>NC_047105.1:127192892-127498127 GCF_902500255.1 Thalassophryne amazonica
ACTTCGCCTTTTCTTCTTCTTCCGGTTTATTTTCTATCTTTGTGCTTCTGGAGCGCTTCAAAAATCATATTCGAGGATCACAGAGTGAAGTTTGATCTGTTCAGAGAAGAGTTTCCAGCGTCTCCAGCTAACTAGCTTTAGCCTCGGAAGACAACAGGAAAATTCTTCTTCGTTGGATTGTTGTGACTTCTTTGTGTTTAATGGCGGAGGGCAAACCAGTTTTTATGTGCAAGTCCGCCACCTCCTGGACTACATTATGGACATATTGTGGACAAGTGTCTTCTGTGTTTGTGTATCGAGAGCAGAGTTGACTTTCGTCCTTTGGCCTCCTCATGTATTTTTTCCATGAGGATTCAAGTTGTGAAAACAGCAAGGTGATTGTAACAATATTTATTTATTTATTAGAAATCGGTAATTTATTGAAAACAGCAAGCCTGTTTAATGTCGCACTTCCACAATAAGAGCCTGTATTTCAAAATAAAAGTCTTCAAGGATTCTGCAGACCTGACAGTTCATCAGTCTGTCCGTCCTCTAATATCCCAGACAGCAGATTAAAATCTGGACATTTTCTGTCTGCATGTGATCTCAAACCCAGAATTAACATGTTCACACTCTGGACAAAACAGTAGAATTGTGTTTCAACAGTGTGGAAAAAAAAAAAATTTTGATCACTGTCATAGTGCAAATATAAAATTTCAGTTACACGTAATTTCTTTACATGGAATATTGTCCTGGTTAAGCAGCTCCAGAAAAGCTTATCGACAACAATAATTCATTTTAGAAAACTGAACACAACTGAAAACAGATTAAACCTTCAATAAAGACTTTCATAAAAGCAAAGAAATTTTTCGATGTCAAGACTTTAAAAAAGCAGCATAACTATAAGAGATTTTCCAAAAAGTCAGCTGTCCTCTGTATATAGTACAAATGGCCACATCTAGAACCCGTGATTCCCCACAGGTCAACATCCTAGTATTTGTCAAAACTGAGTGACTTTGTTGTTTGGAGTCAACAGCAAACAAATTCACCACCACTAATTTAATTTCTGTCTGATGTGACATTTTGTCTTGTGGTTCAGTAACACATGGAGCCGTCCCTTGGTGGCAGTTGGAGCCAGGTAGAGGTCAACCAAGGGTTACACAGGGGTCAACATTTAAAAATACTCGTCACATTGAAGCATATACCACATTATTTGACTGATCATAATAATTTGAATCACTTTGTAATAAATTTGGAGCAACTTTAACTTGTAACCCCTCTTTACCCCTGTGTGTACTGAAGTTGACCTTTGTCACCTTTTCTGCTGCTTTTAACCCATAACTCCAGAACATTCATAAATAGTCTAAACTATACGATTATAGAATCTTTATGATCAGATAATTTATTCTCCTTAAACAGGACAGAAAACCTCCTCGGCTCGTGAACTGTTTCATCAACATAAACACCATATTTGGTACTTTCAGACAAAGTGATGGTTTCTTCAAAAAAAATACTGATACCACCTTTATTTTTGGTGAAATGCTGCCCACGTGTGTCCGATAAAGGTATTTACAATTATAAAGGCAGAACTAGTGACAGTCTTCTAAACACTTCTGGAGATAGATTTTTATACAATTTACATATTTTCCTTTTTACGTAAATAAACAGAAAGGTTTCATGACAAAAAAAAGGTTCATTTTTATGTGTTTGGTTTAGTTTTATTCATAGTGAAAAATGTGTGATTTATTGGTGTAAAAGTCACAATGAAGTTTCAGTCCCAGAACCTCCAAACTAGTAAATTAATGCAATTTAACACTACAGAAAATGCAGAACTGACAATGATCAGAGCAGCTGAATGGCAGTGCTGTAAATCTGGACACCCTGTTGTCCTCAGTTCATGTCTGTCTCTTCTGTCATGTTGATCTTTCAGCATTTCTGCTGCCAAATTGTCTTCATGAAAGAATCACAAATGCCGCCGAGTCAAGAAAAATGTTGTCTCCCCCCCCTAACACTCCTCGTTCCTCCTCCACCACCGACTTCTGTCACTACTGGTGGTTTGACCCCTGACCTTACAGGTATAGCAGCAGACATCATGAACCAGTTCTAGTTAATAACCAGAGCTCACTCTGGTTTTTTTTTCTCCCAACTATTTCCCCACACTATGCAGGCGAGAAAAACGATGACACACCCCAAATAAAATTTACCAACAGCTGTAAATTTTATGAGTCATTTAAGTGTTTACACTATTGTGTAAATAAACTTTTGAATGATACCTGAAGTACCATCTGAAATACTGACAGCAGTATGTCAACTGTATCAGGGGACAGAAATTTACTGGAATTATTTTTGTTGGAAGTTGAGGTTCTCCTCCAAAATTTTAATGATCGTTTAAAATTTCTTGAATGCCGTCTTGTTTTGATGAATTTTTTTTCTCTCATTCATGCAGTTTGGGAACTTGACCAACTTTGGATGAATTTCATGGTTTTCATGACCAAAAGTTGGTATTTTGCCCAAATTCAAAAATCAACACTGAAGAACAGAACTATAAACAAAACCGTAAGAATTTAAATGTATTAGAAACTGGATGAAGAGGCATTTTGGGTAGCAGGGGTGGTGGCCAAGTGGTTAATGCACTTGGTTTCAGTTCAGAAGGCTCCGGGTTCAAATCCCACCCTTGCCACATTTCTCCATGTAATGTGGAGTTGCGTCAGGAAGGGCATCCAGCGTAAAACCTGTGGTAATTCAACATGCAGATCCACCTTGGATTTGCTGTGGCGACCTCCGAGTATAAACAAGGGAGCAGCCGAAGGGACTTTACTTTTAGAAACTGGATGAAAAGAGGTATTTTGGGTGAATTTTAGTGTTTTCCTAACAAACAGCATTTGTTTCCAACAAAATTCTAAATTTTGTGAGGAAGAATTGTGAAGTGTTTAATCAAACTAATGTCAATCAAAATTAAACATTTTGCATGAATTTCACCTTAAAGAAGTTCATATTTTTACTAAAATTTATTATTTCATAGATCCGCAATGATGAATTGCAGTGTTTAGAAGAATCAAACAAACCAACAGAATTAAAAATCTATCAGAAGCAAAGAGAAAATTAGAGTTTTGGTGAAGTTCACGAGTTTCACCATAAAAATATCTACAATTTCCAAAACAATTCATAAGTTCAATATTGTGTAAGGAAGGGTTGTAACTCAGTATTTAGATGAAGCAAACAAAAACAATAACCAAATCCATCAAGAAGTGAAGGAGAACATTTGGGTGAATTTCAGTTTTCACCCTAAAAAGTCTGTATTTTCCTCAAAATTTACAATTCTAACATCAAGACATTACTACACTCAGAGAAAAGGATACAGTGTCAGATCGGTGCCAAAACCACTCTTGCGTAAAAAATGCACCCAAGCGTATTATATTATTTCACATGTGTATATATTAACACTAGAAGTACCAGGGTAGTCAATTTGACAGTTTTGAAAGATTGACCTGTCATAACTCTGGTTAATTAAAACCATTCTCTTCCTGGCATCCTGACTTTGTCTCAACCTTTGTCCTGTTTGTTCCTGTGTCTCTATTTTTTTTAAAAAAAAGGAAAAAAAGATATAAGTATTTCTACCTCTAACTTCCACAGCCGCTATTTTGACGGCCCTATTATTTGCCATGTATTTTTTTTCCCACGGCTAAGTGTGGGCGCGAGCGTCGCCTAGCAACCACCACTCTGGCATGCTGTTCGAGAAGGAGACAGCTAGCAATTTATTCTAAATGGCTTCTAGACAATATTTTCTGTAAAAGAAGCACTGGAAATGCTACAAAATTTAGATGAGGAGGATTCTGGGGGTGAGGGAGATTTGAACAACTCTTGGTCCGGCGTCAGCTCCAGTGACAGCGAGTCGGGAGTGAGCCTCCCCCGGCGAAAAAGAAATGAGTTGTCCCGTCACCAGGAGGTGGTGGTGACACATTTTTTAAAGGTAGTAAAAGAGTATCCGATATAAGGATATTATTATTTTAGGCTATAGTCAACAGATTAGTAAAATGCCACAATCAGCACAGGTTAAGGAGCAGAGATGAAGCAGGGGCCCAGTCCCCCACAATAAACAATGGACCCCAGACCAGGGGTCGATAGTTCCACCCTAAACATTACTAGCAGTGGATCCGAGGGCTCTCTTGGGTGGCCGGGGATTGCCTCAAAGTACAGTATTTCTTCAGGTTCTTCTTCATGAGGCCTGTTGCCCCCACTACCACTGGTATGATATTGATGTCTTTCAATGACCATATTGTTTGTAGGTCTTTTTTGAGGTCTTGGTATTTTCGTGATCTTTCCTCTTTCAGCTTGATTCAGGCCATAGTCATTGGGGACTGTCACATCAATGATTTTGGTTGTTTTCTCTTGCTTGTTCCAGATGACATATCAGGTAGAATACAGTTACTTTTCCGTTGGATGAGACTGGTGCTGGCTCATGCTCCCAGACGTTTTCCTTTACCTCCATCTCCATCTGGTTGATTTCAGTGAGACCCAGCCTGCCTTCTACATGCACTGATTTCTGTATGTGACTTTGTGGAGGGTGAGCATCTTCCTGGTTTTCGTATCCAACTTATTAAGATCACATGGGGGCCAGTCTACCATGCCAAATCCATAGGTCACCACTGGTATTGCAAACTGGTTTATGGCTGTGATCTTGTTTGTTGGTGGTAACTCCAATTTGATCATTTTTAAGCAGTTTAGGTATTCTTGTGTTACTTTCTTTATCATTTTTTTTTATGTTTTATTGTTGCATTTTCCTGAATTCCCAAGTATTTGTATGTAGAATCCTCAACCAAATCTTCAATGTAGCTCCCCTCATGCAACTGTATGTTTTCTGCTGCTTAAGTCCTGCCTACCTATTCTGATTGTTGTCAGATCCTGCTTTTTTGGACACACGGCACACGCTCACCCTCCGATGAGTGTGTTTGTGTACAAAACCAGCTCTCCGTCTCTGGGGTCCGACCTTCGTGTCTCCACGGGTATTACCCGGCAGGGCTGCACAAAGGCTGTTTAAGCTGGTGGTGAGGAGATTCGTCTTGCCACTCACTGCCTCCATCCGGACGTCCACCCCGCTGAAGCTGATCTCGCACCCCGGTCGAATAGCCTTCTCTGGAACCACGATACGAACCGGCCGCGCCCGTTAACGGCAGCTCTCCTCTTATGGATCAGGGCTCTTGGAATGTTGCTAGATTTTGAATTTAGTGACTCGTACAGCGAGTCCCCAGGATGTGTTATTTTCATTAAAAAAAAAACAGACTAACCTTTTAGAGCCTTTTTGATGTTGTACACCCTATAAACTTTAACTTTTACACCTTAAGTAGCATCAATAATCCAATGTCCGAGCCTTGACACTTTAACTGCATGCTTGGAAATTTATTGCAGGTTTTGCAAGTGCCGACAACATAATCAAAATAGGTTATATGATGACAATTTCACAACAGTAATTCAAGTATAATTAGAATAATGATTGGCAGAGATTTTTGTTTCTGATTCAATAATTCTGTCTGATCTTACTTTGACTGGGACTGGATTGACTTCTTAACAATTTTTCTAGGAGTGAGGGAAGGAGGTTTTTGAGGTTAGGGTCCCCAGCTCGATGAACTTGATTTCCTCTTCATCAGCTGTTAATCATTAGCTGACCACGATCCTTGTGTGATTGTAATCCTTCAGGAAGTTAATCCACATAAGAGTTTATTCCTTCTTCAATCAACCAAAAGTTGATCTAATCCATTCTGGTATGCTGTGATGTTCCTTGAGAGAGAAAACGTTGAACATTCCCCACTCAGACATAAGGCCAGTGATTATTCTCCAATGTTATGCTACTCCGTGACTGGACGGCCTGAGTGGGAGTTGAAAACTCTCTCAAATGATCTTTATGGCTCCAATCCTCTCACTCCACGATTCCAATTGCTGCTCACAAGATGGTCAAGTCTTGTGATTTCCTCGTAGCAGGGGAGAAGTGGCAACAGCACCTCCTCCCTGGAAGAATAACCCCGTTTTCTGCTGTTTCACAGTTTATATATGTGCTTGACTCTTGTTGTCTTCAGATGATCTTGGTTACCATGGGGACGCTGGTGACTCAAACCTCCTCCCTTCTCTTTCCGCTTACTGGAAATTTCTGCAGCTGTTACCAGTAACTTATTTCTCAAGTTCCTCTTTTCTGTCAACACTTCAGCTTTTCTGAGAATTCATTCTTTTAAATCATTTCTTTAGAATCACATCAATCATATTCAATCATTTCATTACAACTCTTTCACATAAAAACAATTCATATGATCATATACAAACGTTTTCATTCCTTATTATTCATTTCATATTTTACCAACATCTTAATCATTTAGTCAGTTGTTTATCATCAGCTTTTCTTGCCCTGCTTGCGACATCTTCTTCACTTCCTCTTTCTCTCTGACTCTGCACTCTTTATGTAAAACAACTCATATAATCATTCATTTCACTTATTTGTAACATACTTTTTCTAATCAACTCAATTTTAACACATTAATACTTCATTTAATCATACTTGTCATGTTAGAATCATTTTTAGACATTACTTTTAACACATTAATACTTCATTTAATCATACTTGTCATGTTAGAATCATTTTTAGACATTACTTTTAACACATTAATACTTCATTTGATCATACTTGTCATGTTAGAATCACTCTTAGACATATTCCATCGTCTTCACCAATGAGTTCATTCCGTGGGCCTCCCCATTTGCAATGGAAAAGTCCGGTATGACCTCACTTCTGTAAGGTACCAAACACTGTGCAGTTTAATCCAACAGCATGTATATTAATTCCATGGCTCGTATTATATTCCAAGATGAAAACAAGCTGAAAGCAAGCTTAAAGTCATCTTTCCTGACACCCCCTCCATGACTTGAAGCTCTGCCGATCTCTCTATACCTCCATAAAAACATCCTCCTCCTCGTCGACAGGGTGAAGGGTGAGCACTTCTTTTTCATTCACCATCGGAGACAGAACAGGAGGAGCTGGAGTTGAACGACACTCATCCAGCACCACGTACTCCTCTCCGCCCACCTGTAGATTGCTGTCGCCGTCAGAAGGCTGCTCATCCAGTAGTGGTGATTGTGATGGTAATCCCAATGCAGACGGAGTTGTCTCATATTCCTGAGATGATATCCGTCAGGGAACGATGGTACGCATGGTGAAGTGGGGGTGACGGGTGTATAACACGATGTAATTGATGTAGATGGCCGTGGTGATGTATCCTTCGTTTGAGGTGAAGCTTCAGCGTGAATATCCTCAGGCTCGGGCTGTTGAAGGTGTTCATCCAGGAACACCTGCGTGAGGGCCTCCAAACACCAGTTCATATCCTCGGTCTGCACCCCAACCTCCGCAGTGCGCTGTGGAGATAAACGTGGAACTGGTGGTAATGAAGGACCAATGGCCACGATCCGGTCATCAGCAAGATGAGCTGTGGAGAATCTTATTCCCGTAGGATACATCCACATTTTGGTAAACACGGGGCAATACATATATCCTTCTGGAGACACTATAGTGTCAGATCGCATTTGATCACTCAAGAGAGAATGCCAGATCATGTCTGCCTCGATCTCAATTTTTAAGTATGCATCTGATGGTAGCTGGGGCAGAAAAGATGTATCCTTCCGTCCCACTATTCCTCGTGCCACTTGAACAGCGAAGTTGTTGCTATAACATGTCGGGCACCACAGAGTCGGTGTTATCTCCCAGAAGTAGAGCGCTTGCTCCAGGGTGGCTTGACAATGAATACATCTTATATCCCCCTATAGTGTAAGAGGAAACAGTCTTTTAACTATTATATTGCAAGCAAGCAAAAGAGTTCGTCGGGATTATTCAGATGTACGCCAGAGCCGCCTCATGATCACCGTAGGAGAGTGGGACTGTGATGACGTTACCATTCCCACTGTAGCTGAAGGAGCTGTACGCGGGAAGCAAGCATCATAGGTCGTAAACCATAACAGCAGGAGTAGTTGACTAACCCTGGACAGCAAGTATAAAGCTGATAATATTCCCCATCCTAAGGCCCAAATTATGATGAGTCCAAGTTTGTAGAGCCAGGGTTTCTTGTGTTGTACAGCTCCAGTTAACGTAGCTATGTACGCCAATAGGGTCAGGGCCATCACAGCTTCACACACAATGTCAGATATCACTGCCGGGGCGTAAAAGATTGCTGTCATATCTATCACCATCCAAATTGTAATTGATGTGTACTGCCATATTCCCCAACAGTCAAACTGGAGAGTAAAGCGACCGAGGACGTGAGTGATGAATAAAGACAACCCTAGGTCACTCTGACCGTAGTGCAGATTGATGATCGCCAATCTGACACATCCATGTAGTAGCGTTACTATTCGCAGTGGTTGTCGTAAGTCCCAACGGCCGACACAGCAGGATAGCAGCCATATTAACAGTAGTGCAATAAACTCCACTCTACTCACTTTGAAGATGGTGTCAGTTATGTCGCCAGTATTTTTGGACATTGTGCTCTCTTATTCTTTTTACTTATCTCCTTAAGTTTGTATGCTGTTATGTAGATGCTTCTTCTTCCTTCACTCCCCAAGTCAGAATGAACAGGGCGTGTCTCGGCGTCGGGCTTTGTAGGCTCCATCGCTCCTCCCCTAACGGAGGAGAGGCTCCATATCACTGCGTTGTGTGCTCCTCCCACACAAGCGCAGGGCGGCTGCGAAACTTCCTTTTAACAAAACATATCCAATCACTGCAGCAATAATAAGTCCTATTATGATTAACAGATAGGGCCAAAGATATCCAAACAAATGTCCAATCCAACCAGTCACTACTTCGAGACCTTCTTTAATGACTTCTCCGGTCTCTGCAGTGAAAGTGGTGATGATTCCTCCAGCTATTATTTGCGTTCTTTCCCACCAAGAACATTCATGCTGACCTCTTCCTTTTCCACAGCTCAACCAATGTTCTGCAGGCGATTCACACGTACCATTATTGTAAATCCGATTGGGTCCCAACCATTCGTAACCGACAATTTCTCGTCCTTCACATAGACTTTTCTTGAAGGCATATCCTTCCTCAAGCATTATCAAAGCATCACCAACAAATGGCACTATGTGGCCTAGGACCTGCTTCCTTTTCGACATTACGTGTCCCAGGACAGCCTTGGCACATCCAACGTTGGGTGGAAAAGCTCTTATCCATTCGCCTGCACTGTTCTTCTCCCAAACTGTTTGATGGCCGTAAGTGTCATACTCGCTGTCATAGTAAGCGTCACAATATTCTTCCCAGCCAGGTCCATTTCTACAATTTTGGCGGGCAAGGCTTATCGTGCACGTGGTATTACGTTTATTACAAATCATTTTCCAGGGCCGTGGCGTAACATAAGGGTTTGGTCTCCAGAGTACACTGGACCAAGTAGCTCTGTCTCTGGAGTAGACCGTGGCGATGTATTGATATTTAACCCAATAATTATCACTTTGATCTAAACAGGGGAATACCCAATCTTCAACTTCATATTTCTCCATTCCCCACCAGGTGACGTCCTTACTACGTCTAACTCCTTCCTGCCATGCTTGAAGAGTCCCCTTAATGGTTGGAATCTGTAACAACTGTGTACAGTTATATACCCATCTTAGCCAATTCCCTGTCTTAATTTGGTTTATTGGACATCGGGGGGATTTACCAGAACCTTCAGCCAAATTATTATGGTATTCTGTCTCATGTAAGCTTCCATAGATTCTACTCGCCACGCATCGATCAATTTTGCTAAAATCTTCCTGAGGTACTGACCTTAGCTCATCAGGCTTTGGTAGTTTTTGCACATAGAATTTTGCTTTATGTGGACCCCGCAAACTATGCCCAGTCCACGTGTATTCCTTCGGAAAATTCCCCTCAAAATGTATCAGTGGAACGCTCCAGACCCACGGAAAAGTGTCGTTAAGCCATTCATCATGTTTTGCCTCCTGTTTTTGTTTCCAAGTAATCCTGTCTATCAAATCGATGACTGGTGCAAGCACCATGTAATTTTGAGATTTACATCCAATAGGTCGATTCCAATAACATCTATCTAATTTTGCTACTTTTTCTTTTACACAATAATCATGAATCTTCTTCCATCTATTTTTAGCCGCATTATCAATACTTTTAACTTTTGGTTCTAATACTCGCTGGGTATCTTGTGTTGGCGATGTAGGGAATGGTTTGGTTTATCCCTGTGTTGGTGAAATCTTTGTGGATCCCACCAATGCTGCTGGTGAGATGGCGGTTGGTTTGGAATATGGTATCCCTGCTCCCATACCGGTAGCGTTGTTCAACGGAAGGACTATTGTAGATGTAGTATCCATTTTCGGCACTCTGCTGCGGGTGTTGTCACAGGTGAGGTTATAGTTACCCCAATGTTTCCAGGTAGGCATTATCATTCTGCAAACATCATGTCTTAGTGATGCTGGAAAAACAGCTTCTTTCTCCCAATATCCTGCTCGATAGCCCAGCAGTACTCTGCATCCCCATGAGCAATACCAGGCTGGTTTGCCAGGTTCAGGTCTTATCCAAGTGCAGCCTACTTCTCTTCGCTCTCTTTGTTTTAACCGTAAGATGGTTGCCACGATAATCTCTTGCTCCCTCACTTGTAGGTTTTGAAGGATGTCTGCTCCGGTGGTCAGGTTGTGATTGGTGGTGACGGTTGGAAATTCCCCACTGTCGTTCAAGTATTGCAGCCACTTATTCTTTTGCATCTGCTGGGTTAGGTTCTTCATCTTTGCCCATTTCTCTGTAGAATTCTGGTCCCATATCATGTAGATGTTTCTTGATTCAACTCCCCAACATGTCTGTTGGAAAGTTTTAGTTGTTGCGTACTGGACCCTGATATGGGTTAAGGTCCAGGGCGTACTACCATAGTGGTACAGGATAGCTAGAAGTACAGCAATGCCGACTAATAATGCTGTAAGTCTGGCCATCCAACTCCAACATTGGAGGCACTTTTTCTTCCACGGCTGGCTTTGTTGCTGCTGCTTTATTCCAACATTTTCGTAGTAGAATTCACTCGGTACTGGTGGCAGCGGCTCCATCTTTTGGGGTTGTTGCAGTAGTGGCATTTCTATGCCAAATTCTCCTTCTCTTGGTCTTTCGTTGATTCTTTGAGGTTGCGTGGTGATCACGCTGTCTTCCCGTGGTTCTCCCATCTCGGAGATAGATGATCTTAGGTGCTGCTGTTTGTCTCGTGCTCCCAACAGAGACACTTGATGCTCGTTGCTGAAGAAGGGTGATTAACAAGGGAGATGGCCATGGGAGTCTAATATCTAGTCCTCGCCACGCCCATTTCCAAGTGACGACTGTCACCTCCTTCATTTCAGGCGGTGGTCCCTGGGGTGTGTAGAAACACTGTGAAGATGCAGGATTCAATTCTCTACGTAGGTGCAAGATATCCTCATAGGCGTCCCAATATGCTGCTCCACTATAGACATACTGCGCCATCACAGAGTACAGAGGAGTCGATCTCCGAAATAATCCTCTTCCTGACTTTATGCCAAGGCGTATCAGTATAGCCTTTGGGGGTTGCCAAAGCCCCACTAGTACTCTGGTTCGCCATCCACTTCTAATAGGCGGGAGACTTCCACCTCTCTCGCTGTCAAGGTACTGTACTGTCGTGCATATTGGCAAAGTTTGGTTCTCAATCAAACAAAAAGTTGAACGTGCCTCTTGTAGTTGAAGTCTTTTAAACATATAGGGACTACTGGTCCAGATCTGGAAAGATCCAAGCCAAATATCCACATACATTCCCTGTAATGGGTCAACATAATTAGGTCCCCACCTTATTTTAAATCTGTAGCCCCTTTTCTGTACATGCACTACATTCAAGATGCAGGGGTATGAGTCTGGACACCGGGGAATTGGGTAAAACTTCCATCCGACCCCAGGGCAATTCCAGTGTTGTCCAACTTTGTTCACGATAGCTTCCAGAGGAGTGTATATTCCAGGCTCTGCAAGGTCAGCAGTCCTTTTATATGAGTCATTATCTACAAAGTATCCTCCTGTTTCCAGCAACCATCCTTTTTCTTTATAATCCTTTTGTGGCCAGCTTGGTAATTCCAAGTATGGTGTGAGTCCTCCAGGCCCAGATCATAGACTATTTACATTATTCTCATCCAGTCTGAAGGTCCGCAGCATGATTCAGAGTGAGTTATCACTCCGCGATCGGTCTCCTTCTCTTTCTGCCAAGATGCACCACCATAGGGAATAGTCGTTGTCTCTTAAAGAGATGAGTGTAGATGGGAGATGGGTGCTTAAGTTCTGAATCCATTCCTTTCCACGCCCACTTCCACATCGTAACAATTATTCTGTCAGGTTTAGGGAGGGGTCCCTCAGGGATCCTCTGTACTTGATGTGGGGGTACATAGTTCCATAGATCTTGCCAATGCTGCCAAAACTGGTTTCCAGAATACCTGGTTTGTGATAAGGCTAGATAAAGGGGAACTATAGGCTTCTCTTCTTGATCCTTAGGCTCAATTTGAAGCTGAATTTTTCTTGCTTGACAACAGTTCCAGACTCCTCTTTTGTACAGGTAGAAGAAGTCTTGATTTACAAAAATTGTTGGTATGGTTGGGGGTAGGCAGCTCATACAGGCCAGGGGTTGATCGATAACTCTCAAATTTAATGTCTGGTTATCTAAAACGTAATATCTTGGGTCTTGCAGTCGTCTGTTCAATTGACGTCGCATGTTGGGGCTTGTCGTCCAGATCAAGCACTGGTTAAGGTATATTTCAACATAGACTCCTTGGAGTGGCTCAACGTAATTAATCCCCCATCTCAATGTGAATCTCAGGTCTTTAAGTGGTAGGTAAACCACATTTAATATGCAAGGGTAGGTGTCTGGACATCTTGGAACCGATTGGGGTATTCTTCGGCGTCCTTTCATGTACCAATGCTGCAGACTTGCATCGCTCAGCACTCGTTCAGCAAGTAATTTTTGTCCTGTTATCTCTGTTAAGTCGGCATCTCTTTTATATTCATAATTTGAGACATAATATCCTTTAGATGCTAGTTCCCAGTCTTCTTCCTCAAAATCTTTTTCTGGCCAATTTAAGTATAATTTCTAGCACCCAGGCCACCTTGTATATAGGGTCCAAGTCTTCCTCGATTATTAATAATGGGTACTCTATTTACATTTGATCCTTGCGACATGTTGCAACCAGCCGCTTCTTTTTACTTCTTCCTTGTCCCGTGGAAAATGGAGGGAAACATCCAGCGACTCCGAGGTTTTCCTGATTTTTCCTCACCTTGAGTCGGTTGGTGTAACGACTGCTGCTGTTCCTCCAGGAGGTCAACGTGGCTCCGACAGAATAAACCCCCACATAGGGGACCAACACCATCAGCACTGTGAGCCGCACCTTAATTGTTTGGTCCGGCCTACTAGGAGTGTCCGCTCTGCTAGCCACTCCCCCCCAGATTGTATCCTCCTCTTTCTCACCCATTCTTCAGGTGTCACGTGGTACTCGGCTGACTTCTTCTTCGGTTTTGCTGCTTTATTTCCCCAGGCGTCTAATCCAGTGGTAAAATAATACATGAGGGTTTCTCTGCCCCCTTTTTCTTGTGGCACCTCTTCTGCATCTTCCAGTAGAACTTCTGGGTTTTTTAGAACTTCTATCAATTTGGCCCAAGTTGTCAATTCCCAAGGGCCAATCCATCCTTCTTCTTGGGCTTTTTGCTGTTGATCATCGGTCAGTCCTCCCATCATGTCTGTATATCCGGGTCGCTACGGATCTCTATACACTCTGAACACCAGTGGAATGTGCACTGTGTCTATTGGAGGGTCATAAGTTTGCCCATACTCTGGACCATGGGACCAACTTTGATGTATAGCTTCATGCAACAAAGACGGCTTTCGCTCACCACCTCCTGCAGCTTGGTCACTTCCTCCTGCTCTAGTTGTGTCCAACATCAAATAGACACTTGGTGCCGTTGGACTCACGTCACCGCTGCCTTGATTCCCTTCTGCTTGATCAAGCGCAGTTATTGCTGCAGGATTAGCCCAACAGGCTTCATTGGTGTGAAAGGTCCTCAGAGGGTCCAAAAACCTTCTCACTTGCCATCCATCTGCTCTTACCACATGCAGTAGTCTTCCCATATGAGTTCTTGCTTTACAAACCAGGCAATACTCGATCTCACGTCCATTCCAATAGCATGAACACACCTGCATATCCACATTGTCTCCACGTATGTCCCACTGGGTGTAAAAGACCATTCTTGGCAAGTAGTTTAGTCGGCATAACCCACATACAAGTGCATCCAAAACCTTCACCGGCTTGTGAAGTAATTGCTTGAACTCATTTTTTGCCCCATTTGGAATTGGGGGTTTTCTAACTCCAGGTCCCGACCATTGGACCATCAGCGGTACGTCTTCGCGGCAAATCACACAGTGATTCTCAACTTTTTTCCATTGTAATAACTCCTTTTCATTAGATAAAAATCCTTTCTTGCATGATATAGTATCCTCAGGGCTCTGCCTGCCCAGAGGTCAGTTCTTGTTCTTCTTAAGGCAACCACCCCATTGACAGTGGCCATTCTGACGAAGGGTGGAAAATCTTGGGTGTTTTTGGCCATGTTTTAGCTCCTGCTTTCGTCTAGTTAGGAGTTGGCTTTAGCTGCTCCACTCCTTGGATTCCCTTCTTCTTCAATTCTACTGTGTTGCTGTCCAGTATCTTCACTACTGTATCTGTGGTCTCATACTTAGGTTTAACAGCAGTGTTGGTTAGGTGATCTCGAGCTCTCACCCACACCTTCTGTCCAACCTTAAATGGGATCTTTGGTTCTGGTTCTCTGTCCCTTTTAGTCTGACTCCGCCCCACTTCCGGTGTCGAAAATGGGCGTTGGTTCAGTTCTTGCGAAGGGGTGGGCCTGCCGGCACGATGGCGGTCATTCAGGGCCTGTCCAATTTCCAGGGCCTTAGTACTCCATTCCTTCGTGTTAGCATTTTTCCCAATCCAGTTTTTCACCAGTCCAATAGCCCTTTCCACAACTCCATTTGCTTGTGGGGTGTATGGGAGTGACTAAATTCTCATTACTCCATTTTTCTGGCACCACTGGTCGACCTGAGCATTACGGAAATGTGTCCCATTGTCCATTCTCAGCTCCCTAGGTATCCCCAGATTTGAGCACACTTGATCCAACATGCTGATCACACTGCTGCCGTTGGCTTTTCTCACAGGCTTAACAGTCACATAGCCTGACATAGAGTCCACAAGCACCAACAGATATTTTTCTCCTTTCTTACCGGTCACCCCCATGGACCCGGCAACATCCATGCATACTGATCCCCATGGAACAGTACTCTTTATGGTGAAACCATCCACACTTTGTCCTCGTCGTCCTGCATTGTATCGACCACATACTTCACAGTCTTTGAGGACTCGGCAGACTTGGTTTCTCGGAATCCAAAGTTGCAGCTTCTCCAGCTCCTTCCATGTGGGAGTGGTGCCTGCATGGCCAAGCGCTTCATGTACGGCCAGCACCACTTCTTTCACGGACTCTTTTGGAACTACCCTTCCCTTGGGTGTCTGTTCCCACTTCTCGATTCTGACGACGACTTTTCTCAGCTGCACATAGCTGTCCACTTCTTCGTTCCCGCTCCAAAGTGCTCCTTCTTTTACATGGGCCTTCTGATGTACCACATCTAAGTCCATTGTTAGCCTCAACTCGGCTATTTTCCTCCACAAATCCATATGAGCTACAGGCTTCCCCTTAGCTCCCTCGAATCCATTTTCTTCCCAAATGGATAAGTCCTCTTTCAGGGCTTGTGCGCAGTAATGACCGTCTGTTACCACTTTAGCCCTTTTTACTTTCCTCTTGTTTAACTCCAAGAGTCCTTCCAGTATTGCTGTAACTTCTCCGGCTTGGGCACTCCCTGGCGTTTGACCTTTTTGACGATATTTCTCCTTATCTTGATACTTCAGAATATAGCCCCAATAAGCTATATTGTCTGTACCCTTCTTCGACCCATCAGTGTACATAGTCCAGTCGTATGGCTCCATAGGGAGTTACCTCTCCTTCGGCAATTTTTTTTGTCGCCGACTGTTTTGGCCCAATTTCCAGCTCAGGGTCTAGCAGGATGTCCTCCCACCTTCCCCATCTGGCATTTGTGGCTTTAGTACTCTCAATAGTTCCTTTTCTTAGGAACCGGTGGACTTGTCTTTGAGTGATAACTTTTATTCCCTGACCTTGTGCAAGTTCTTTTAATGCACTCCAATATCTAGCCAGGACTGCCAGTTCTTTTTCTTCCGGTGGATGTTTTCTCTCAATCGAAGACAGAGTATAGCTCCACAATGTTACCATACCCCCTCCTTCTTGCTCACTTTTACCACCGAATCCTCTTCTTCACAGCTTATTTCGGCTAGCAGACAAGTAGTCAGACTACGCGGCTCCAGCCTAACTGCGTCCTGAATGGCTTTCTTTAGCTTTTCCAAGCAATCCTGATCTGTAGCTGTCCAAATCCATTGCTTTTGCTCTTGTCCATTAGGTTTCTTCTTGAGACGAGCATAAAGGGGCTTTGCGTACCTCTGATAGTGTGGAACGTGATCTCTCACATAGTTACACAATCCCAATATTTTCTGTAGGTCATCCTCAGATTGCGGTGGTTTAATCTGACTCAATTTTTCTCGGTATACTTCTGAGAGTCCTAAGTCTGATGATACCTGGAATCCCAAATAGTTAACCTTGAATTGTCCAAACTGACATTTCTTCAGGTTGAGTTTTAATCCAGCGTCTGTGAGCTTCTGTATCACCTTTTGCAGCCGCATTAGGTGTTCATTTTCATCATCATCTGCGATAAACACATCATCGATGTAGACTGTTACTCCCAGATCTTTTAATATTTCCATTACTGCTGCTTGGAACACATTTGGTGAATTTCTGTATCCCTGCGGGAGTCGTTGCCACACATAACTTTTCCCCTTATGTGTGAATGCTGTTTTCCCTTGTGACTGTTTTGCTAATCGCAGGGAAAAGAATCCATTTGCCAGATCAATGCATGATTTGTATCTCTTAATTTGGAGCGTTTTCAGTGGTCCTTGGGGATTTATCAAACTCGCTCTATTGGCTATTGTTCGTCGATTGAGAGCCTTGAAGTTGATTACTGGTCTCCAGCCCCCTCCTGCCGACTCTGGCTTCTTAACTGCTTGGATGGGGCTGTTAGTGATCGGATTCAATTCCACTCGAATGATCCCCAAAGCTTCCAATTCTTTACTATTTTATCCATTTCCTCAACCGCTCCAGGGTTCAAGGGATATTGTCGCACCGGTGGATGTACTCCTCCTTCGATGACATGAATGTATTTAGCCCCCAAATCTCCACAATCATTTTTAAATCGTGCTACTTTAGCCTTGGAGATAATTTCCCTCAATTTTTCTTTCCCTGCTTCAGAGAAATCACTTTCTTCAATCTTTTCTTCTGTGACAGCTGGTACATCCACTTCTTTGTAGCAGCTTACCGGACTCTTTCCAATTGGAGTCATATCCATACATACACAACTCTTGCTTGTAATTTTTTCACTCATCGTCTTATTAGAGTTCGAAGCCTTTTGGGCCGATGCAATTCTCTCAAATCCTTAACTGTTATCAAATTAAAGTGGCCTTTTATCCAAACTACCCCTTTCCATATTCCAAATGGTCTTTTCTCCGTTGCCGCATTTGCATACTGGATCAGTAGGTATCCCTTGGTCTCGAGGCTTCTGCGGGTCATGGACACCTCTGCTCCCGTGTCCACCAGGTATGGTTCTCCATCCACATCAGTGTAGATATTGTCCCCTTCCCAGTAAGCATGGTCTAGCGTGACCCGCGCCTCCGAAGCCATTACTTCTTCTGCCCTCCAGCCGCCGCTGAGGCTTGGCGGACTTCCTGAAGGGCTTTCCTTTGTTCTGGAGTTAATTTGTCATACTCCTCTTTAGGGAGATAGCCACCACTACGATGTGCAGGTGTAGATCGTGATTGTGGTGGTGGAGGTGGTGGACCTCTCGGCCGAGAGCTCCATTGTCCAGCTGGAGGCCTTTGATTATTCCTCTGTGGTGTTTGATGCAGCTGAGGAGGTGGTGGTTTTGGCACTGAATTTCTTTTCTCCACTCCCACCGGTTTTTGTCCTGATCTCGGTGTGCTCTCCTTCTTTCTCTTTTCTTCACAGAACTGCTGCTCCAGATCCCAGCTCTTCACCACCGCGTCCATTTGTGGGACTGTAGTGCCGCATCCATTTGTGGGACTGTAGTGTAGGCTCGCTTGTAATCCTGATGATGGTGGAATTGTTTCTCCCTCATCATCCAGATTTTCTTCATTGGTTTCTCTCAACACTTGCCGTGACCAGCGTAAAGCTGCTGTTTTTAGTTTTCTCAACATCACATCATGGGCAACGCCTAAGTAGGCGACTCTGAAGTTATTTGTTAACTCTTTACAGACAGTGTAGGATAGAAGGGCCACATTAATATATTAGCCCACTCTCCAACAGTTGCTGTTACCTCGAGAGTTTCCTTTTCATCTTGTCGCTCAATCCACTCTTCTGGGATGTCATACCCAGTTTGTCCAACTTCTGGAGCATAGGTTTGTCGCTTATCTCGGGTCTCCACTGGGTTGACCCTGACATCTCTTGCAATTCTCTCTGATGCTACACGCACATTATACACCCCAACTTCTTTCTTTCGTCCTCTGTAGCATCCAGTTCGTAGTTCTGGGTGTGAGACTTCTCTTTCCCCTACCACAGATAGCGCTTCATCCTCTTCTGAGTCTTGTGGTTTGATCTCCTCTTCAGACTATCTTTCCTGGTCCTCATCCATATCAGATTCATGGGAAGGACGTGGGTCTTGTGGTTGTGGGTCCCTGTTTTGTTCTGATCTTCGGGGTGACCCAGTTGCTTCGGTATTTCCAACAGGTAGAGGAATGAATATAGGATCCTCTTCTCCATTATCCGGTGGAGGAGCCTGGAAAGGCTCTCTCATCCGAGATTGGGAGCTTGTGGGGTGTATTATAGTCTGGAGCCCACTTGCAACTTGTTTTAATGTTGGTCGTGGGGTTTTAATCCTTAATTGCTGCACTCCTACAGCATGAACTGATCTTTTCTGACTTGCCGCCGTGGGGATGGACTGCATCACTAGCGGGGGACTAGTTGCCACTCCACTTGCTCCAACTGCACCCTTCCTTGGACCTGCTCTATTTGGTCCTAGGTTCACCGCTTCAAGTGCCCTTCTCACTCGATCTTGCTCCTGCTCATTGCTAGTGACCACCACAATTTCTCTCATTGATCCCCATACTCCTGGGGTACGCATGTGTAGGTTCACGACTGCCATGGCAACCTTTTCTGCCTCTTTCCATGTCATATATCCAGAACGTAATCCGTCCACACATATCACTACTTGCCGCTGCTGGCGTTCTTTGGCCAAATCAATAGCTGTTCCCAGAGTTTTCAGCATTTCCTCCATGTATTCGATTGAATTTTCTCTCCCTGGGTAGCTTTCAAAGGGCACATGTATGAGTGCATGATAATTCATTTGTGGTGCACTTGTTATCACCATCGATTTTCTGTCCAGACCTTTCCCTTTTATACTCTTAAGCTCTTCTTGGTATTCTCTGCCTGCCCGCTCCTTGAGCTTTGCTCGGAATTTTCGGTTGGCAATTTTCAGTCTGGGATTTGTGAAGACAATGAGACTATCTCCATCTATATCCCAAGGACTGCCAAAATAGTGATATGCCCGTCTTCCATCTTGGGTCACCATTTTTTTGGTTCCTTCGGGCATAGGGTTCAAGTCCTCCATGTAGTCAGATTCAATGTATACATGGTGGGTTTTTGCTTTAGACTTTCTAAAGATCTCCTGCGAACGCCCTTCCTCTTTAATATGGTAACTCGGTCCGGCAACACATTCTTCAGCTTTAAGCTGTCCCAAGCGTCTGGGCCCACATTCCGGCGATTGATGGAATATCTGTCCAGACACTCCCTGGAGGCTTCTTCGTCTTTTATCCTGCTCAACCAGGCGTTCTGTTTGTTTTTTAACTGTTGAGGTTGTTCCTCTCACACTTCCCAAGGGCAAATTTTGCCACACTGGGTCAAAGCTTGTGTGGAGCTGGTCCGGGCTTTTATATTCGTGACCATTTCCCCCAGAATTAGGACCTCCCGGGGATATCACTTCATCTCCACTTCCCTCTGGCTTGTGTTCCTCATCACTTTGTTCGGATTCAGCCTGGAAATCTATCTTGCCTTTGTCTTCATTATCGAGGATCTGACTTCCACTCATATCTTTCATTATAGGATATTGTTCCCTAAGCATTCTTCATAACCCTTTTAATAGTTCTGCCATGGACTTAAACTCAGCATATACGGACACTGATTTTGCTTTATCATCAACCAGGACCGTCTCTACTCCCAACAACCCAGCTGTCATTTTTACTACGGAGTCATAACTTATTAGGGTGGTGATTTGTCCTCCTTTCCACTCTTCTCCGAGAAGTTTGCACCACCATTCAAGCCACTCTCTGGGCCCCGTCTTGTCCTTTGGGACTGGTGGGCTCCCCAAAACGGCCAGGATCTGCCCCTCCTTATGCTTACCTGGATAATATATCCCTAATGTGTGTATAGTTCCTGCCATAGCTTCTTTGGAACTTTCTTCATCAGTTTCTACACTTTGATCTATGACATATTTTTGAACTGTTTCTGCCCAAGTATCATATCCTCGTCCATACAATACCACTCTGTGTGGCCGAAAATCCACTTCTTTTCCCCCTTCCTGTTCGGATTCAGGGTTTGCTACGGATCCTGACTCTTCTTCAGCCATATTTTCACTGCTTGTTCTTAATACTAACCTTACTGTTTCGTAATGATTGTCCTCTCTTTATTCTCTCGGTTGCTGAGATTGTCGATTCCACCACTGTCGTCTCCTTGACTTCAGCTATGGACCTTGTCGTCTCGAGTCGTCTGCCTCTCAAAGCCTCTCTTGGCGCCTTGAGTCAGGGATGAGTGACAGACTACTTGGCTATTCAGCGCTAATTCCAGAGGTTAACTCCAAATCAGCTGCTCCTTTTCCCGCTTCTCCACTCAGGAACCTCACGGGTTGATGATCCTATTCTCTGTTGTAGATCACCATTTTGCACGGTATACTCTCATACCTGCTTTCTTGACGATCCGATCCAGCAGGCTCCCTCACCTGCTTCCCTTCCTCGTCGTTTCATGACGATCCAGCAGGCTATCCCCGTCTGCTTCTCGTCCCAGTCCAGACAATCCAGCAGTGACACGTCTGCTTCTCGTCCTTGACCCCAGCTCCCTGGGATACTTACTCCTGTTGTCTTTACTTCGTCCTTCTGGTGGTCACCTCCAAATTTTCACACCTCTGGAGGACAGATATGTTTCAAGCCGTTACTGGACCTATACAGGCCATCAGCCGACACTCTCCACAACACTGTCTCCTCTGGTGATCCACTCAGGGGCTTTCCACCTACCCAATGGCAAAGACTCTCCTTTGGCCAGGATTCTTCCTCGGACCCGACTACACTTCGTCAGGTCCCTGTTCGGGCGCCACGTGTCAGATCCCGCTTTTTTGGACACACGGCACATGCTCACCCTCCCATGAGTGTGTTTGTGTATAAAACCAGCTCTCTGTCTCTGGGGTCCGACCTTCGTGTCTCCACGGGTATTACCCGGCAGGGCTGCACAAAGGCTGTTTAAGCTGGTGGCGAGGAGATTCGTCTAGCCGCTCACTGCCTCCATCCGGACGTCCACCCCGCTGAAGCTGATCTCGCACCCCGGTCGAATAGCCTTCTCTGGAACCACGATACGAACCGGCCACGCCCGTTAACGGCAGCTCTCCTCTTATGGATCAGGGCTCTTGGAATGTTGCTAGATTTTGAATTTAGTGACTCGTACAGCGAGTCCCCAGGATGTGTTATTTTCATTAAAAAACCAGACTAACCTTTTAGAGCCTTTTTGATGTTGTACACCCAATAAACTTTAACTTTTACACCTTAAGTAGCATCAATAATCCAATGTCCGAGCCTTGACACTAACTGCATGCTTGGAAATTTAATGCAGGTTTTGCAAGTGCCAACAACATAATCAAAATAGGTTATATGATGACAATTTCACAACAGTAATTCAAGTATAATTAGAATAATGATTGGCAGAGATTTCTGTTTCTGATTCAATAATTCTGTCTGAGCTTACTTTGACTGGGACTGGATTGACTTCTTAACAATTTTTCTAGGAGTGAGGGAAGGAGGTTTTTGAGGTTAGGGTCCCCAGCTCGATGAACTTGATTTCCTCTTCATCAGCTGTTAATCATTAGCTGACCACGATCCTTGTGTGATTGTAATCCTTCAGGAAGTTAATCCACATAAGAGTTTATTCCTTCTTCAATCAACCAAAAGTTGATCTAATCCAGTCTGGTATGCAGTGATGTTCCTTGAGAGAGAAAACGTTGAACATTCCCCACTCAGACTTAAGGCCAGTGATTATTCTCCAATGTTCTGCTACTCCGTGACTGGACGGCCTGAGTGGGAGTTGAAAACTCTCTCAAACGATCTTTATGGCTCCAATCCTCTCACTCCACGATTCCAATTGCTGCTCACAAGATGGTCAAGTCTTGTGATTTCCTCGTAGCAGGGGAGAAGTGGCAACACAGTTTATATATGTGCTTGACTCTTGTCGTCTTCAGATGATCTTGGTTACCATGGGGACGCTGGCGACTCAAAACCTCCTCCCTTCTCTTTCCGCTTACTGGAAATTTCTGCAGCTGTTACCAGTAACTTATTTCTCAAGTTCCTCTTTTCTGTTAACACTTCAGCTTTTCTGAGAATTCATTCTTTTAAATAATTTCTTTAGAATCACATCAATCATATTCAATCATTTCATTACAACTCTCTTTCACATAAAAACAATTCATATGATCATATACAAACATTTTCATTCCTTATTATTCATTTCATATTTTACCAACATCTTAATCATTTGATCAGTTGTTTATCATCAGCTTTTCTTGCCCTGCTTGCGACATCTTCTTCACTTCCTCTTTCTCTCTGACTCTGCACTCTTTATGTAAAACAAGTCATATAATCATTCATTTCACTTATTTGTAACATACGTTTTCTAATCAACTCTTAATTTTAACACATTAATACTTCATTTAATCATACTTGTCATGTTAGAATCATTTTTAGACATTACTTTTAACACATTAATACTTCATTTGATCATACTTGTCATGTTAGAATCACTCTTAGACATATTCCATCGTCTTCACCAACGAGTTCATTCCGTGGGCCTCCCCATTTGCAATGGAAAGGTCCGGTATGACCTCACTTACTTCTGTAAGGTACCAAACACTGTGCAGTTTAATCCAACAGCATATATATTAATTCCATGGCTCGTATTATATTCCAAGATGAAAACAAGCTGAAAGCAAGCTTAAAGTCATCTTTCCTGACATTGTGGATTTAGAATATTTATCCAGTCCAAATTCCATACCAATGTCTTTGGAGAACTTATGGAATCTGTCTCTGATTGGAGTCTGCAAAGATGTTTAAATCATCCATGTACAGCAGATAGTTGTTCACAATTTTTAGATTTTTTGTTGTTGTTGTTCCTTCCTCTGCCTCTACTTAAGTCATACCCAATGTCATACTCCTTCAAGATCTGGCAAAGCGGGTCCATGGTTAAGCAGAAAAAAAGTGGCGAGAGGCTGTCTCCCTGGAATATCCGTCTCTGAACTCGTATGTCTGGGATTATTATTTGTCCCTCTGTGTGGTTTAGGGTGATGGTGATGTTCCACTTGTTCATTTGTGTCCTCAGGAAAGATCTTATTTCCTCATTGATGTTGTCAAGTTACAGGCACCTCATTATCAAGGAGTGTGTCATGCTGTCAAATGCCTTTATGTAATCAATCAAAGCAGTGTTGAAGTTTCTTCTTCTTTATTTTTTGCAGTCCTAAATGGTAGCTTTATTGATCAATAACAGAGCTTTAGCTCTTAATCTTTTCCTCATGCAACCTCTGTTCATTTTCGAGGGAGCCACCAGAGTCAAGATGTTCATAAATTGCATCAGCTATAATTCCTGTCAGCCATTTAGATGATGTTTGTACCTATTGGTTCACTGTGTTTCCTTGGTCTTTTGAACCTGTATTAATTATCATGTGTTTTTTCAGGGAGCTCTTTAGTCCAAATCTTTTTCCACACTCGGAACAGCCAAATGGTTTGTGTCCTGTATGAATTATCATGTGGTTTTTCAGATCACTCTGTTGTCCAAATCTTCGAGCACATTCAGGACAGCCAAATCGTTTTTGTCTTTTCATTTATCTTTGATGTCTTTTTAACAGAATGCAATGGGCCCCAAACCTGGGGTCTAAAGTTGCACCTGCTTTTGATCTCCTGCCCCACTTCTCAAGTTTGAGTAAGCGAAGCAGTGAGAGATCTTTTTCTTCTCCCAAATGGACCAATTTACAATGATGCAGTTTCATTGGATTCTTTTAGCCCACTGATGGTGTTGTTGCTGGGGTCCAGGATCAGTACTATCTGGTGGATGACACCACTGATCTGATGGATGACCCAGCTGAGTGCTGCTACAGAGGAGATGTCTCCCCGCAGCACTGGGAGAAGTTGCACCATTTTATTCATATGCCCTGGTGCCTAGGCGCTTTGTGGAGGTTTTAGCTGGGGTTTGTTTCTTTTGAAACATCCTCATACCAAGATGATTTTTGTCCTGTATGAATAATCATGTGTTTTTTCAGGTAGCTCTTTCGTCCAAATCTTTGACCACAGTCAGAACAGCCAATTTTTTTTTGTCCTGAATGAATTATCATGTGTTTTGTCAGGTAGCTGTTTAGTCCAAATCTTTTTCCACACTCAGAACAGCCAAATGGTTTGTGTCCTGAATGAATTATCATGTGCGTTTTCAGATTGCCCTTTAGTCCAAATCTTTTACCACACTCAGAACAGCCAAATGGTTTGTGTCCTGTATGAATTATCATGTGTTCTTTCAGACTGCTCTTTTGTCCAAATTTTTTACCACACTCAGAACAGCCAAATGGTTTGTGTCCTGTATGAATTATCATGTGTTTTTTCATGTTGTTCTTTTGTCCAAATGTTTGAGCACATTCAGGACAGCCGAATCGTTTTTGTCCTGTATGAATAATCATGTGTTTTTTCAGGTAGCTCTTTAGTCCAAATCTTTGACCACATTCAGAACAGCCAAATTGTTTTTGTCCTGCATGAATCATCATGTGTCTTTTCAGGTTGCCCTTTTGTCCAAATCTTCGACCACATTCAGGACAGCCAAATTGTTTTTGTCCTGTATGAATAACCATGTGTCTTTTCAGGTCGTTCTTTTGTCCAAATCTTCGACCACATTCAGGACAGCCAAACTGTTTTTGTCCTGTATGAATAACCATGTGTCTTTTCAGGTCATTGTTTTGTCCAAATCTTCTACCACATACAGAACAGCCAAACTGTTTTCGTCCTGTATCAGTTATCATGCCTTTGGTCAGAGTGTCGTTTTGTTTCCATCTTTTCACTTGATCAGAACAGCTAAATGGTTTTCTGCTTGTTTGCCTCCCCTTCTGTTGCTGTGGGGTGTTCATCGGTTCAGATGCTTTAGAATAAACAAACTGTTTCTCAGCAATATTGCAACTGCTTGAACTAACGATATTGATATTTTTTTGACAGTTAAAATGTGATCGAAGTTCTCTGGTCTGTTTCCAGTCATAACTGTCGTCAGTCTCAGTTCCAGAACTGTCTGAATTCCTGCCACTGGTATCTGGTTGTAAATGACTGTTTGGACCTGAGTTGCTGGCTGGTTGTGGTCCTCCGTCGTCCTCTCCATCAGCTTCTGCTGTCAGTGTTCTGTGTACAAATGAGCTGCTGGCTACAGGCTCAGGCTCTGTGCTCTCATCACTTTGGCTTTGATGAAGCTGTGATAACTCTGGTTTTTCATCATTTTCACTCTTCACAGGGATGACAGTGAAACCAAACTTTGTGAGATCTGCCTCCTCCAGCTGCTGAAGCTGCTCTCCCTTCTGACTTATCCACAGCTTTTCTTCTTTAATATCCTCCTGTTCAACACTCAGATTCCATTCCTGGTATTCAGGGAGAGTTTCTTCTTTCATCACCAACAACAGCTGCATATCTGTAAAGAAACAAATTAGCAATAAATGTTAGAACAACACTCACTGAAATAAATTATCGGAATGGCGAGTTTGACTTGATGACAGTACGTTATTGCACTGATGGAACTGATAAAGTGGAAATGTACATGAGGATTTGTTTTAAATTCCACAAATTTTAATTAACATCTTTGTCTTCCACAACTGACAATTGTAAGGCTTTATATTCTGGATTGTCACATATTATATATATATATATATATATATATATATATATATATATATATATATATATATATATATATATATATATATATATATATATATATATATATATATATATATATATATATATATATATATATATATATGATATTATATTATGCTGCTCGACTTTTGATGAAAACCAGGAGACTTGATCACAGTGGTTCTGGCTTCCCTTCATTGGCTCCATGTGACTCGAAGAGCAGATTTCAATGTTTTGTTGCTGACATATAAGGCTTTATATGGTCATAAACTCAAATATCTTACTGAACTTGTTCAGCCTTATGTGCCTCCTCGTGCCCTGTAGTCCTTGGATGTAGACGTACTCTGTGTCCCAGTGGTTGAAAATAAGTCAGCAGGCTTCAGAACCTTTTCTTGCCGTGCTTGTATCTTGTGGAACAGGATGCCTGTTGGCATTTGAAATGTGGCTTCAAGACTATTTTTAAAACATATTTTCTATTGCCTGTAATTACTTTTCTGTTTTTTAATATTTTTATAATTTTTGCTTGCTGTACTTCATTCTTTTGTGTTTTTAATTGGTTTTATTTTGGGATAAAATGACTCCAGTTGCAGCGGCTACCACACACTCACATCGCCTCAATTTGGAAAACGGACGGTTTCAAGTTTAGTGCACATAAACAATGTCAAATGTATATGTGTTGTCTTAATTCTGATGTTTGCCATTATTACAGTAAACAAGTAATAATTGTGGATTAATTGCTGTTTGTCTGTGGAATGTGAGTGTGGAAATCTCGCTGTTGTAATGACAATGATAATAAAGCTATACATCCATCCATATGGGGATCTTTGTTTAATCTTCATCTGCAGCTGTGTTCAGCACTTTGTTGAATTGCTGAGAATAGAACAAAGCATAGAAACCTGTTTCCACTGTGGTCCTGAGGATAAAAGAGAGCAAGATAGAGAGAGAACAAACCGGTGGTATTTCTTGCATCAGCCATCCTGCCACCACGAAGTTGAATGGTTGCACGAGATGAATGCATGCACACTATGTGGAATCAATGTATCTTCTACTCTGTACATAATGCCTGTGACCCTGTGATACATTACTGACAGTCACAGACTTTGATTTGTATTTATAATAAAGAAACCACAACCGTAAAAGCACACTTCATATTTGTATTTTTAAAATGTGTAACTAATTTCATCACATTCTCAGACAAAATACACGCTACATATCTTTGTATGAAATTAGATTTTCAAGAAATTACAAAATTGTCATTCATGCACAACAACAGACAAACATGCACACATAGTTGCTTTTATGTGCACATCTTTTCTGAAAGCATCCTTACTCCATATTCACAGTTACACATTATTTACAACGTACTGCAGGAATGACACAAGACCATTTTAAGACCTTGAGGTGAAAGAAGTGTTTTTGGAAATGTGTTTGTAATGCCGGTGTCACCAACCAAATGGTTCCCCCTAAACATCGACTCTCCCTGTTTTTACTGCACGTGTAACCAGCCACGGTTCACTGATTATCACCTCGTTTCTGCTTAAAACTGCACTCCAGTCATCATCTATCTCAGAGACAGATATCTGAAGCTTTTGTATAATAATCATTTCCACATAAATTCTGCATTATTTCATAATAAAAGACGGAGGAAGCGATCAGAGCACTGCATGAACTGCTAGCTGATGCGTTAATTGCGTGTCGATCATTTCCAGTGGTAGGCACAGCTCCGCTAATCCGCTAACCGCTAATTATCAAAGCTAACGTTTGCGTTAGGGGATTAGCTTTTCAGATAACTTTGAAAACCATCGGCGGACCAATTAGCTTCCGATAAATTTAGTTCCGATAACTTTAACGCCATGAACATATTTTTATGGGCATACTGAGTTAGCTTAACAATTTTAAACATTTGTAAAGTCTGAAATCATAGATTTTAGTGCCTGCCTGTTACATGTTTTTTAGCAGACAGACAGCTATGAGTGGCAGCGCTCAATCCTCTACTAGCAGAGGAGAGCTGATGACCAGAGAGAAAGAAAGAGGGAGACTGCAGAAAGAGGATGACTGCAGAAGAGTTTCTAGCCTACCGGTGTGGGCCCCGCCCAGTGCGTGGCGTCATCATGATTCCTTCTATTGCCACACATTCGCTAAATGTGCTGAATGAAAAAAAATGACATTTACAAATACAGGTTTATTTGTAACCAACACACACACAAATGTTACAGTTACTTGTGAGTTACCAACCAACCAGGAAACTAATTTCCCCATAATGTATTGCGGCATGTGTGTCTTTAAACAATTAAAACCTTCAAAATTAGTGCATTACTTTAACACTAAAACATATAGCTGATATTTCAGTTTTGTAAAATGACAAAGGAGGCAATTTCAATAACTTGTCCGGAATTAGTTTGTTTAAAATTTTAACTGTAAGTCAAAACGGTCTGCCTGTACATGACTCCTGTGATATCATGCAAGTTTGTATGGTGTGAAAAATAAAGCATTTTTTTTTTCTTCTTTTCTCTTGTCTCTCTGGTCATCAGGTCTCTTTTGCTGAGAGAAGTTTAATCTGAGACAGAAGCACTGCGTCAATAGCTGCCAGTGTACTGGAGTCAATATTGAAAGTTATCGGTTTAGCTTTTAGCTGTAACTTCTGCTACATTTTGTCGGGCTTTATCGGTTTAGCTTTATAAAAGTTGACTTTTCAGTTAGCGGATTAATGGTTATCGAAGCTAACTTTTTGGTTAGCTGTGCCCACCACTGGTCATTTCAAAGCGCCACCAAATGTCACCTCGTTTCTGCTTAAAATTGACTTCAGAATGATTTAAGAGGTTTTACCTTCTCATGTTATGATTCGCAGCTCTCAAGGAAAGATATAACCGCAGAAATGCAGGTCAGCCTGACCCAAAGGTTAGTTCCAAAAATATGCAAAAGTTTAATGTCCAAATGTGAATCAAAAATACTAATACAGGTGGAATAACACAGGTACAATTACAAACCCGACCAAGGGAGTGGGGGGAAATAAAGTTCCAACAAAATACAAGAAATTAATGTCCAAGTGTGAAACCAACATTAGGAGATGCTAGTGCAGGATCAAGAACAAAAATACACTTTCAACCCTTCACAGAGGATGGGGGAAAACAGCTAAAGTCAAGAAAGTACAAAGTCCAACAAAATCAAAACAGAAATACTCACAACAGTGGGAAAATGTACTGAACACGACGCAGGGAAAACCATACACAGTGTAATGAGCCCGCATGGAAGAACAAACCAATGAGGTTTAAATAGACAGCCAAGACACAGGGGAACAGGTGACACAGATCGAGATAATGATGCGTATTAACCAGTATTAACCAAAAGACAACACTAGAGGGCAGCAATCACAAACACAGAAAACAACAACCCCAGCAAGACCAAGGCAGAACACCTGCGACTGAAATGCATAATAAAAACAACCCACAAAAAATGAGTAAAGAAACACTCACCATAAATAACCTGACACAAAAATTTGACTAGTAGCCACAATAAAATAAAACAATCACAAAAGCAAATACGGGACTAATTCAAAAACCCCACGCCCACATTAACACAAAACGTGACTGAACGACAGAGACAGAGGTGAAACACAGAAAGAAAGCGACAACCACAGACAGAGGTGATACAGACAAATAAAACAGGAGACAAGCTGCTGTTGTCCAAAATGACGCATGCACAGTGAAGGCAGGGCGGACCAGTTTTTAAGGGAGGACCGTTCGGTCTGCAATATGGCAAATTAAAACAGGGTTTCTACCAAACCCCCAGAAAAATTTGAGATGTCAGATGCATCCTGGTTCATTTTCTGGTCTAGTTACCCACCAATAAAATCTCCAAAAATTTTTATTTTTTGCTGGGTCAGGTCGTTTTCCACCCCAGTCTTTTCACACAACTTGTATTGTGCTACCGGCCTTTAATCCAAAAAACATACATTGTGGTTAGGAAACTACACTGTAAAAGAAATGGCAATTCAAAGAACTCAAAAATAATAATGATTCTCAGTATCAGTTCAAATGGAACAATAGGAGTATCTTTGGCAGAAACCTGTCCAATCTTCACTTCGCTCACATGTAGTAATGGTAGATTCATTCATTCATTCATTCACTCATTCAGCAAATGTTAAAATTTCTGATGTGGTACAAGAAATATATTTCTTAAAACATAAAGAAATATAAAAAAGCACTGTGCTATTTTCTTTAATGACTTGATAGTTTAAAAAAAATCTTAGTTATTTAAACTGGAGACTTTTCTTATAGTTACGGCAGTAACAATTGAAAAACTAGTTTTATTTGGTAAAAATCAAAACAGTTTGAACACTCAGCTTGAAACACTGACTGATTCAACATCAGCCACAGCTAAAAAGCTAATTTAGTTGATAAACTTTAGCAGAACCCTAACGTCACGTATTATTTTCACTCACTAAAGAATTTTTGTCAGTTACTCAAACTCATTAATCTTGTGGTTCTGACTTGCAGAGAGTTAAACTCATGTCTGTATGCAAATGGCGTTAGCACCCCTAGCAGCTGGGAGCTTCAGCCGTTATCTCCACTTAATGCACGATTACTGGAGGGAAAATGCAGCTCATAACATTTAATTTCCACAACAAAGCATTAGGAAAACCATCTCACAGTCGCCCAAAATAAAACTTAATATATTTCAAAACCAAAACAAAAATAACCCTTCTTCTTCTTTGGAAATTACTGGCGGCTTGCAAACCAACTGCCACCAATTGTTTGGTTGTGGAACTGAAATAAACTGAATGAATGGATTCTGGCGTATGTTGTCAAAAATAACCCTGAAACTTTCACCACGTGAGGAAAGGCCTGGATTTCCGGTAATTTCTGGAAAACTTTCATCACTGCATAGTTTGGGTTGTTCATGGGAGCTGTAGAAAATAACGGATTTTATTCATTTAAGTTATGTTGATTTGAATGAATATTGCTGTGATGAATAAATTCTGGGAGCAAAGATATTTATTCTTCATCTGCTCATAACCAGAGCAGCTCTTACCCATGTACAACAGGTTACTGATAGTGCCACGTGTTGGACAAAAATAAATCAAAACCTCTATGTGCCAGAATACACAAATAACTGCCACCAGAATCCTTTCAGTTACCTTTGTTAATTTCTAACTTCAAAGTCCCTGCTGATCTTGGACAAAGGGAGTTGAAACATTGAAGAGTGGTGATATCACTTTCCTTAAGGAATAAATTATCCAGAGATTTTACAAAACATGGAGAAATTTTACATGTATCTTTCAACAAAATCCTCCTCATCCTGTTGTCTAAGTATTGACAGAATCACTGGAGGAATATCCGATGAGGAAAATATTTGACCGTTACAACTACACGTTATAAAGTATCAGTAACACAAACAAAGCTGAGTGAACAAACCTGTTCTGTAGAAGAGATTTGGAGGATTAAAAACAGCATCCAGCCCTTTACCTCTTTTGTTCTCTTCTTTTACTTGACACATTTCTTCTTCCTGTTCTGTGATCATTCCTTCATCAGCAGGTGTTAGCTGTAGTTTCAGCATGTCCCTCAGCTGCTGGACTTCAGACATATTTGTAGAAAGACTTTAAAACACATAAAATAAAGAGAGTCAATGACCAAGTGGAGGAAAGACTAAAAACAGGCCAATTTAATCATCTGCTGCTGCCCAGGCTGACAATCACAAGTGTGAGACAGACATCCTAAAACAGGAGTCACCAACCCTGATCCCAGACATCACCTGACATGAAAGTTTTCCTAAAGCCCCGGCCACACGACACTAACGAAGGACAACGAAGCCCAAAGGAAAGTCCAAAATCTGGACTATCGTTGGCATAGTTTAACCTTCACTCAGCTTCGTTCCTGCAGCTGGTGCTTTGACAGAATTTTTAAACGGGCAAAAATTTGAATGAATGCTGCCAACAATCTCAATTCATCTGTATTTTGTTTTACTGTCGTTTGTGACGATTTCTTATTGTGTGCTTAGTTTTTGTAACGTTAGCGTTTTGTTCAACTTTGTTAATCTTCATTCAACCTCACAAGTCCAATGTATTGAATAAACGCAACGACATCTGAACAAATCAATAATTAAAGCCTCAATGACCTGAATGAAACATTCATGTAAAGCAACGTTTTCATACAGTAACAGTAGCATTAAGAACATTTTATCAACTGTGTACGCACGTTTTAAACATTTGTGGCTGGCCTGCGTGTGCGTGTAGCCTTCGTCTAACATGGACAGTTCCCCATGACTAGTGCCATGGACAGTGATGTTCCCCAGCATGGGGACGAGCCAGCACGCCTTGTCTACGGGTGCGAGATGGCTGTTCTTTAGACCGAAGTTGCCGATGACGAATTTGTGGTCAACATGTACTGATGGTAAAGGGGACAGCAACAGAGATGGTAGATGAGGCCATGGATCCAGCGCCAAAGACAGTTTGGTCTGTATGACCAACTCACTGTTGAGATGAGGGGGCCAAGATCTACAGTCATTCCATAACTTTATGCGAATGCCGATCGAGATGTATGATGAGCTTCTCAGGAGAACTGGTCCACGTATCACAAAGCAGGTGTTGGGGTTCTGCTAAACATGTTGCAGGCATCCATTTAAAAATGACCAAATATTTGCACAAACCAATAAAGTTTATCAGTTTGAACATTAAATATCGTGGTGTATATACCTTTGTGGTGTATTCAATTAAATATAGGTTGAAGAGGATTTGCAAATCATTGTATTGTTGTTTTTATTTACATTTTACACAACATCCCAACTTCACTGGAATTGGGGCTGTATTCTCCTTTAATTTAGTCAGTTTCGGTCACTCTTTCATGTCCATTTTTCTTGTTTCCTCAATCTTATTTGCAATTCCTCTTCTAATTCCCACTGTTCTGGGTCTGGGTGCACCTGTATATTGTTTTGTTTTGTGGACCCACAGCGGGTCCACAATCAAGCAGAGCTTTCAACTGTCATGCAGCGCAGGAAGACATTTTCAACTAACTGTCAATTGTGACTCACTTTTCTCTTGATTAAAATCGCTTCTGGACTATCGGCCATTATTGTGGGCAAGAAAAAAGAATCGTCTGCCGTTTCACACTGCAGGTTTTTTCCCCATTCCTCATAAAGTGCCTTTTCCGCATGAAGGTTCTCTGGTGTGGATAGTTGCGCAGCTATGGGAAAGGTTCTTGGGGAAAGTTCTCATGCAACAGCTAAAGTTCTCCTGCAGTGTACTGTGCACCGAGCACTGGAGGAAAAGTTCTCCGACAGCTGTTAAAGTTCTCTTTGCAGTGAGCTGTGCACCCATCGCAACAGAATAGGTGAGACTGGGACCAGCTTCCCCTGGAAGATTTTTAAATTTATAACCCCCTGAAGCACTATTGCCTACATTTTGAGTGCCACATTTTGTGAAATAAAGCCATAGTTTCATTTTTAATCTTTGTTACAGCCTTACTTTAAAGCCAAAAGAAATGAGGCATCAGGCCAAAACACAGAACAGTGTAGACATGTGTCTGGAAAATCAGAATTACTCATTTATACACAGCAGTTTATTAAAGAAAACCCTTGTGTGTTTTTCTTACATCAAATAACTTGTAATTAAAATAGTTTCAAGTAAAAAAAAAAGAAAAAAAAGATGATTCTTTAGAAATCTTTGATGTTTGTCTGTGAATTAAAACCATAACTTATCTGTTGTTGTTTCAGGTGAGATGATTTATTAACATGATAATGAACCTCAGACATTTAGACAGAATAGCATAAAAAAATAATGTGTATATTTTTAAGTCTGGTAGATTCATTCATATCTGCATTTCAACCAGGAAAAAAGACACCATAAATAAATATAAATATTTCTAAACACAATAGGAGATAATGCAACAATGACTGCAGTGCATTTGTTCTTTAGAATTTCTCATGATTAAATTTTTTTTTTTATTTAGTCACTTCAACATTAAATTACGTCCTTATTGACTATGTGACTGTTTTTAATGTTGCAATCAGGACAAAGTAATTACTAAAATATAAATTTCACTATTCTACTGATTGTGAATGTTTTAAAATTATGCACAATAGGAGCGGGGTTTCTTCTACTTGTGCAAATGTCTTTTAGACTTAACCTTGACTTCATGGACATGTTTAATGATTCATTCATTTAATGTTAAAATAAGGAAAAGGTTTTTTCAAATAATAAAATAGTTGCTGTTTAAAGCGCCTTTGTTTAACTTAGAAGCGTAGCAGCAGATGTGGGTGTGCAGAGACGACAGGTGAGCTGGACCCTCAGGACATTTAACCAGGTGAAGGTTTCCTTTGCATCTTAATCCTCAAACTGGTGGCGTTTTTGGAGACACTTTCCTCACATTTTGAAGCGCAGAGATGTTCTCTTCTTCCATGTGGACTTCAGATTTTGGTATATTTCGACTAACAAAGAAGGCCCTTTGTAAGCACATAATGCAAAAGGTGATTTTTTTTTCCCCATTCCATTACGCTGAGAAAAAAATCCTGCTGAGAACCCTGGAATGTACAATAAATCATTTGTATGTGTGACATTATCAACACTATCAGGAGCCATAATTCACCCTCAGTGTTAAAGAGGTTTTTAAAGTCATCTTATCTGATAGATCTTCAATTTCATTTTCTTCAAATACGGTTATTTTTATTATCGGCAGCGTGGGGGTTCATGCGCTTGCTTTCAAACCAGAAGGTCACCTGTTCAAGACCACGTGTGCCCATTCTTCATGTCATGTGGTGTAAAACTTGTGCCAAATCAACATACAGATACATATCAGATCTGCTGTGGCGACCCCGAGCAAAAAGAGAGAAGCTGAGAACTTATGACGGTTATTTTTCTTATCCACTCTCCTGCTCTTCATGTCGACTTGCATCTCTGTTTATCTGTGCAGTTGGAACATCAGCAATTTCATTCAGGATAAATTAAGGCCCAATCTCAATTCTCTTTTGTACCCCTTCCCCTTGGTCCTACCCCTATGCCTACCCCTTCAAAACAAGGGGTAAGGCAAAGGGGTATGCTTCCAGCCCTATGAATTCAGACACCCCTCCACCTTAGGGGAAAAAAACCTGCCCGTCTCAAACTGCCGTCTTCACTGTGGCAACCGAAAACAAGCCCACTTTTATTAAAATCTGTTAACAAATAGCGACAATAGAGAGAGAAAAGCAGCAGTTTGTCATAATTTCCCCAAATTTCTGCATTTTACATAAAAGTTTTTTTTTCACCCATACATGCATAGGTTCATTGGAAAGAGCTTTGAAATGGCTTTAAAACAAGCCTACATTTATTAAAATCCGTTAAGAAATAGCAACGTAGTGCAAAAAAGGCGGTCGGTTTATTATTGATGATTGGAACATCTCCACCCTTAGTAATGGCGCCTTCCTGTCCTGAGCGACACTAATAGATTGAGTCGCGCCCGTCCATTCCAGTCTATATTTCCATGGGTAGGAGGAGCTTACCGTTGTCTCCAAAGAAACAAACATGGCGCTGAAAGAGCCGCACAAATGAAGCGGCTTTCATTACAAATTACACTGTTTAGAAAGTTTTAACTTGCCAAAAAACTTTACAGGCAGTTGTCTATGACAGCAACGTGTATTCTGCTGGATGCATGTTGCGTATATTGTCGTTCTGAAGAATATAGTAACTTTGCTCGTGCGCTGAGGCGTTATAATGCACCGGCGTGAAGTTAGACAGTAGACAATAGTTCATTATTCAGCAGTTCTGATTGTACAACCCCTGGCAAAAATTATGGAATCACTGGCCTCGGAGGATGTTCATTCAGTTGTTTAATTTTGTAGAAAAAAAGCATATCACAGACATGACACAAAACTAAAGTCATTTCAAATGGCAACTTTCTGGCTTTAAGAAACACTATAAGAAATCAGGAAAAAAATTGTGGCAGTCAGTAACGGTTACTTTTTTAGACCAAGCAGAGGGAAACAAATATGGACTCACTCAATTCTGAGGAATAAATTATGGAATCATGAAAAACAAAAGAACGCTCCAACACATCACTAGTATTTTGTTGCACCACCTCTGGCTTTTATAACAGCTTGCAGTCTCTGAGGCATGGACTTAATGAGTGACAAATCAATCTGGCTCCAACTTTCTCTGATTGCTGTTGCCAGATCAGTTTTGCAGGTTGGAGCCTTGTCATGGACCATTTTCTTCAACTTACACCAAAGATTTTCAATTGGATTAAGATCCGGACTATTTGCAGGCCATGACATTGACCCTATGTGTCTTTTTGCAAGGAATGTTTTCACAGTTTTTGCTCTATCGCAAGATGCATTATCATCTTGAAAAATGATTTCATCATCCCCAAACATCCTTTCAATTGATGGGATAAGAAAAGTGTCCAAAATATCAACGTAAACTTGTGCATTTATTGATGATGTAATGACAGCCATCTCCCCAGTGCCTTTACCTGACATGCAGCCCCATATCATCAATGACTGTGGAAATTTACATGTTCTCTTCAGGCAGTCATCTTTATAAATCTCATTGGAATGGCACCAAACAAAAGTTCCAGCATCATCACCTTGCCCAATGCAGATTCGAGATTCATCACTGAATATGACTTTCATCCAGTCATCCACAGTCCACGATTGCTTTTCCTTAGCCCATTGTAACCTTGTTTTTTTCTGTTTAGGTGTTAATGATGGCTTTCATTTAGCTTTTCGGTATGTAAATCCCATTTCCTTTAGGCAGTTTCTTACAGTTCGGTCACAGACGTTGACTCCAGTTTCCTCCCATTCGTTCCTCATTTGTTTTGTTGTGCATTTTCGATTTTTGAGACATATTGCTTTAAGTTTTCTGTCTTGACGCTTTGATGTCTTCCTTGGTCTACCAGTATGTTTGCCTTTAACAACCTTCCCACGTATGTATTTGGTCTAGAGTTTAGACACAGCTGTCTGTGAACAACCAACATCTTTTGCAACATTGCGTGATGATTTACCCTCTTTTAAGAGTTTGATAATCCTCTCCTTTGTTTCAATTGACATCTCTCGTGTTGGAGCCATGATTCATGTCAGTCCACTTGGTGCAACAGCTCTCCAAGGTGTGATCACTCCTTTTTAGATGCAGACTAACGAGCAGATCTGATTTGATGCAGGTGTTAGTTTTGGGGATGAAAATTTACAGTGTGATTGTATAATTTATTCCTCAGAATTGAGTGAGTCCATATTTTTTTCCTCTGCTTGGTCTAAAAAAGTAACCGTTACTGACTGCCACAATTATTTTTCCTGATTTCTTATAGTGTTTCTTAAAGCCAGAAAGTTGCCATTTGAAATGACTTTAGTTTTGTGTCATGTCTGTGATCTGCTTTTTTTCTACAAAATTAAACAACTGAATGAACATCCTCCGAAGCCGGTGATTCTATAATTTTTGCCAGGGGTTGTATTATGGGCAAAAAAATGTTTTTAAAATCAAATCAAATCAATTTTATTTATATAGCGCCAAATCACAACAAACAGTTGCCCCAAGGCGCTTTATATTGTAAGGCAAGGCCATACAATAATTACAGAAAAACCCCAACGGTCAAAACGACCCCCTGTGAGCAAGCACTTGGCGACAGTGGGAAGGAAAAACTCCCTTTTAACAGGAAGAAACCTCCAGCAGAACCAGGCTCAGGGAGGGGCAGTCTTCTGCTGGGACTGGTTGGGGCTGAGGGAGAGAACCAGGAAAAAGACATGCTGTGGAGGGGAGCAGAGATCAATCACTAATGATTAAATGCAGAGTGGTGCATACAGAGCAAAAAGAGAAAGAAACACTCAGTGCATCATGGGAACCCCCCAGCAGTCTAAGTCTATAGCAGCATAACTAAGGGATGGTTGAGGGTCACCTGATCCAGCCCTAAATATAAGCTTTAGCAAAAAGGAAAGTTTTAAGCCTAATCTTAAAAGTAGAGAGGGTGTCTGTCTCCCTGATCTGAATTGGGAGCTGGTTCCACAGGAGAGGAGCCTGAAAGCTGAAGGCTCTGCCTCTCATTCTACTCTTACAAACCCTAGGAACTACAAGTAAGCCTGCAGTCTGAGAGCGAAGCGCTCTATTGGGGTGATATGGTACTATGAGGTCCCTAAGATAAGATGGGACCTGATTATTCAAAACCTTATAAGTAAGAAGAAGAATTTTAAATTCTATTCTAGAATTAACAGGAAGCCAATGAAGAGAGGCCAATATGGGTGAGATATGCTCTCTCCTTCTAGTCCTCGTCAGTACTCTAGCTGCAGCATTTTGAATTAACTGAAGGCTTTTCAGGGAACTTTTAGGACAACCTGATAATAATGAATTACAATAGCCCAGCCTAGAGGAAATAAATGCATGAATTAGTTTTTCAGCATCACTCTGAGACAAGACCTTTCTAATTTTAGAGATATTGCGCAAATGCAAAAAAGCAGTCCTACATATTTGTTTAATATGCGCATTGAATGACATATCCTGATCAAAAATAACTCCAAGATTTCTCACAGTATTACTAGAGGTCAAGGTAATGCCATCCAGAGTAAGGATCTGGTTAGACACCATGTTTCTAAGATTTGTGGGACCAAGTACAATAACTTCAGTTTTATCTGAGTTTAAAAGCAGGAAATTAGAGGTCATTCATGTCTTTATGTCTGTAAGACAATCCTGCAGTTTAGCTAATTGGTGTGTGTCCTCTGGCTTCATGGATAGATAAAGCTGGGTATCATCTGCGTAACAATGAAAATTTAAGCAATGCTGTCTAATAATACTGCCTAAGGGAAACATGTATAAAGTGAATAAAATTGGTCCTAGCACAGAACCTTGTGGCACTCCATAATTAACCTTAGTCTGTGAAGAAGATTCCCCATTTACATGAACAAATTGTAATCTATTAGATAAATATGATTCAAACCACCGCAGCGCAGTGCCTTTAATACCTATGGCATGCTCTAATCTCTGTAATAAAATTTTATGGTCAACAGTATCAAAAGCAGCACTGAGGTCTAACAGGACAAGCACAGAGAAATGGAAATAAACGTGCCCTGTTGAATTCTACCTTTAAAAAAATCAAAAATATAACAATGATTTGGTTTTGATGCTAAAACTAGAAATACGACAACAGAATATGGAAAGCGTAAACAGACATATACGAGGTCTGTTAGAAAAGTATCAGACCTTTTTAGTTTTTTCAAAAACCATATGGATTTGAATTACGTGTGATTCGGCACATTCCACTGTTACAGGAGTTTTTTTCATGGAAAGAAAAGCGGAGGATTGCGCCACCGTGCCGTTCATGGCGCGGGACAAAACCACGCGGTGGAGCCGCATGGTGCAAAGCAACGCTGTGATGAAGCCCCACAGGACATGTTGGGGCATGTCCAGCTCATGCTCAATTTCTCGGATAATCACACGACTGAAAAGCAACCAGAAGCCGTCTGAAAGCCGTCCTGTGAGACCAACACGGAGGTGGTTTTGTCCCACGCCATGAACGGCACAGTGGCGCAATCCTCCGCTTTGCTTTCCATGAAAGAAACTCCTATAATAGTGGAATGTGCCGAAAAAGTGCTGATGTCCACGTCTCCTGCCTTTTTGTGAAAGTCAGACGATGTCCCGGATCAACAAAGCCTTCACGTTGGAAATGATCTGGTTGTTTCAGCGGGGTGTGAGCCTGTCAATCGGCGCTCGGAGCGCTCTCAGAAGCTGTGGGCCGTCCTTAAAGCGGCAGTAACACTCCTTAATCTGTATAATCCCCACAAAATCGTCCCTGAAAGCCATATTCATTTTCCAAACGGTGTCCACCTGGAGGTCTCTCACAGTTTCTGGAAAAAAATTGATGCAGCAAAGCTCCAAATCGTTCAGACATTTATTTGCAATAAAAAAACGACGAGAGGGTGGACCACTGCTCACACAAAGCCTGCTCACAGGCGAATGACGCAACAGACAGGCGTGAAAAAACTCACGCATGCGCACGAAGGTTCAAGCTTGGCTGATGCAATCACATGTGATTCAAATCCATATGTTTTTTGAAAAAAATAAAAAGGTCCGATACTTTTCTAACAGACCTCGTACTCATTTATTAGACTTGTGCTTTGAATTAAATCTGTCAACTCCTTACACCTCACTCTAGTTACAACTTTAGTTAAAAAGTGCTGCAAAAACAATTATGAAAAGAGCTGACAGTTACACATCAAAAAACAACAACTAGAAATAAAAGAATGACAAAAACAATTTAAAAATTAAAAAAATAGTCAAGATGACAAGTGACTACTGTACAAATAATATTTTGAAAATTCTGATTTTCTGCGCTGAATAACTGTCCACACTTAAGCAGTAATAGCTTTTACATGGGCAAGTGCATTTTGGCGCCACCTGCCCACATATGACAAGTGCCCTTGCCCCATGCCCACCAACCTCCATTTCACCCCCTCCCACCCCTCAATTTCACTGTATTTAATGATATGATTAACTACTGTCTGGAATCTGAATAACTGTCCAGAATCTGAATAACTGTCCACATTTAAGCAGTAATAGCTTTTACATGGGCAAGTGCATTTTGGCACCACCTGCCCAGATATGTCAAGTGCCCTTGCCCCATCCACCCCAACCCTCATTTCACCCTCTCCCACCCCTCAGTTTCACTGTATTTAATGATACGACGAACTACTGTCTGGAAATTGAATCACTGTCCAGAATCTGAATAACTGTCCACATTTAAGCAGTAATAGCTTTTACATGGGCAAGTGCATTTTGGCACCACCTGCCCAGATATGTCAAGTGCCCTTGCCCCATCCACCCCAACCCTCATTTCACCCTCTCCCACCCCTCAGTTTCACTGTATTTAATGATACGACGAACTACTGTCTGGAAATTGAATCACTGTCCAGAATCTGAATAACTGTCCACATTTAAGCAGTAATAGCTTTTACATGGGCAAGTGCATCATTAAATACAGTGAAATTGAGGGGTGGGAGGGAGTGAAATGGAGGTTGGTGGGCATGGGGCAAGGGCACTTGACATATCTGGGCAGGTGGCGCCAAAATACACTTTCCCATGTAAAAGCTATTACTGCTTAAATGTGGACAGTTATTCAGATTCTGGACAGTGATTCATTTTCCAGACAGTAGTTCGTCATATCATTAAATACAGTGAAATTGAGGGGTGGACGGGGCAAGGGCACTTGACATATCTGGGCAGGTGGTGCCAAAATGCACTTGCCCATGTAAAAGCTATTACTGCTTAAGTGTGGACAGTCATTCAGATTCTGGACAGTGATTCAAATTCCAGACAGTAGTTCGCCATATCATTAAATATAGTGAAATTGAGGGGTGGGAGGGGGTGAAATGAGGGTTGGTGGGCATGGGACAAGGACACTTGACATATCTGGGTATGTGGCGCCAAAATGCACTTGCCCATGTAAAAGCTATTACTGCTTAAGTGTGGACAGTTATTCAGCTCAGAAAATTAGAAATGTTGAAATATTATTTGTACAGTAGTCACTTGTCATCTTGACTATTTTTTCAATTTTTTAATTTTTGTCATTCTTTTATTTCTCGTTGTTGATTTTGATGTGTAACTGTCAGTTCTTTTCATAATTGTTTTTGCAGCACTTTTTTAACTAAAGTTGTAACTAGAGTGAGGTGTAAGGAGTTGACAGATTTAATTCAAAGCACAAGCCTAATAAATGAGTATACGAGGTCTATTAGACAATAAACCGACCCTTTTATTTATTTTTTTAACTATATGGATTTGAATGACGTGCGATTCCACCAATCATGCTTGAACCCTCGTGCGCATGCCTGAGTTTTTTCACGCGTGTCGGTGACGTCATTTCCTTGTGGGCAGGCCTTGAGTGAGATGTGGTCCCGCCCTCTCGGCTGAATTCCTTTGTTTCACACGCTGCTCGAGACGGCGCGCGTTGCTTTATCAAAAATTTTTCTGGACCTGTGAGGAATATCTGAGTGGATACTATTCGAGAAATTAAGCTGGTTTTCGGTGAAAAGTTTAACGGCTGATGAGAGATTATGGGGTGTTTCTGTCGGTGTAAGGACTTCCCACAGAGCGGGACGTCGTGCAGCGCTTCCAGGCGCCGTCGTCGGCCTGTTTCGAGCTGAAAACATCCTAATTTAAGGCTTAATTCACCCAGGACGTCTTGAGAGAACAGAGAAGATTCAGAAGAGGCCGGCATGAGGACTTTATGCGGACATTCCACTGTTTAAGGACATTTTTTAATGAAAGACGTGCGCGCAAATTCGCCGAGTCGTGTGCGCCGCAACAGGAAAAACACCTCTGTGTTGAAAACCATTTGTAAAATTCAGGCGGCTTTTGATGGCTTTCAACAAGTGAGTAACTGAGAAATTGTTTAACAGCTTGGGCATGTTCCAACGTGCCCGTTAAGGTTTCCAACGGAGGTGTTTTTCCTGTCGCGACCCCCACGGTCGGGTCCGGCCCGACATGCGACTCTGCCCGCACGTTCTTTCATTACAAAATGTCCGTTAACAATGGAATGTCCGAATAAACTCCTCATGCCGACTTCTTCTGAAAGTTCTCTGTTCTCTGACGACTTCCTGGGTCAACAGAGCCTGAAATGTGGAAGTTTTCAACTTGAAACGGCGAGACGACGCCGCCTCGAAGCGCAGATCGCCGTCAGGCGCCGGTGGCCATCCTTACGGCGACATTACCAGACCAAAATCTCTCATCAGCCGTTAAAATTTTTACCGAAAACCAGCTGAATTTATCGAATGGTGTCCACTCAGTTGTGCCTTAGAGTTTTGAAAAAATTTTGATCAAACAAAGCAGCAGTCTCTGAGCCATTCCTAACAATGAAAAAAATGAGGAGAGGGTGGGCGACTCCTCACTCAAAGACTGCCCACAGGCGAATGACGTAACCGACAGGCGGGAAAAAACTCTCGCATGCCCACGAGGGTTCAAGCATGTCTGATGTAATCACACGTGATTCAAATCCATATGGTTTTTGAAAAAAATAATAAGGTCGGATACTTTTCTAATAGACCTTGTATGTCTGTTTACGCTTTCCATATTCTGTCGTTATATTTTTGGTTTTAGCATCAAAACCAAATCATTGTTTTATTTTGGATTTTTTAAAGGCAGAATTCAACAGGGCACATTTATTTCCATTTTAAAAACATTTTTTGCCCATAATACAACCAGAACTGCTTCATCGCAAATTACTGTCTGAATAATGAACTACTGTCTACTGTCTAACTTCACGCCGGTTTATAATGCACATACACACGAACGCTACGATAAGACACTTTTATATTTCACAAAGGAGAAAATCATGACAAAGGATATGCACGTTAATTTGTATGTTCATAAATCTTTGTATAATATCAATCCCTGCTGTTGGATTTCAATGTCTGTAACGTGTGTATTTTGTAAACAAACGGGGAGCCCTGAGCGCACTCGTCTCCTAATAAGCTTTCAGGCAGAAAATGAGGAGAAGTTTCATCAATGGGCTAAGTTGGAAAATATATACACACACATGCATATGTGTAACACATAACCTGATGTCCTAATAGACTGCTATTATTTGTAAAGGAAATTTCTAAAGGAAATAGGGCTGGATGCAAAAAATGGCAGAATTTGAAAAAGAAATATAAGGTCAACAGAACTAGATGCAGCACATAACATACATACAGGCACTGGTCATATAATTAGAAAATCATGAAAAAGTTGATTTATTTCAGTAAATCCATTCAAAAAGTGAAACTTGTATACACTCATTGCACACAGACTGATATATTTCAAGTGTTTATTTTAATTACTAATTAATTACCAATCAATTAATGATTAAGCAAACAATCTTAATTATTACTATTACTGATTATTATTAGTAGTATTATTAACATTAATTAATTACTCGTTAATACTATTTATTATAAATCACAAATTAATTACATTAATTAACATGACATGTTCATGAATTGTATGCATAGTTCCATTTTTGTGTGTATAAAAGGAGGAAAATTTGTAATCGATAGTATCGAGTGATCGGCTTCATCAGGACATCACCAAGCTGAACTGTCCATCTGTCATCATAAAGCACAGTTTGTCTTACTTATTGGTGTTCAGTCATAAGAACTCCAACACAACAGCTATAATTTGGATGTGGTGGAATTGGTCTTAAAATTTAGTGGACAAACCTGCTCTGGATCAGGGAACTTCAGGCTTGAAAACAGCATCCAGCACGTTGACTCGTTTCTTCTTTTCTTTAAATCCACTCGTTTGTTCTTGCTGCTCTACGATGTTTTTTGTTTCTACCAACTCAAATATCTCGAAATTAGCAGCAGTTAGCCGCTGTTTCAACAACCTTCGCAGCTGCTCCACCTTTTCGCGCTAACTTCGCCTTTTCTTCTACTTCCGGTTTATTGTCGACCTTTGTACTTCTGGAACTCTTCACAAATCATATTCGAGGATCACAGAGTGAAATTTGATCTGTTCAGAGAAGAGTTTCCAGCGTCTCCAGCTAACTAGCTTCAGCCTCGGACGACAACAGAAAAATACTCCTTCGTTGGATCGTTATGACTTCTTTGTATTTAATGGCGGTTGGCAAACCGGCTTTTATGTGCACGACCGCCACCTACTGGACTACATTATGTACATATATTGTCGACAAGTGTGTTTGTGTATCCAGAGCAGAGTTGACTTTCGTCCTTTGGCATCCTCATGTATTTTTTCATGAGGATTCAAGTTGTGAAAACAGCAAGGTGATTGTAACAATATTTATTTATATAAAATATAAATAAATATAAAATTTCAGTTACACATAATTTATTTTCATGGAATATTGTCCTGGTTAAGCAGCTTCAGAAAAGCTTATTGACAACAATCATTAATTTTAGAAAATTGAACACAACTGAAAACAGATTAAACCTTCAATAAAGACTTTAATAAAAGCAAAGAAATTTTTGATGTCAAGACTTAAAAAATTGTAGCATAGCTATAAGCGATTTTCCCAAAAGTCAGCTGTCCGCTGTATATAGTACAAATGACCACATCTTGAACCCGTGATTCCCCACGGGTCAACATCGTAGAATTTGTCAAAACTGAGTGACTTTGTAGTTTGGAGACGACAGCAGACAAAAGCATCACCGCTGATTCAGGAAAAATGTTGTTCACCTTTCAGACACTCCTCGTTCCACCTCCACCATTGGCTTATGTCACCGCTGATGGTTTGACCTCTGACCTTGCAGGTATAGCAGCAGACATCATGAACCGGTTCTAGTTAATAACCAGAGCTCACCCGGGTTTTATTCTCCCAATTATTTCCCCGCACTATGCAGGCGAGAGGAAAATGATGACACACCCCAAATAAAATTCTTTACCAATCGCTGTAAATTTTGTCAGTCATTTCAGTGTTTACACTATTGTGTGAACAGACTTTTGAATGAAACCTGAAGTTCCAGATGAAATGTTGACAGCAGTGTGTCAGCTGTATCAGGGGACAGAAATTTGATGGAAATATTTTTGCTGGAAGTTGAGGTTCTCCTGCAAAACTTTGAGTTTAAATTTTCTTGAATGCCATCTTGTTTTGGTGAATTTTTTTTCTCTATCTGTATCCGAGGGCCCCCACCACAACTGGGATGATAGCAATGTCTTTCAATGACCATGTTGCTCGTAGGTCATTTTTCAGGTCTTAATATTTTGTGATCTTTCCCCTTTCAGCTCGATTCAGGCCATAGTCATTGGGGACTGTCACATTGATGATTTTGGCTGTTTTCTCTTGCTTGTTCCAGATGACTATATCAGGTTTGATTGCACCTCCTTCAATATGTCTTCCTGCTGGGATCTCTTTGTCGTAGAAGACAGTTACTTTGCTGTTGGATGAGACTGGTGCTGGCTTGTGCTCCCAGACGTTTTCCTTGACTTCCACCTCCAGTTTCTTGCATACTTTCCAATGGAGATATTGTTAAAGATTTTGTATATATGTTATCACTGTTAAACGTTTGTACATTTGTCTTCTTTCTCATGAGAACGGTGTTGTGCTGTTTTGCACTTCACCCTGAGAATGTATGTGTTATTCAACCTTGTTTAGCTTTGTCTTCTTTCTCATGAGAACGGTGTTGTGCTGTTTTGCACTTCACCCTGAGAACGTACGTGTTATTCAACCTTGTTTTAGCTTTGTCTTCTTTCTCATGAGAACGGAGATGTGCTGTTTTGCACCTGTCTTAATGCAATCCTGAGAATTCAATTTTGTTTTAGCACTCTGGGGTCAATCTGAACTGGGAATGAAGGACTGGATGTACTTATTGTTATAACATAACTTTGTTTTCGTAGCCGCTAACGACTGGGAGTAAAAGAACTGAAGGTTGAATTTTGACTGATTGTGATGCTTAGTGTTCCAGGCAGATGCAAAACAGCTGATAACTGCAACAGACGAACGAGATGTGCTGACCTGAAGTGTTCTTCCTTACAGCTGCACTTGACGTATGCGTTTATGTTATGGGAAGAAACTTGTCTTGCGTCATTACCCCCACCCTTAGGACAAGTTTCTTGTTTATGTGATGAGGGCGTCTCTTAATAAAAAGAGCGGAAAAGCAGGCCAGACTTTAGTGTAGCCTTGGTGTACAGCCTGGCCGCACTCCGCGCGTAATATTTGACTTTCTGTCTCACTGGTGTTTCTTGACTCTGTTTGTCTTGTTAAAGGTTTTAAAAATGTTTGGAGGAGAAAATACCCAACATTGACTGGGGGCTCGTCCGGGAGCTCAACAATACCGGAGGTGTCCAGCGGAGGTCGTCAAGTCCAGACGTAAATCCTTGGCCAAGGTCCGATCGATTGATCGTGTCTGCAATTGTCGGCCACCGTTGGCATCGTCTGGTTGACGAGATTTTCCCGAAGAAGACAGACAGGAAGTCGAGTCAGTGAGTAAAATTTCTTTGTAAACAGTATGACTTGTACGTATGACCACAAAAGAAACCCATATTGCCAAAAAATATGTTTAAATGGGCAGCTATTATGAGCCATGGCGTGACGCATGTCTCATCAGGGGGTATGATATCGCAATTGCAATCTATTTTTTGTCTTTATGGGTTCGATGCATATGCAAAACAGCATTGTAGAGCATGCATGATATGTGCAAAACACAACTCACAAGGCAATTTGAGACCCCAAAGAGGTAAATTTCCAACACCACAATATCCCTTTCAAGTGATTCATATGGATTATATACAGCTGAGTAAACATGAAGGGAAGGAATTTTGTTTAGTCATAATTGATGCCTTCTCAAAATGGGTAGAATTGTTCCCTACAAAACATGCAGATTCACTTACAGTGGCTAAAGCATTATGCAAAGACATCATCCCACGATTTGGAATACCAGAAACAGTCTATTCAGATAACGGAGCGCATTTTGTTAATGCAATAGTGCAATACGTAGGAGAAGCACTACAGGTTAATCTCAAAAATCATTGTGCTTATCATCCACAAAGCGCCGGATTAGTGGAAAGGATGAATGGAACAGTAAAAAACAGACTTAGAAAGACAATGGAGGAAACAGGCAGACCATGGACACATTGTGTAGATTTGGTAAAAATGTATATAAACATAACTAGTACCATGGGGTTGACACCGTATGAAACATTGTTTGGCAGAAAATATCGATTGCCATATTATGGACAAATTTGGGATGTACCTGAGGAAGCCAATTTGGTGGATTACATGAGAAAAATGTTAGAAGGACAACGAGGGAGAGTTCCAAACACTGATGATCCCATTTCTCCACAGGAGGACCCTAAAGTGGTACCTGGAGACTGGGTGTTGATAAGAAGCATCAAGAGAAAACACTGGCATTCACCTAAATGGGAAGGGCCCTATCAAGTACTACTCACAACACCCACAGCTTTGAAAATTGGGGAAAGAAGTACATGGATTCATTTAACTCACTGTAAGAAAGTCATTTCTGCAGACACAGACAAACAGTAAGAACAGTAGGACAAGACTAGTAATAGTGTGTGAGCTTGGTGTTAAGATCCAGGTTAGACACGAAAGCTAGCAGAAGACATTAAGAAGCCACTGTTCTGAACATAGGTGTACTGTAGTGTGCAGAAATGGCGAAAGAAAAAGATAAAAAGAAAGGGGGTTTCTGGACCCCATGGACAGTCCTTGTTATGCTACTTTTCTTTTTTGAATTGGGATTATTATTAAAAGCCATGAGCACGGGACATGATAATAAGGATCACATCCGCAGATTGCAGAGACCAAAAAGAAGTAACAAAGACCCCAGTCCGATAATCAATGCCACAGTACATAGCTGTGATGGGAATAATGCATACCGATTTGGTGTACAGGCCTGCATTCCTAGAAATACTTCTGTGATCATCTCTGTACCATATAGTGCTCTTACCCATGGAATGCCGGATGGTGACAGAGGGACTAATTACGGAAATAGTTTCTCATGGTATATGACCAACGATCAACAAGATAGGAGATGGGAAACGTTGGTAGCCGATGAATGGAGTAGATGGACACCAAGATGGGCACAAACCGAGTGGGCTAAGTACCAGAGTCAAAGTCTCAAAATGTATCAAACAGATGATAAGCTGTCTATAGTGGTGAATACCACAGAAAAAGGAACCATATTCCCACCTGATATAGAGGGAGACTGTTGGTTGTTCCTCCTTTGGGTATACAAACAAGGGAAAGATCCGTATTTCCATTTCTTCCTCTGTGAAACAGATAGAGTACAGCAACCAATATTGACCGACTTAAGTACGTCAAAGGGGGTGTCCATACAAGCAAAGGGGGTGTCCGTACAAGGCACAAAAGACATGAAGGCAGATGACTGGTTCCTAGTAACTACAGGAATTAGTGGACAAAATAACAATTGGCTTTTAATGGCAGAACAAGCAGGACTAGCAGCAAAGAAGGACTGTGTTGTGTGTATGGGACCCAGACCTATATTACAGGTAATACCGGCAGCATTACCCAAAGACTGTCTACTGACTGCTATGACACAGACATACATTGCGGCAAACAACAAATGTTTTAAGTGGGACAAGATCTATCCAGTGACCAAATTGACTAAGATCAAACCTTTATTCTCAACCAAAGTTGGGCATGCTAACCATACATGTGTACACTTGACAGGGACAAGTAAGACTTTGGGTAGCTTAAACCACACCGCCTGGTGTAAGAATGTGGTCCATAGTACTCCCACATTCAAACCTGTCGGGAGGAGTGACGTATGGTGGTGGTGTGGGGATAACAGAATCTTTGACAGACTGCCACGGAATGTGTCAGGTTATTGTGCCTTAATATCATTATTGTTACCAGTTGAAGCCATACCCATGACCCCTGAAGACGTTACGACATATGCAGCCTCTCTTATTCCTGAAGATTGGCAGAAAGGCATAGCCAGACATAGAGTGAAAAGAGATTGGAAAGGAGTGGGAAATCCAACATATATTGACGCAATAGGAGTCCCCAGGGGAGTGCCTGACGAGTATAAACTGGTTAATCAAATAGCAGCTGGATTCGAATCTTCCATCTGTTGGTGGTGCTCAATTAATAAAAACGTGGACAGAATAAACTACATCCACTACAATGTACAGAAATTAGGAAATTGGACTGAGGAAGGATTTAAGGCTGTCCATTCACAGTTAGAAGCCACGTCCCTTATGGCCTTCCAGAATCGTATTGCTCTGGATATGTTGTTGGCAGAGAAAGGAGGTGTTTGTGCCATGTTCGGAGAACAATGCTGCACATTCATTCCCAACAACACGGCTGCAGACGGCAGTCTCACTCAAGCCATTGACGGGCTGAGGACGTTGAACAGGAAGATGAAAGAGCACAGTGGAGTAAACACTGAAGGCTGGGATTGGTGGCTGGAAGGGATGGGAAAATGGAGGTCTTTGATTTCTTCACTATTAGTGTCTATAGCAGTATTTGCTGCAATTCTAACATTGTGTGGATGTTGTTGTATTCCATGTCTCCGAGGCCTTGTAAATAGAATGATAACCACAGCAATAAGTCCAGGACCAGGAGGGGGTCCAGCATCATATCCACTTCTGGGGACAGATGACGACAAGGAGGACGATGGCTCTCCTGACCTGTACCCAGACCAATGGAAGTATGATGACCCAGACACCGATGATGGTGACAATGATGACATCACCTCTGGGGTGTAAGCCTATAGAGAAAACATACCATGATGAACCTCTTAGTGAAAATCTCAAAAAGAAGTGCTAAGCTGAGTGATGCCTACTGTATGTTTAACAGGCGATAAACAGGAGGGGAATGTTAAAGATTTTGTATATATGTTATCACTGTTAAACGTTTGTACATTTGTCTTCTTTCTCATGAGAACGGTGTTGTGCTGTTTTGCACTTCACCCTGAGAATGTATGTGTTATTCAACCTTGTTTAGCTTTGTCTTCTTTCTCATGAGAACGGTGTTGTGCTGTTTTGCACTTCACCCTGAGAACGTACGTGTTATTCAACCTTGTTTTAGCTTTGTCTTCTTTCTCATGAGAACGGAGATGTGCTGTTTTGCACCTGTCTTAATGCAATCCTGAGAATTCAATTTTGTTTTAGCACTCTGGGGTCAATCTGAACTGGGAATGAAGGACTGGATGTACTTATTGTTATAACATAACTTTGTTTTCGTAGCCGCTAACGACTGGGAGTAAAAGAACTGAAGGTTGAATTTTGACTGATTGTGATGCTTAGTGTTCCAGGCAGATGCAAAACAGCTGATAACTGCAACAGACGAACGAGATGTGCTGACCTGAAGTGTTCTTCCTTACAGCTGCACTTGACGTATGCGTTTATGTTATGGGAAGAAACTTGTCTTGCGTCATTACCCCCACCCTTAGGACAAGTTTCTTGTTTATGTGATGAGGGCGTCTCTTAATAAAAAGAGCGGAAAAGCAGGCCAGACTTTAGTGTAGCCTTGGTGTACAGCCTGGCCGCACTCCGCGCGTAATATTTGACTTTCTGTCTCACTGGTGTTTCTTGACTCTGTTTGTCTTGTTAAAGGTTTTAAAAATGTTTGGAGGAGAAAATACCCAACAGATATTGACAGATCTTGTTGCGTTGGGACGTATAATGTCCGTCTGCTATGAGGATCGGGCATGCTGATTTTAGATGGTTTACACTCTCAACAGCTGTATGACAGAATCAGCATTTGTCATTTTGTGAGATTCCTGCCATTTTTTGAAAGCCATTTGTTAGAAGTCCCTGATCTTATGCTCCAATTAGAATTCTTTCTCCATCAAAACCAAGTTCTCCATTTTTCAGCCACTGCATTGATCCAACTTTGTCAGTGTATTCCTTTTCCAGTTCTTCTTGGAATCATCCAGCCCTTTTGTGCTGTTTCCATCTTTCCACTCCATGTTTTCCTTCTCTTTTGCTGTATTGTTCTCTGGTCTGTCTTGCGAGTTTTGTTGCAGGCGTCAGACTGTTGCTTTCTCTCTCTTGTAGAAGTTCTCCACCAAAGTTTTTTGCCAGTTTGATGACTGAGGTCTGTTTAGATAAGGGCTTCTTGTGATGTTGTGCGACCTTTGTCATGATTTCTTCTTCAGAGCTCTTTAAGTACTGTCCAAAACTTATTATCAATGCGATGTAGGCCTGGTTGATTTCAGTGAGACCCAGACCACTTTTCTGCAAGGGAGATATATGAGGGCTGTCAATAAAGTAACGGTCCTTTTTATTTTTTTCAAAAACTATATGGATTTCATTCATATGTTTTTACGTCAGACATGCTTGAACCCTCGTGCGCATGCGTGAGTTTTTCCACGCCTGTCAGTGACGTCATAGGTATTAAAGGCATTGCGCTGCGGTGGTTTGAATCATATTTGTCTAATAGATTACAGTTTGTTCATGTAAATGGGGAATCTTCTTCACAGACTAAAGTTAATTATGGAGTTCCACAAGGTTCTGTGCTAGGACCAATTTTATTCACTTTATACATGCTTCCCTTGGGCAGTATTATTAGACGGTATTGCTTAAATTTTCATTGTTACGCAGATGATACCCAGCTTTATCTATCCATGAAGCCAGAGGATACGCACCAATTAGCTAAACTGCAGGATTGTCTTACAGACATAAAGACATGGATGACCTCTAATTTCCTGCTTTTAAACTCAGATAAAACTGAAGTTATTGTACTTGGCCCCACAAATCTTAGAAGCATGGTGTCTAACCAGATCGTTACTCTGGATGGCATTTCCCTGATCTCTAGTAATACTGTGAGAAATCTTGGAGTTATTTTTGATCAGGATATGTCATTCAAAGCGCATATTAAACAAATATGTAGGACTGCCTTTTTGCATTTACGCAATATCTCTAAAATCAGAAAGGTCTTGTCTCAGAGTGATGCTGAAAAACTAATTCATGCATTTATTTCCTCTAGGCTGGACTATTGTAATTCATTATTATCAGGTTGTCCTAAAAGTTCCCTAAAAAGCCTTCAGTTGGTTCAGAATGCTGCAGCTAGAGTACTGACGGGGACTAGCAGGAGAGAGCATATCTCACCCGTGTTGGCCTCCCTTCATTGGCTTCCTGTTAATGCTAGAATAGAATTTAAAATTCTTCTTCTTACTTATAAGGTTTTGAATAATCAGGTCCCATCTTATCTTAGGGACCTTGTAGTACCATATTACCCCATTAGAGCGCTTCGCTCTCAGACTGCGGGCTTACTTGTAGTTCCTAGGGTTTGTAAGAGTAGAATGGGAGGCAGAGCCTTCAGCTTTCAGGCTCCTCTCCTGTGGAACCAGCTCCCAATTCAGATCAGGGAGACAGATACCCTCTCTACTTTTAAGATTAGGCTTAAAACTTTCCTTTTCGCTAAGGCTTATAGTTAGGGCTGGATCGGGTGACCCTGGACCATCCCTTGGTTATGTTGCTTTAGACGTAGACTGTGTTTCATAATTATTGTATGGCCTTGCCTTGCAATGTGGAGCGCCTTGGGGCAACTGTTTGTTGTGATTTGGCGCTATACAAGAAAAAAGTTGATTGATTGATTGATTGATTCGCCTGTGAGCACTCCTTGTGGGAAGAGTCATCCAGCCCCTCGTCGGAATTCCTTTGTCTGAGAAGTTGCTGAGAGACTGGCGCGTTGTTTGATCAAAATTTTTTCTAAACCTGTGAGACACATCGAAGTGGACACGGTTCGAAAAATTAAGCTGGTTTTCAGTGAAAATTTTAACGGCTGATGAGAGATTTTGAGGTGATTCTGTCGCTTTAAGGACTTTTCACGGTGCGAGACGTCGCGCAGCGCTCTCAGGCGGCGTCATCAGCTTGTTCAAGCTGAAAACCTCCACATTTCAGGCTCTATTGATCCAGGACGTCGTGAGAGAACAGAGAAGCTTCAGAAGAAGTCGGTTTCAGCATTTTACCGACTTCTTCTGAAACTTCTCTGTTCTCTCATGACGTCCTGGATCAATAGAGCCTGAAATGTGGAGGTTTTCAGCTTGAAACAGGCTGACGCCGCCGCCTGGGAGCGCTGCGCGACGTCTCGCACCGTGAAAAGTCCTTAAAGCGACAGAATCACCTCAAAATCTCTCATCAGCCGTTAAAATTTTCACTGAAAACCAGCTTAATTTTTCGAACCGTGTCCACTTCGATGTGTCTCACAGGTTTAGAAAAAATTTTGATCAAACAACGCGCCAGTCTCTCAGCAACTTCTCAGACAAAGGAATTCCGACGAGGGGCTGGATGACTCTTCCCACAAGGAGTGCTCACAGGCGAATGACGTCACTGACAGGCGTGGAAAAACTCACGCATGCGCACGAGGGTTCAAGCATGTCTGACGTAAATACATATGAATGAAATCCATATCATTTTTGAAAAGCATCTTCCTAGGTTTCGTGTCCAACTTATTAAGCTCACACTGTGGCCAGTCTACTATGCCAAATCCATAGGTCACCACTGGTACTGCAAACTGGTATATGGCTGTGATCTTATTCTTTGGTGTCAACTCTATTTGGCAGATCTTTTTTAAATGGTTTAAGTATTCTTGTGTTTTTCATTTTCATTTTCTTGTGCTCTTCTTGCCTCCTCTGACTCGACTCCCGCCGTTAGCAACCAACCACTTCCGGGAGCGAGTGCTGCCTCACCGACACCAACAGCTGCTCCAGTTTTTTTGTAACCAGCTGTCTCTATTTTCTCACCCAATGTGAACTACATTTTGAGTTAATGTCAGCAGAGTTTCCGTCCGATCGGACGAAGATAGCATTCGTCATTACTCGTCATTATGTGGATTGGGCTCTCACTGTGCCTCTACTGGTGGTTGGCTCTCACTGCGGTATTGTATCACTTCCTGTTCCGGAGCACAGCGGTGTTTTGCTGTATCTATTAGCTGTTTAATCTGCGTAGTTAGATTAATCTAGATAACGATTTATTTCACAGTGTAAATCTTCACGTGCCTTAATTAAAGCACTCTCTCTGCTGAATCACCTCTAAATTATTCACACATGATTCACTTTGTGTGTTTTTAGGAATCCGCTAGCTTAGCGCAGCTACTAGCTCTTAGCCGGTTTAGCATGGCGGCTTCTCCTGTCTCTCACGCACTTTTCTGCACTGGGTGTGAAATGTTTAGTTATTCCTCGGCCTCCTTTAGCAGTAACGGTACTTGTAATAAGTGTAGCTTGTTCGTAGCTTTGGAGGCCACGCTGGGTGAATTGGAGACTCGGCTCCACACCTTGGAAAATCCTACAGCTAGCCAGGCCCCTATAGTTGGTGCGGGCCAAGGTAGCTTAGCCGCCGTTAGCTGTCCCCCAGCAGATCCCGAGCAGCCGGGAAAGCAGGCTGGCTGGGTGACTGTGAGGAAGAAGCATAGTTCTAAACAGAAGCCCCCTGTACACCACCAACCCGTTCACATCTCTAACCGTTTTCCCCACTCGGCGACACACCCGCCGAGGATCAAACTCTGGTTATTGGTGACTCTGTTTTGAGAAATGTGAAGTTAGCGACACCAGCAACCATAGTCAATTGTCTTCCGGGGGCCAGAGCAGGCGACATTGAAGGAAATTTGAAACGGCTGGCTAAGGCTAAGCGTAAATTTGGTAAGATTGTAATTCATGTCGGCAGTAATGACACCCGTTACGCCAATCGGAGGTCCACTAAAATTAATATTGAATCGGTGTGTAACTTTGCAAAAACAATGTCGGACTCTGTAGTTTTCTCTGGGCCCCTCCCCAATCGGACCGGGAGTGACATGTTTAGCCGCATGTTCTCCTTGAATTGCTGGCTGTCTGAGTGGTGTCCAAAAAATGAGGTGGGCTTCATAGATAATTGGCAAAGCTTCTGGGGAAAAACCTGGTCTTGTTAGGAGAGACGGCATCCATCCCACTTTGGATGGAGCAGCTCTCATCTCTAGAAATCTGGCCAATTTTATTAAACCCTCCAAATTGTGACTATCCAGGGTTGGGACCAGGAAGCAGAGTTGTAGTCTTACACACTTCTCTGCAGCTCTCTCCCACTGCCATCCCCCCAATACCCCATCCCCGTAGAGGACGGTGCCTGCTCCTAGACCACCAATAACCAGTAAAAGCTAATTAAGCATAAAAATTCAAAAAGAAAAAATAATATAGCGCCTTCAACTGCACCACAGACTAAAACAGTTAAATGTGGTCTACTAACATTAGGTCTCTCCTTCTAAGTCCCTGTTAGTAATTATAGAATAATTGATCAACATATTGATTATTCTGCCTTACAGAAACCTGGTTACAGCAGGATGATTATGTTATGTTGGGAAAGTGTAGTGACACGGACCCACAACAGGGGACGTAAATGAACGGACAATGAAAGAGTCGAATATGAACACTTTACTGTTGTGAATGAGCACAACCACAATACAGAGGACTACAGAATTTTGCAAACAATCAGTCCACAAAGGTGACGTGTGGGCAGGCTCGAGGATAGCACGATTTCCTCCGCCACCAAACCTGGAGAATACTGGAGCCGCCAAGTCCCTAGTCCCCAGGTGGCCACCGTCTCCGAGTGTCGTATCTGGGTACTGCTGGCGAGGAGCAGAAACAATAAGATGTGGGTGTGTGTACACCCAGTAACAACAATGGTGGAGATTCCACCTCCACCTCAAACACAGTGACACAGTAACGTGCAGCGCCTGAATGACTACTTATCGAGTTTCAATGTGAGGAGTGAGAGCGTCAACTCCTCCACAATCCGCAAACCCAGCTCCAGCTGCGAGTAATCACCAGGTAAGTCTGCAAAAGTCTCAAGAACAGATTACGTGCGTTCGGCACAATAACGGCTGAGAGTTTAACCTTAACAGGTCGATGATATCTCGGCAACGAGGTGGAGATGAACGTCCCGGGTTTTATGGAGTAGTATATAAGTGAAGATGGGTGACAGCTGTCATGAGATAATGAGTGACAGCTGTCACCACCCCGGCTGTGTCCATGGCGGCAGCGCCCTCTCGTGCCTGAAGCCCGCACTTCAGGCAGGGCACCCTCTGGTGGTGGGCCAGCAGTACCTCCTCTTCTGGCGGCCCACACAACAGTTAGTTTAAATGAGTCAACACCCCCGAGTCACACTAACTGTCCAAATGCTTGTAGCACGGTCCGAGGCGGAGGATTAGCAGCAATCTTCCACTCCAGCTTATTAATTAATCAAAGATCCAGGCAGAGCTTTAATTCATTTGAAAGTTTGACACTTAGTCTTGTCCATCCAAATTGGAAGTCTCAAAAACCAGTTTTATTTGTTATTATCTACCGTCCACCTGGATTTAATCTATTATAGACGCAGTTGGCTTCACTCAAAATGTAAATGAGCCCACCCACCACCTTAGCCACACGTTAGATCTTGTTCTGACATATGGCATAGAAATTGAAGACTTAACAGTATTCCCTGAAAACCCCCTTTTGTCTGAACATTTCTTAACAACATTTACCTTTACTTTAATGCACTACCAAGCAGTGGGGGAATAAGTTTCATTACAGTAGAAGACTTTCTGAAAGCGTTGGTAGCTCGGTTTAAGGATATGATTCCTTCTTTGTTATGTTCTTCAATGCCATATACCAACACACTGCAGAGTGGCTACCTAAACTCTGTGAGTGAGATAGATTATCTCGTCAATAGCTTTACATCCTCATTGAGCACAACTTTGGATGCTGTAGCCCCTCTGAAAAAAAGAGAGCCGTAAATCAGAATGCTTGACTCCGTGTATAACCACCAAACTCGCACTTAAAGCAGATAACCCGTAAGCTTGAGAGGAAATGAGCTCTCACTAATTTAGAAGATCTTCATTTAGCCTGGAGAAAGAGTCTGTTGCTCTATAAAAAAGCCCTCCGTAAAACTAGGACATTTTACTATTCATCACTAATTGAAGAAAATAAGAACAACCCCAGGTTTCTTTTCAGCACTGTTGCCAGGCTGACAAAGAGTCAGAGCTCTATTCAGTCGAGTATTCCTTTAACTTTAACTAGTAATGACTTCACGACTTTATTTGCAAATAAAATTTTAACTATTAGAGAAAATTATTCATACCCATCCCAAAGACATATTTTTATGTTCGGCTGCCTTCAGTAATGCTGGTATTTGGCTAGACTCTTTCTCTCCGATTGTTCTGTCTGAGTTATTTTCATTAGTTACTTCCTCCAAACCATCAACATGTCTATTAGACCCCATTCCTACCAGGCTGCTCAAGGAAGCCCTACCATTAGTTAATGCTTCGATCTTAAATATGATCAGTCTATCTTTATTAGTTGGCTATGTACCACAGGCTTTTAAGGTGGCAGTAATTAACCATTACTTAAAAATCACTTGACCCAGCTATCTTAGCTAATTATAGCCAATCTGTTGGGGAAAGTGTAGTGACATGGACCCACAACAGGGGCGCAAATGAACGGTCAATAGATGACCAAAAGGTAACAATTAATGTTGTGAATGTGCACAACGATGATACAGACAATCACAGAATCTGACAGCATCAATACCCAAGGTGACGTGTGGCAGGCACGAGGATAGAAGACGTCTGTCCTGAGAAGAGCCGGAACCACACGATTTCCACCGCCACAGAACCCGGAGAATACTGGAGCCGCCAAGTCCCGAATTCCCAGGTGATCACCGTCCCCGACTGTCGGATCTGGTACTGCTGGCGAGGAGCACAAACAGTGAGATGTGGGTGTGTGCACACCAGTAACAAAAACAGTCAGAAGGTGAAAAGTCACCTCCACCTCTAATCACACACACGTGCAGCTCCTGTCTAACACTTATCTGGTTGGGTGTGAAGCGAAGCCGTCGCTGATCACACCAAACGCCAATCCCATAGATAAGGAAAACTTACAGGAAAACAGCTGCAAAGAAGTTCAGCCTATTAGTCAGTGTTTTCAGTTTAGCAGAGAATTAACTTCACAGGTAGATGTATCTCGGCAGCGAGGTGGAGATGACATCCTCTTTTATGGAGTGATGAAATGAGATGGGTGACAGCGTCATGAGTTGATGTGTGACAGCTGTCACTCCCGGTTGTGTCTGTGCGTGCAGCGCCCTCCTCGGCAGGGCGCCCTCTGGTGGGTGGGCCAGCAGTACCTCCTCTTCTGGTGGCCCACACAACACAATCTCCAACCTTCCTTTTCTCTCAAAAATTCTTGAAGGGAGTTGTAACAGCTAACTGATCATCTGCAGAGGATGGTCTATTTGAGAGTTTCAGTCAGGTTTCAGAATTCATCATTTCAGTAAGCGCTTTTACTAACCAGAGCTACTGTGTCGAGTCCTGCAATTGTGTCCAGATGTTTCTGTCCGTCAATCCGATTGTTTTTCTGTTTTACTATTTCAATCCACTCTGCCTCCTGGTGTTTTTTGAGTCTTCAAAGTGGTCTCCAGAATTTTTCAACTTCCTTCTCTCTCTCGGGTGGGTGTTGTACTTCTATTTTATCGTTTGCCATCTTCCTGTACACTAGCCTGGGGTTTTTTGCAAATTGCTTGTTTATCTGTTTTGCTTGTATTTTCTTATCTTTCTTTCTAATTTGTGCAGCAACAGCTTTCACTAAGGCTTGATATTCAGCCAGCCTCCCACCCGTTGTTTATCTTCACATTGTATTTTTTAATGCAATTGACTTTTTAAGGAGATTTTTTTTTTTTTTTTTTATTGTTTTGGCTACCCAAAATGATGCCATTTGGGAGATGTCTGCTCTTAGGTGGCTGATTTATTGTTGTAATTTCTTTTTCCATTGGCAACTGTATTCTTTTCTTTTCCTTTTCTTCCAAATCATGTGGGTGTCGGTGACGTCATTTCCTTGTGGGCAGGCCTTGAGTGAGATGTGGTCCCGCCCTCTCGGCTGAATTCCTTTGTTTCACACGCTGCTCGAGACGGCGCGCGTTGCTTTATCAAAAATTTTTCTGGACCTGTGAGGAATATCTGAGTGGATACTATTCGAGAAATTAAGCTGGTTTTCGGTGAAAAGTTTAACGGCTGATGAGATTATGGGGTGTTTCTGTCGGTGTAAGGACTTCCCACAGAGCGGGACGTCGTGCAGCGCTTCCAGGCGCCGTCGTCGGCCTGTTTCGAGCTGAAAACATCCTAATTTAAGGCTTAATTCACCCAGGACGTCTTGAGAGAACAGAGAAGATTCAGAAGAGGCCGGCATGAGGACTTTATGCGGACATTCCACTGTTTAAGGACATTTTTTAATGAAAGACGTGCGCGCAAATTCGCCGAGTCGTGTGCGCCGCAACAGGAAAAACACCTCTGTGTTGAAAACCATTTGTAAAATTCAGGCGGCTTTTGATGGCTTTCAACAAGTGAGTAACTGAGAAATTGTTTAACAGCTTGGGCATGTTCCAACGTGCCCGTTAAGGTTTCCAACGGAGGTGTTTTTCCTGTCGCGACCCCCACGGTCGGGTCCGGCCCGACATGCGACTCTGCCCGCACGTTCTTTCATTACAAATGTCCGTTAACAATGGAATGTCCGAATAAACTCCTCATGCCGACTTCTTCTGAAAGTTCTCTGTTCTCTGACGACTTCCTGGGTCAACAGAGCCTGAAATGTGGAAGTTTTCAACTTGAAACGGCGAGACGACGCCGCCTCGAAGCGCAGATCGCCGTCAGGCGCCGGTGGCCATCCTTACGGCGACATTACCAGACCAAAATCTCTCATCAGCCGTTAAAATTTTTACCGAAAACCAGCTGAATTTATCGAATGGTGTCCACTCAGTTGTGCCTTAGAGTTTTGAAAAAATTTTGATCAAACAAAGCAGCAGTCTCTGAGCCATTCCTAACAATGAAAAAAATGAGGAGAGGGTGGGCGACTCCTCACTCAAAGACTGCCCACAGGCGAATGACGTAACCGACAGGCGGGAAAAAACTCTCGCATGCCCAGGGTTCAAGCATGTCTGATGTAATCACACGTGATTCAAATCCATATGGTTTTTTGAAAAAAATAATAAGGTCGGATACTTTTCTAATAGACCTTGTATGTCTGTTTACGCTTTCCATATTCTGTCGTTATATTTTTGGTTTTAGCATCAAAACCAAATCATTGTTTTATTTGGATTTTTTAAAGGCAGAATTCAACAGGGCACATTTATTTCCATTTTAAAAACATTTTTTGCCCATAATACAACCAGAACTGCTTCATCGCAAATTACTGTCTGAATAATGAACTACTGTCTACTGTCTAACTTCACGCCGGTTTATAATGCACATACACACGAACGCTACGATAAGACACTTTTATATTTCACAAAGGAGAAATCATGACAAAGGATATGCACGTTAATTTGTATGTTCATAAATCTTTGTATAATATCAATCCCTGCTGTTGGATTTCAATGTCTGTAACGTGTGTATTTTGTAAACAAACGGGGAGCCCTGAGCGCACTCGTCTCCTAATAAGCTTTCAGGCAGAAAATGGAGAAGTTTCATCAATGGGCTAAGTTGGAAAATATACACACACATGCATATGTGTAACACTAACCTGATGTCCTAATAGACTGCTATTATTTGTAAAGGAAATTTCTAAAGGAAATAGGGCTGGATGCAAAAATGGCAGAATTTGAAAAAGAAATATAAGGTCAACAGAACTAGATGCAGCACATAACATACATACAGGCACTGGTCATATAATTAGAAAATCATGAAAAAGTTGATTTATTTCAGTAAATCCATTCAAAAAGTGAAACTTGTATACACTCATTGCACACAGACTGATATATTTCAAGTGTTTATTTTAATTACTAATTAATTACCAATTAATGATTAAGCAAACAATCTTAATTATTACTATTACTGATTATTATTAGTAGTATTATTAACATTAATTAATTACTCGTTAATACTATTTATTATAAATCACAAATTAATTACATTAATTAACATGACATGTTCATGAATTGTATGCATAGTTCCATTTTTGTGTGTATAAAAGGAGGAAAATTTGTAATCGATAGTATCGAGTGATCGGCTTCATCAGGACATCACCAAGCTGAACTGTCCATCTGTCATCATAAAGCACAGTTTGTCTTACTTATTGGTGTTCAGTCATAAGAACTCCAACACAACAGCTATAATTTGGATGTGGTGGAATTGGTCTTAAAATTTAGTGGACAAACCTGCTCTGGATCAGGGAACTTCAGGCTTGAAAACAGCATCCAGCACGTTGACTCGTTTCTTCTTTTCTTTAAATCCACTCGTTTGTTCTTGCTGCTCTACGATGTTTTTTGTTTCTACCAACTCAAATATCTCGAAATTAGCAGCAGTTAGCCGCTGTTTCAACAACCTTCGCAGCTGCTCCACCTTTCGCGCTAACTTCGCCTTTTCTTCTACTTCCGGTTTATTGTCGACCTTTGTACTTCTGGAACTCTTCACAAATCATATTCGAGGATCACAGAGTGAAATTTGATCTGTTCAGAGAGTTTCCAGCGTCTCCAGCTAACTAGCTTCAGCCTCGGACGACAACAGAAAATACTCCTTCGTTGGATCGTTATGACTTCTTTGTATTTAATGGCGGTTGGCAAACCGGCTTTTATGTGCACGACCGCCACCTACTGGACTACATTATGTACATATATTGTCGACAAGTGTGTTTGTGTATCCAGAGCAGAGTTGACTTTCGTCCTTTGGCATCCTCATGTATTTTTTCATGAGGATTCAAGTTGTGAAAACAGCAAGGTGATTGTAACAATATTTATTTATATAAAATATAAATATAAAATTTCAGTTACACATAATTTATTTTCATGGAATATTGTCCTGGTTAAGCAGCTTCAGAAAAGCTTATTGACAACAATCATTAATTTTAGAAAATTGAACACAACTGAAAACAGATTAAACCTTCAATAAAGACTTTAATAAAAGCAAAGAAATTTTGATGTCAAGACTTAAAAAATTGTAGCATAGCTATAAGCGATTTTCCCAAAAGTCAGCTGTCCGCTGTATAGTACAAATGACCACATCTTGAACCCGTGATTCCCCACGGGTCAACATCGTAGAATTTGTCAAAACTGAGTGACTTTGTAGTTTGGAGACGACAGCAGACAAAAGCATCACCGCTGATTCAGGAAAAATGTTGTTCACCTTTCAGACACTCCTCGTTCCACCTCCACCATTGGCTTATGTCACCGCTGATGGTTTGACCTCTGACCTTGCAGGTATAGCAGCAGACATCATGAACCGGTTCTAGTTAATAACCAGAGCTCACCCGGGTTTTATTCTCCCAATTATTTCCCCGCACTATGCAGGCGAGAGGAAAATGATGACACACCCCAAATAAAATTCTTTACCAATCGCTGTAAATTTTGTCAGTCATTTCAGTGTTTACACTATTGTGTGAACAGACTTTTGAATGAAACCTGAAGTTCCAGATGAAATGTTGACAGCAGTGTGTCAGCTGTATCAGGGGACAGAAATTTGATGGAAATATTTTTGCTGGAAGTTGAGGTTCTCCTGCAAAACTTTGAGTTTAAATTTTCTTGAATGCCATCTTGTTTTGGTGAATTTTTTTCTCTATCTGTATCCGAGGGCCCCCCCACAACTGGGATGATAGCAATGTCTTTCAATGACCATGTTGCTCGTAGGTCATTTTTCAGGTCTTAATATTTTGTGATCTTTCCCCTTTCAGCTCGATTCAGGCCATAGTCATTGGGGACTGTCACATTGATGATTTTGGCTGTTTTCTCTTGCTTGTTCCAGATGACTATATCAGGTTTGATTGCACCTCCTTCAATATGTCTTCCTGCTGGGATCTCTTTGTCGTAGAAGACAGTTACTTTGCTGTTGGATGAGACTGGTGCTGGCTTGTGCTCCCAGACGTTTTCCTTGACTTCCACCTCCAGTTTCTTGCATACTTTCCAATGGAGATATTGTTAAAGATTTTGTATATATGTTATCACTGTTAAACGTTTGTACATTTGTCTTCTTTCTCATGAGAACGGTGTTGTGCTGTTTTGCACTTCACCCTGAGAATGTATGTGTTATTCAACCTTGTTTAGCTTTGTCTTCTTTCTCATGAGAACGGTGTTGTGCTGTTTTGCACTTCACCCTGAGAACGTACGTGTTATTCAACCTTGTTTTAGCTTTGTCTTCTTTCTCATGAGAACGGAGATGTGCTGTTTTGCACCTGTCTTAATGCAATCCTGAGAATTCAATTTTGTTTTAGCACTCTGGGGTCAATCTGAACTGGGAATGAAGGACTGGATGTACTTATTGTTATAAATAACTTTGTTTTCGTAGCCGCTAACGACTGGGAGTAAAAGAACTGAAGGTTGAATTTTGACTGATTGTGATGCTTAGTGTTCCAGGCAGATGCAAAACAGCTGATAACTGCAACAGACGAACGAGATGTGCTGACCTGAAGTGTTCTTCCTTACAGCTGCACTTGACGTATGCGTTTATGTTATGGGAAGAAACTTGTCTTGCGTCATTACCCCCACCCTTAGGACAAGTTTCTTGTTTATGTGATGAGGGCGTCTCTTAATAAAAAGAGCGGAAAAGCAGGCCAGACTTAGTGTAGCCTTGGTGTACAGCCTGGCCGCACTCCGCGCGTAATATTTGACTTTCTGTCTCACTGGTGTTTCTTGACTCTGTTTGTCTTGTTAAAGGTTTTAAAAATGTTTGGAGGAGAAAATACCCAACATTGACTGGGGGCTCGTCCGGGAGCTCAACAATACCGGAGGTGTCCAGCGGAGGTCGTCAAGTCCAGACGTAAATCCTTGGCCAAGGTCCGATCGATTGATCGTGTCTGCAATTGTCGGCCACCGTTGGCATCGTCTGGTTGACGAGATTTTCCCGAAGAAGACAGACAGGAAGTCGAGTCAGTGAGTAAAATTTCTTTGTAAACAGTATGACTTGTACGTATGACCACAAAAGAAACCCATATTGCCAAAAAATATGTTTAAATGGGCAGCTATTATGAGCCATGGCGTGACGCATGTCTCATCAGGGGGTATGATATCGCAATTGCAATCTATTTTTTGTCTTTATGGGTTCGATGCATATGCAAAACAGCATTGTAGAGCATGCATGATATGTGCAAAACACAACTCACAAGGCAATTTGAGACCCCAAAGAGGTAAATTTCCAACACCACAATATCCCTTTCAAGTGATTCATATGGATTATATACAGCTGAGTAAACATGAAGGGAAGGAATTTTGTTTAGTCATAATTGATGCCTTCTCAAAATGGGTAGAATTGTTCCCTACAAAACATGCAGATTCACTTACAGTGGCTAAAGCATTATGCAAAGACATCATCCCACGATTTGGAATACCAGAAACAGTCTATTCAGATAACGGAGCGCATTTTGTTAATGCAATAGTGCAATACGTAGGAGAAGCACTACAGGTTAATCTCAAAAATCATTGTGCTTATCACAAAGCGCGGATTAGTGGAAAGGATGAATGGAACAGTAAAAAACAGACTTAGAAAGACAATGGAGGAAACAGGCAGACCATGGACACATTGTGTAGATTTGGTAAAAATGTATATAAACATAACTAGTACCATGGGGTTGACACCGTATGAAACATTGTTTGGCAGAAAATATCGATTGCCATATTATGGACAAATTTGGGATGTACCTGAGGAAGCCAATTTGGTGGATTACATGAGAAAAATGTTAGAAGGACAACGAGGGAGAGTTCCAAACACTGATGATCCCATTTCTCCACAGGAGGACCCTAAAGTGGTACCTGGAGACTGGGTGTTGATAAGAAGCATCAAGAGAAAACACTGGCATTCACCTAAATGGGAAGGGCCCTATCAAGTACTACTCACAACACCCACAGCTTTGAAAATTGGGGAAAGAAGTACATGGATTCATTTAACTCACTGTAAGAAAGTCATTTCTGCAGACACAGACAAACAGTAAGAACAGTAGGACAAGACTAGTAATAGTGTGTGAGCTTGGTGTTAAGATCCAGGTTAGACACGAAAGCTAGCAGAAGACATTAAGAAGCCACTGTTCTGAACATAGGTGTACTGTAGTGTGCAGAAATGGCGAAAGAAAAAGATAAAAAGAAAGGGGGTTTCTGGACCCCATGGACAGTCCTTGTTATGCTACTTTTCTTTTTTGAATTGGGATTATTATTAAAAGCCATGAGCACGGGACATGATAATAAGGATCACATCCGCAGATTGCAGAGACCAAAAAGAAGTAACAAAGACCCCAGTCCGATAATCAATGCCACAGTACATAGCTGTGATGGGAATAATGCATACGATTGGTGTACAGGCCTGCATTCCTAGAAATACTTCTGTGATCATCTCTGTACCATATAGTGCTCTTACCCATGGAATGCCGGATGGTGACAGAGGGACTAATTACGGAATAGTTTCTCATGGTATATGACCAACGATCAACAAGATAGGAGATGGGAAACGTTGGTAGCCGATGAATGGAGTAGATGGACACCAAGATGGGCACAAACCGAGTGGGCTAAGTACCAGAGTCAAAGTCTCAAAATGTATCAAACAGATGATAAGCTGTCTATAGTGGTGAATACCACAGAAAAAGGAACCATATTCCCACCTGATATAGAGGGAGACTGTTGGTTGTTCCTCCTTTGGGTATACAAACAAGGGAAAGATCCGTATTTCCATTTCTTCCTCTGTGAAACAGATAGAGTACAGCAACCAATATTGACCGACTTAAGTACGTCAAAGGGGGTGTCCATACAAGCAAAGGGGGTGTCCGTACAAGGCACAAAAGACATGAAGGCAGATGACTGGTTCCTAGTAACTACAGGAATTAGTGGACAAAATAACAATTGGCTTTTAATGGCAGAACAAGCAGGACTAGCAGCAAAGAAGGACTGTGTGGTGTATGGGACCCAGACCTATATTACAGGTAATACCGGCAGCATTACCCAAAGACTGTCTGACTGCTATGACACAGACATACATTGCGGCAAACAACAAATGTTTTAAGTGGGACAAGATCTATCCAGTGACCAAATTGACTAAGATCAAACCTTTATTCTCAACCAAAGTTGGGCATGCTAACCATACATGTGTACACTTGACAGGGACAAGTAAGACTTTGGGTAGCTTAAACCACACCGCCTGGTGTAAGAATGTGGTCCATAGTACTCCCACATTCAAACCTGTCGGGAGGAGTGACGTATGGTGGTGGGGGTGGGGATAACAGAATCTTGACAGACTGCCACGGAATGTGTCAGGTTATTGTGCCTTAATATCATTATTGTTACCAGTTGAAGCCATACCCATGACCCCTGAAGACGTTACGACATATGCAGCCTCTCTTATTCCTGAAGATTGGCAGAAAGGCATAGCCAGACATAGAGTGAAAAGAGATTGGAAAGGAGTGGGAAATCCAAACATATATTGACGCAATAGGAGTCCCCAGGGAGAGTGCCTGACGAGTATAAACTGGTTAATCAAATAGCAGCTGGATTCGAATCTTCCATCTGTTGGTGGTGCTCAATAATAAAAACGTGGACAGAATAAACTACATCCACTACAATGTACAGAAATTAGGAAATTGGACTGAGGAAGGATTTAAGGCTGTCCATTCACAGTTAGAAAGCCACGTCCCTTATGGCCTTCCAGAATCGTATTGCTCTGGATATGTTGTTGGCAGAGGAAAGGAGGTGTTTGTGCCATGTTCGGAGACAATGCTGCACATTCATTCCCAACAACACGGCTGCAGACGGCAGTCTCACTCAAGCCATTGCCGGGCTGAGGACGTTGAACAGGAAGATGAAAGAGCACAGTGGAGTAAACACTGAAGGCTGGGATTGGTGGCTGGAAGGGATGGGAAAATGGAGGTCTTTGATTTCTCACTATTAGTGTCTATAGCAGTATTTGCTGCAATTCTAACATTGTGTGGATGTGTTGTATTCCATGTCTCCGAGGCCTTGTAAATAGAATGATAACCACAGCAATAAGTCCAGGACCAGGAGGGGGTCCAGCATCATATCCACTTCTGGGGACAGATGACGACAAGGAGGACGATGGCTCTCCTGACCTGTACCCAGACCAATGGAAGTATGATGACCCAGACACCGATGATGGTGACAATGATGACATCACCTCTGGGGTGTAAGCCTATAGAGAAAACATACCATGATGAACCTCTTAGTGAAAATCTCAAAAGAAGTGCTAAGCTGAGTGATGCCTACTGTATGTTTAACAGGCGATAAACAGGAGGGGAATGTTAAAGATTTTGTATATATGTTATCACTGTTAAACGTTTGTACATTTGTCTTCTTTCTCATGAGAACGGTGTTGTGCTGTTTTGCACTTCACCCTGAGAATGTATGTGTTATTCAACCTTGTTTAGCTTTGTCTTCTTTCTCATGAGAACGGTGTTGTGCTGTTTTGCACTTCACCCTGAGAACGTACGTGTTATTCAACCTTGTTTTAGCTTTGTCTTCTTTCTCATGAGAACGGAGATGTGCTGTTTTGCACCTGTCTTAATGCAATCCTGAGAATTCAATTTTGTTTTAGCACTCTGGGGTCAATCTGAACTGGGAATGAAGGACTGATGTACTTATTGTTATAACATAACTTTGTTTTCGTAGCCGCTAACGACTGGGAGTAAAAGAACTGAAGGTTGAATTTTGACTGATTGTGATGCTTAGTGTTCCAGGCAGATGCAAAACAGCTGATAACTGCAACAGACGAACGAGATGTGCTGACCTGAAGTGTTCTTCCTTACAGCTGCACTTGACGTATGCGTTTATGTTATGGGAAGAAACTTGTCTTGCGTCATTACCCCCACCCTTAGGACAAGTTTCTTGTTTATGTGATGAGGGCGTCTCTTAATAAAAAGAGCGGAAAAGCAGGCCAGACTTTAGTGTAGCCTTGGTGTACAGCCTGGCCGCACTCCGCGCGTAATATTTGACTTTCTGTCTCACTGGTGTTTCTTGACTCTGTTTGTCTTGTTAAAGGTTTTTAAAAATGTTTGGAGGAGAAAATACCCAACAGATATTGACAGATCTTGTTGCGTTGGGACGTATAATGTCCGTCTGCTATGAGGATCGGGCATGCTGATTTTAGATGGTTTACACTCTCAACAGCTGTATGACAGAATCAGCATTTGTCATTTTGTGAGATTCCTGCCATTTTTTGAAAGCCATTTGTTAGAAGTCCCTGATCTTATGCTCCAATTAGAATTCTTTCTCCATCAAAACCAAGTTCTCCATTTTTCAGCCACTGCATTGCTCCAACTTTGTCAGTGTATTCCTTTTCCAGTTCTTCTTGGAATCATCCAGCCCTTTTGTGCTGTTTCCATCTTTCCACTCCATGTTTTCCTTCTCTTTTGCTGTATTGTTCTCTGGTCTGTCTTGCGAGTTTGTTGCAGGCGTCAGACTGTTGCTTTCTCTCTCTTGTAGAAGTTCTCCACCAAAGTTTTTTGCCAGTTTGATGACTGAGGTCTGTTTAGATAAGGTCTTCTTGTGATGTTGTGCGACCTTTGTCATGATTTCTTCTTCAGAGCTCTTTAAGTACTGTCCAAAACTTATTATCAATGCGATGTAGGCCTGGTTGATTTCAGTGAGACCCAGACCACTTTTCTGCAAGGGAGATATATGAGGGCTGTCAATAAAGTAACGGTCCTTTTTATTTTTTTCAAAAACTATATGGATTTCATTCATATGTTTTTACGTCAGACATGCTTGAACCCTCGTGCGCATGCGTGAGTTTTTCCACGCCTGTCAGTGACGTCATAGGTATTAAAGGCATTGCGCTGCGGTGGTTTGAATCATATTTGTCTAATAGATTACAGTTTGTTCATGTAAATGGGGAATCTTCTTCACAGACTAAAGTTAATTATGGAGTTCCACAAGGTTCTGTGCTAGGACCAATTTTATTCACTTTATACATGCTTCCCTTGGGCAGTATTATTAGACGGTATTGCTTAAATTTTCATTGTTACGCAGATGATACCCAGCTTTATCTATCCATGAAGCCAGAGGATACGCACCAATTAGCTAAACTGCAGGATTGTCTTACAGACATAAAGACATGGATGACCTCTAATTTCCTGCTTTTAAACTCAGATAAAACTGAAGTTATTGTACTTGGCCCCACAAATCTTAGAAGCATGGTGTCTAACCAGATCGTTACTCTGGATGGCATTTCCCTGATCTCTAGTAATACTGTGAGAAATCTTGGAGTTATTTTTGATCAGGATATGTCATTCAAAGCGCATATTAAACAAATATGTAGGACTGCCTTTTTGCATTTACGCAATATCTCTAAAATCAGAAAGGTCTTGTCTCAGAGTGATGCTGAAAAACTAATTCATGCATTTATTTCCTCTAGGCTGGACTATTGTAATTCATTATTATCAGGTTGTCCTAAAAGTTCCCTAAAAAGCCTTCAGTTGGTTCAGAATGCTGCAGCTAGAGTACTGACGGGGACTAGCAGGAGAGAGCATATCTCACCCGTGTTGGCCTCCCTTCATTGGCTTCCTGTTAATGCTAGAATAGAATTTAAAATTCTTCTTCTTACTTATAAGGTTTTGAATAATCAGGTCCCATCTTATCTTAGGGACCTTGTAGTACCATATTACCCCATTAGAGCGCTTCGCTCTCAGACTGCGGGCTTACTTGTAGTTCCTAGGTTTGTAAGAGTAGAATGGGAGGCAGAGCCTTCAGCTTTCAGGCTCCTCTCCTGTGGAACCAGCTCCCAATTCAGATCAGGGAGACAGATACCCTCTCTACTTTTAAGATTAGGCTTAAAACTTTCCTTTTCGCTAAGGCTTATAGTTAGGGCTGGATCGGGTGACCCTGGACCATCCCTTGGTTATGTTGCTTTAGACGTAGACTGTGTTTCATAATTATTGTATGGCCTTGCCTTGCAATGTGGAGCGCCTTGGGGCAACTGTTTGTTGTGATTTGGCGCTATACAAGAAAAAAGTTGATTGATTGATTGATTGATTCGCCTGTGAGCACTCCTTGTGGGAAGAGTCATCCAGCCCCTCGTCGGAATTCCTTTGTCTGAGAAGTTGCTGAGAGACTGGCGCGTTGTTTGATCAAAATTTTTTCTAAACCTGTGAGACACATCGAAGTGGACACGGTTCGAAAAATTAAGCTGGTTTTCAGTGAAAATTTTAACGGCTGATGAGAGATTTTGAGGTGATTCTGTCGCTTTAAGGACTTTTCACGGTGCGAGACGTCGCGCAGCGCTCTCAGGCGGCGTCATCAGCCTGTTCAAGCTGAAAACCTCCACATTTCAGGCTCTATTGATCCAGGACGTCGTGAGAGAACAGAGAAGCTTCAGAAGAAGTCGGTTTCAGCATTTTACCGACTTCTTCTGAAACTTCTCTGTTCTCTCATGACGTCCTGGATCAATAGAGCCTGAAATGTGGAGGTTTTCAGCTTGAAACAGGCTGACGCCGCCGCCTGGGAGCGCTGCGCGACGTCTCGCACCGTGAAAAGTCCTTAAAGCGACAGAATCACCTCAAAATCTCTCATCAGCCGTTAAAATTTTCACTGAAAACCAGCTTAATTTTTCGAACCGTGTCCACTTCGATGTGTCTCACAGGTTTAGAAAAAATTTTGATCAAACAACGCGCCAGTCTCTCAGCAACTTCTCAGACAAAGGAATTCCGACGAGGGGCTGGATGACTCTTCCCACAAGGAGTGCTCACAGGCGAATGACGTCACTGACAGGCGTGGAAAAACTCACGCATGCGCACGAGGGTTCAAGCATGTCTGACGTAAATACATATGAATGAAATCCATATCATTTTTGAAAAGCATCTTCCTAGGTTTCGTGTCCAACTTATTAAGCTCACACTGTGGCCAGTCTACTATGCCAAATCCATAGGTCACCACTGGTACTGCAAACTGGTATATGGCTGTGATCTTATTCTTTGGTGTCAACTCTATTTGGCAGATCTTTTTTAAATGGTTTAAGTATTCTTGTGTTGTTTTCATTTTCATTTTCTTGTGCTCTTCTTGCCTCCTCTGACTCGACTCCCGCCGTTAGCAACCAACCACTTCCGGGAGCGAGTGCTGCCTCACCGACACCAACAGCTGCTCCAGTTTTTTTGTAACCAGCTGTCTCTATTTTCTCACCCAATGTGAACTACATTTTGAGTTAATGTCAGCAGAGTTTCCGTCCGATCGGACGAAGATAGCATTCGTCATTACTCGTCATTATGTGGATTGGGCTCTCACTGTGCCTCTACTGGTGGTTGGCTCTCACTGCGGTATTGTATCACTTCCTGTTCCGGAGCACAGCGGTGTTTTGCTGTATCTATTAGCTGTTTAATCTGCGTAGTTAGATTAATCTAGATAACGATTTATTTCACAGTGTAATCTTCACGTGCCTTAATTAAAGCACTCTCTCTGCTGAATCACCTCTAAATTATTCACACATGATTCACTTTGTGTGTTTTTAGGAATCCGCTAGCTTAGCGCAGCTACTAGCTCTTAGCCGGTTTAGCATGGCGGCTTCTCCTGTCTCTCACGCACTTTTCTGCACTGGGTGTGAAATGTTTAGTTATTCCTCGGCCTCCTTTAGCAGTAACGGTACTTGTAATAAGTGTAGCTTGTTCGTAGCTTTGGAGGCCACGCTGGGTGAATTGGAGACTCGGCTCCACACCTTGGAAAATCCTACAGCTAGCCAGGCCCCTATAGTTGGTGCGGGCCAAGGTAGCTTAGCCGCCGTTAGCTGTCCCCCAGCAGATCCCGAGCAGCCGGGAAAGCAGGCTGGCTGGGTGACTGTGAGGAAGAAGCATAGTTCTAAACAGAAGCCCCCTGTACACCACCAACCCGTTCACATCTCTAACCGTTTTTCCCCACTCGGCGACACACCCGCCGAGGATCAAACTCTGGTTATTGGTGACTCTGTTTTGAGAAATGTGAAGTTAGCGACACCAGCAACCATAGTCAATTGTCTTCCGGGGGCCAGAGCAGGCGACATTGAAGGAAATTTGAAACTGCTGGCTAAGGCTAAGCGTAAATTTGGTAAGATTGTAATTCATGTCGGCAGTAATGACACCCGGTTACGCCAATCGGAGGTCACTAAAATTAATATTGAATCGGTGTGTAACTTTGCAAAAACAATGTCGGACTCTGTAGTTTTCTCTGGGCCCCTCCCCAATCGGACCGGGAGTGACATGTTTAGCCGCATGTTCTCCTTGAATTGCTGGCTGTCTGAGTGGTGTCCAAAAAATGAGGTGGGCTTCATAGATAATTGGCAAAGCTTCTGGGGAAAACCTGGTCTTGTTAGGAGAGACGGCATCCATCCCACTTTGGATGGAGCAGCTCTCATCTCTAGAAATCTGGCCAATTTTATTAAACCCTCCAAATTGTGACTATCCAGGGTTGGGACCAGGAAGCAGAGTTGTAGTCTTACACACTTCTCTGCAGCTTCTCTCCCACTGCCATCCCCCCAATACCCCATCCCCGTAGAGACGGTGCCTGCTCCTAGACCACCAATAACCAGTAAAAGCTAATTAAGCATAAAAATTCAAAAAGAAAAAATAATATAGCGCCTTCAACTGCACCACAGACTAAAACAGTTAAATGTGGTCTACTAACATTAGGTCTCTCTCTTCTAAGTCCCTGTTAGTAAATTATATAATAATTGATCAACATATTGATTTATTCTGCCTTACAGAAACCTGGTTACAGCAGGATGATTATGTTAGTGTTGGGAAAGTGTAGTGACACGGACCCACAACAGGGGACGTAAATGAACGGACAATGAAAGAGTCGAATATGAACACTTTACTGTTGTGAATGAGCACAACCACAATACAGAGGACTACAGAATTTTGCAAACAATCAGTCCACAAAGGTGACGTGTGGGCAGGCTCGAGGATAGACACGATTTCCTCCGCCACCAAACCTGGAGAATACTGGAGCCGCCAAGTCCCGAGTCCCCAGGTGGCCACCGTCTCCGAGTGTCGGATCTGGTACTGCTGGCGAGGAGCAGAAACAATAAGATGTGGGTGTGTGTACACCCAGTAACAACAATGGTGGAGATTCCACCTCCACCTCAAACACAGTGACACAGTAACGTGCAGCGCCTGAATGACTACTTATCGAGTTTCATGTGAGGAGTGAAGAGCGTCAACTCCTCCACAATCCGCAAACCCCAGCTCCAGCTGCGAGTAATCACCAGGTAAGTCTGCAAAAGTCTCAAGAACAGATTACGTGCGTTCGGCACAATAACGGCTGAGAGTTTTACCTTAACAGGTCGATGATATCTCGGCAACGAGGTGGAGATGACGTCCGGGTTTTATGGAGTAGTATGATGAAGTGAAGATGGGTGACAGCTGTCATGAGATAATGAGTGACAGCTGTCACCCCCGGCTGTGTCCATGGCGGCAGCGCCCTCTCGTGCCTGAAGCCCGCACTTCAGGCAGGGCACCCTCTGGTGGTGGGCCAGCAGTACCTCCTCTTCTGGCGGCCCACACAACAGTTAGTTTAAATGAGTCAACACCCCCGAGTCACACTAACTGTCAGAATGCTTGTAGCACGGGCCGAGGCGGAGGATTAGCAGCAATCTTCCACTCCAGCTTATTAATTAATCAAAGATCCAGGCAGAGCTTTAATTCATTTGAAAGTTTGACACTTAGTCTTGTCCATCCAAATTGGAAGTCTCAAAAACCAGTTTTATTTGTTATTATCTACCGTCCACCTGGATTTAATCTATTATTAGACTCAGTTGGCTTCACTCAAAATGTAAATGAGCCCACCCACCACCTTAGCCACACTTTAGATCTTGTTCTGACATATGGCATAGAAATTGAAGACTTAACAGTATTCCCTGAAAACCCCCTTTTGTCTGAACATTTCTTAACAACATTTACCTTTACTTTAATGCACTACCAAGCAGTGGGGAATAAGTTTCATTACAGTAGAAGACTTTCTGAAAGCGTTGTAGCTCGGTTTAAGGATATGATTCCTTCTTTGTTATGTTCTTCAATGCCATATACCAACACACTGCAGAGTGGCTACCTAAACTCTGTGAGTGAGATAGATTATCTCGTCAATAGCTTTACATCCTCATTGAGCACAACTTTGGATGCTGTAGCCCCTCTGAAAAAGAGAGCCTTAAATCAGAAATGCTTGACTCCGTGGTATAACCACCAAACTCGCAGCTTAAAGCAGATAACCCGTAAGCTGGAGAGGAAATGGCGTCTCACTAATTTAGAAGATCTTCATTTAGCCTGGAGAAAGAGTCTGTTGCTCTATAAAAAAGCCCTCCGTAAAACTAGGACATTTTACTATTCATCACTAATTGAAGAAAATAAGAACAACCCCAGGTTTCTTTTCAGCACTGTTGCCAGGCTGACAAAGAGTCAGAGCTCTATTCAGTCGAGTATTCCTTTAACTTTAACTAGTAATGACTTCACGACTTTCTTTGCAAATAAAATTTTAACTATTAGAGAAAAAATTATTCATACCCATCCCAAAGACATATTTTTATGTTCGGCTGCCTTCAGTAATGCTGGTATTTGGCTAGACTCTTTCTCTCCGATTGTTCTGTCTGAGTTATTTTCATTAGTTACTTCCTCCAAACCATCAACATGTCTATTAGACCCCATTCCTACCAGGCTGCTCAAGGAAGCCCTACCATTAGTTAATGCTTCGATCTTAAATATGATCAGTCTATCTTTATTAGTTGGCTATGTACCACAGGCTTTTAAGGTGGCAGTAATTAAACCATTACTTAAAAAGCCATCACTTGACCCAGCTATCTTAGCTAATTATAGGCCAATCTGTTGGGGAAAGTGTAGTGACATGGACCCACAACAGGGGGCGCAAATGAACGGTCAATAGATGAGCCAAAAGGTAACAATTTAATGTTGTGAATGTGCACAACGATGATACAGACAATCACAGAATCTGACAGCAGTCAATACACCAAGGTGACGTGTGGGCAGGCACGAGGATAGAAGACGTCTGTCCTGAGAAGAGCCGGAACCACACGATTTCCACCGCCACAGAACCCGGAGAATACTGGAGCCGCCAAGTCCCGAATTCCCAGGTGATCACCGTCCCCGACTGTCGGATCTGGTACTGCTGGCGAGGAGCACAAACAGTGAGATGTGGGTGTGTGCACACCCAGTAACAAAAACAGTCAGAAGGTGAAAAGTCACCTCCACCTCTAATCACACACACGTGCAGCTCCTGTCTAACCACTTATCTGGTTGGGGTGTGAAGCGAAGCCGTCGCTGATCACACCAAACGCCAATCCCATAGATAAGGAAACACTTACAGGAAAACAGCTGCAAAGAAGTTCAGCCTATTAGTCAGTGTTTTCAGTTTAGCAGAGAATTAACTTCACAGGTAGATGATATCTCGGCAGCGAGGTGGAGATGACATCCGGCTTTTATGGAGTGATGAAATGAAGATGGGTGACAGCTGTCATGAGTTGATGTGTGACAGCTGTCACTCCCGGTTGTGTCTGTGGCGGCAGCGCCCTCTCCGGCAGGGCGCCCTCTGGTGGTGGGCCAGCAGTACCTCCTCTTCTGGTGGCCCACACAACACAATCTCCAACCTTCCTTTTCTCTCAAAAATTCTTGAAAGGGTAGTTGTAAAACAGCTAACTGATCATCTGCAGAGGAATGGTCTATTTGAAGAGTTTCAGTCAGGTTTCAGAATTCATCATTTCAGTAAGCGCTTTTACTAACCAGAGCTACTGTGTCGAGTCCTGCAATTGTGTCCAGATGTTTCTGTCCGTCAATCCTGATTGTTTTTCTGTTTTACTATTTCAATCCACTCTGCCTCCTGGTGTTGTTTTGAGTCTTCAAAGAGTGGTCTCCAGAATTTTTCAACTTCTTCTCTCTCTCGGGTGGGTGTTGTACTTCTATTTTATCGTTTGCCATCTTCCTGTACACTAGCCTGGGGTTTTTTGCAAATTGCTTGTTTATCTGTTTTGCTTGTATTTTCTTATCTTTCTTTCTAATTTGTGCAGCAACAGCTTTCACTAAGGCTTGATATTCAGCCAGCCTCCCACCCAGTTGTTTATCTTCAACATTGTATTTTTTAATGCAATTGACTTTTTAAGGAGATTTTTTTTTTTTTTTTTTATTGTTTTGGCTACCCAAAAATGATGCCATTTGGGAGATGTCTGCTCTTAGGTGGCTGATTTATTGTTGTAATTTCTTTTTCCATTGTGCAACTGTATTCTTTTTCTTTTCCTTTTCTTTCCAAATCATGTGGGGCTAATTTACTTTGTATGTACCATGCCGCTCCATAATTTACACAGTTTAAATCTGTCAATGTGGCTTATTTCTTCAATTAGTGATGAGTAGTAATATGTTCTAGCTTTACGGAGGGCTTTTTTATAGAGCAACAGACTCTTTTCCAGGCTAAGTGAAGATCTTCTAAATTAGTGAGATGCCATTTCCTCTCCAACTTACGGGTTATCTGCTTTAAGCTACGAGTTTGTGAGTTATACCACGGAGGTCAGGCACTTCTGATTTAAAGCTCTCTTTTTTAGAGGAGCTACAGCATCCAAAGTTGTCTTCATGAGGATGTAAAACTATTGACGAGATACTCTATCTCACTTACAGAGGTTTAGGTAGCTACTCTGCACTGTGTTGGTATATGGCAATTAGAGAACATAAAGAAGGAATCATATCCTTAAACCTAGTTACAGCGCTTTCTGAAAGACTTCTAGTGTAATGAAACTTATTCCCCACTGCTGGGTAGTCCATCAGAGTAAATGTAATGTTATTAAGAAATGATCAGACAGAAGGGAGTTTTCAGGGAATACTGTTAAGTCTTCTATTCCATACCATAAGTCAGAACAAGATCTAAGATAGATTAAAGTGGTGGGTGGACTCATTTACTTTTGAGCAAAGCCAATAGAGTCTAATAATAGAATTAAATGCAGTGTTGAGGCTGCATTCTCAGCATCTGTGTAGATGTTAAAATCGCCCACTATAAATTATCTTATCTGAGCTAAAGCACTAAGTCAGACAAAAGGTCTGAAAATTCACAGAGAAACTCACAGTAACGACCAGGTGATGATAGATAATAACAAATAAAACTGGTTTTTGGGACTTCCAATTTGGATGGACAAAACAGAGTCCAAGCTTTCAAATGAATTAAAGCTCTGTCTGGGTTTTGATTAATTAATAAGCTGGAATGGAAGATTGCTGCTAATCCTCCGCCCCAGCCCATGCCTACTGAGTGTTCTGGCAGTAGTGTGACTCGGGGGGTGTGACTCATGTAAACTAACATATTCATCCTGCTGTAACCAGGTTTCTGTAAGGGCAGAATAAATCAATATGTTGATCAATTATTATATCATTTACCAACAGGGACTTAGAAGAGAGAGACCTAATGTTTAAATAGACCACATTAACTGTTTTAGTCTGTGGTGCAGGTGAAGGTGCTATATTATTTTTTCTTTTGAATTTTTATGCTTAAATAGATTTTTTCTGGTTATTGGTAGTCTGGGAGCAGGCACCGTCCTCTACGGGGATGGGGTAATGAGGGGATGGCAGGGGGAGAGAAGCTGCAGAGAGGTGTGTCAGACTACAACTCTGCTTCCTGGTGCCCAACCTGGATAGTCACGGTTTGGAGGATTTAAGAAAATTGGCCAGATTTCTAGAAATGAGAGCTGCTCCATCCAAAGTGGGATGGATGCCGTCTCTCCTAACAAGACCAGGTTTTCCCCAGAAGCTTTGCCAATTATCTATGAAGCCCACCTCATTTTTTGGACACCACTCAGACAGCCAGCAATTCAAGGAGAACATGCGGCTAACATGTCGCTCCCGGTCTGATTGGGGAGGGGGCCCAGAGAAAACTACAGAGTCCGACATTGTTTTTGCAAAGTTACACACCGATTTAATGTTAATTTTAGTGACCCTCCGATTGGCGTAACCGGGTGTCATTACTGCCGACGTGAATTACAATCTTACCAATTTACGCTTAGCCTTAGCCAGCAGTTTCAAATTCCTTCAATGTCGCCTGCTCTGGCCCCCGGAAGACAATTGACTATGGTTGCTGTGTCGCTAACTTCACATTTCGCAAAACAGAGTCGCCAATAACCAGAGTTTGATCCTCGGCGGGTGTGTCGTCGAGTGGGGAAAAACGGTTAGAGATGTGAACGGGTTGGCGGTGTACACAGGGCTTCTGTTTAGGGCTACGCTTCCTCCTCACAGTCACCCAGTCAGCCTGCTTTCCCGGCTGCTCGGGATCTGCCAGGGGGTAACTAACGGCGGCTAAGCTACCTTGGTCTGCACCGACTACAGGGGCCTGGCTAGCTGTAGAATTTTCCACGGTGCGGAGCCGAGTCTCCAATTCACCCAGCCTGGCCTCCAAAGCTACGAATAAGCTACACTTATTACAAGTACCGTTACTGCTAAAGGAGGCCGAGGAATAACTAAACATTTCACACCCAGAGCAGAAAAGTGCGGGAGAGACAGGAGAAGCCGCCATGCTAAATCGGCTAAAAGCTAGTAGCTGCGCTAAGCTAGCGGATTCCTAAAAACACACAAAGTGAATAATGTGTAAATAATTTAGAGGTGATTCAGCAGAAGGAGTGCTTTAGTTAAGGCACGTAAAGATTACACTGGGAAACAAATCGTAATCTAGATAACTAGATCAATCTAACTGCGCAGATTAAACAGCTAACAGATACAGAAAAACACCGCAGTGCTCCGGAACAGGAAGTGATACAATACCGCAGTGAGAGCCAACCACCAGTAGAGGCCACGCATCTTAAATGTAGCAGACACGGATTATCTGGAATTTTGTTTTGGCATGTTTTCAAGCCTCTACTGCCATCTACTGGCCAGTAGCGTTCATGGCAGTTCATGGCAGTATTCGTACTGAAGCTGGGCAGACACTGTATGATATTTTAATCACTGTACTCGGTTTCCCACAACCCGACTCCGGATAATGCGGTAGAAAATGGATGGATGGATGGATGGATGTACTCGGTTTCAGTTCAAACTGTACGACAGAACCGCACGGTGTAAAAGTTCACACCACACGATTTATGTTCTCACACAAGTAGGTTGAAAAACCACATGTCGAACCCGTGTTTCCAGAAGCAAAACGTAAGCTTTTTTTTCAAACTTAATTAAAAAAAAAACTCTTGATGGGAGACATCAAAGTTTAAAAAAAACAAAAAAAAAAACATTACAAGACAGGTCTGCGGTGTTTGCACATGCACAGTGCGAGCAGTTGGATGCTTGTAGCTCTTCAGCAGCAGGATACCCCCACGATGGCCGACCAGAATAATATCAAACAGGTTTGATTTTCATTCGACCATACGATCGGCGATCAGGAGGTGGTCGTGAGATGTTAAACGCAGCTTGTTACTCCATGTACACTACACGATGCAGGACGCACGATTAACCTGAAACTCGGTCCAAAAAATTCTTGCACGAATGAAAAATCATCTGAAAAAGGGCCAAAGCTCGCACAGTGTAAAGCCAACATTTATGTGTCAAGACTATATTGAGGGCCCGTTTTAAAATATAATAAGACATGCGCATGTCATAAAACATGCGCACATTCTCTCCACATGCAAAACATTTTGCGATGACACTTCCAGGGCTCCGTAAAAATGCCTGTTTTTACAAATAAAAAATGGAATATTTTACAAAAGCACATTTATCTGTAAACACGACACACGTCACATTAACGTGTTGGTTTACATAATGAATGACTGAACCAATCAGTGTTTAGCAGAGGTAAATTTTACCCAGAATCCTTTGCAATCTGTCTGTGTTTTGTTACAAAACCCTCAGAATTAGTGCATTATTCAACATTAAAAGATATATGTTATATTTTAACTTTGTACAAATGACAGAATTGACATTAATGGAGTTATTCTTTCGGTATTAATGTCATTTATAAATCAAAACCATAAGTCAGCACTACTTTATTTTCCAAGACCTCCGCCTGACCGGAGCATTGTGATTGGACAGAGAGCTGAGCATTTATGGCTGCTCTCAGCTTGCTGCTGTGTTGGAAGCCATGTAGTAAACAAGAGCTTCCAGCAGGGGGCAAGATGTTCAAAGACAGAAGTGTGGGCTCATTGTTGGGTCTGTTGTGGTCATGGGTTAAAACTCAATTCATTTTATTAGTAGTTGCAAATGTACCAGAGACAATACTGGAATTTATTGGTTATCTGTAACTTCCGATACATTTTTGGATGGTTTATTGTTATGTGGGCCGCTGAAGAGGAGGTACTGCTGGCCCACCACCAGAGGGCGCCCTGCCTGAAGTGCGGGCTTCAGGCACGAGAGGGCGTCGGAGCAACCGGGAGTGACAGCTGTCACTCATCAACAGCACCAGCTGTCACTCATCATCACCACATCACCATAAAAGCCGGGCAGCAACTCCACCTCGCTGCTGAGATATCATCTACTACTTAGGTAATATTCTCTGCTGTATCCCTACTGTGACTTACGTCTGATCTGGTTTGCAGCCGTTTTTCCTGTGGTGCACTCTGCTGGGTTGGCGTGTAGTGAGACAAGCGACGTCTTCGCCTCTCACTCCATCCAGATAAGTGGTAACAGGAGCTGCTAGTGTGTTCCTACTTCGGATGTGGAGGTGCTCCCTCCCGGAGGAACTGTATCTGTGTGTGAGGATTTACTGGGTGTGTATCCACACACCCACCATTAACTGTCTCTGCTTCCTGCCAGCAGTACCAGGTCTGACAGCTGGAGACGGTGGCCACCTGGAGATTCAGGACTTGTCGGCTCCGGTGTTCTTCAGATCCGTTGGCGGTGGAAGCTGTGTGGGACCCGGCTCTTCTCTGGACGGACGTCTTCTATCCTCGAGCCTGCCCACACATCACTTTTCATATAATTGACTATCATTCTCAAACTGCATTTGTCTGTATTCCGTTGTGCACAATTTGCAACATTAAATTGTTATATTTTGGCTTATCCATTGTCTGTTCATTTACGCCCCCTGTTATGGGTCCGTGTCACTACACTTTCCCAACAGGATATCTTGGCCAACATCATGGATCCCGAGGGGCGTCAATCATCGAACCACCAATGGAAACGCTAGGTGCACAGGCGCCAGCAGGAGGCGTGTTAGGTGAGCTGCAGCAAATCTTAACCGTCTTCACTGCTCGGTTGGACTTGGTAACCGAGCAGAACGTCATACTCTATCGGAGGATGGAGGCTCTCACCGCTCAGGTGGAAGTGGCCGTCATGTACGTGTCAGATGCAAGCCGGGTGGCTTATGTAATAAATCTGCTTCGAGGAGAGGCACGCGCCTGGGCTACGGCGCTCTGGGAGCAGAATTCATGGCTCCTAACAACATATGCTGGGTTTGTGCAGGAGTTCAAGCAAGTGTTTGATCACCCCAATAGAGGCGAGACTGCTTCGAACGTGCTGCTGTCAATGAGACAGGGGCATCGGAGTGCAGCCGAGTATGCAGTCGACTTCCGCATCGCGGCAGCAAGGTCCGGCTGGAATACTGTTGCACTCCGCGCTGCCTTCGTAAACGGACTGTCTTCGGTCCTGAAGGAGCATCTGCTGGCTAAGGACAAACTGGGGGATTTTGACGGGCTTATCGACCTGGTTATACGGTTAGACAACCGACTAGAACAACATCGTCGGGAGCGGGGCAAAGGCCGTGGCCGGGCACGAGCCGTCCCTCTTCCTTCTGGGTCCGAAAGGGTGCCGCCGTCCCCACGCTCCACAGCCAGAGAGCTCCGTGTGGCAACAGCTCCCCCTGCTGATGAAGGTATGGACACGAGCAGGGCCAAAGTCAAATCAGATGACAGACAACAGAGGCTGGCCCGTGGGGAGTGTTTTTTCTGTGGCTCGAGTGAGCACATAAAGAGGAATTGCCCCAAGCGGTTAAACTACAACGCCCGCCCTTAGAGACTGGGCTAAGGGTGGGTCATAACACTCATGTGGGGAAACCCCATAAATCCGCACACATCCCAGTCACGATCCTGAGTGGCGATCTAACCTTTCACGCCCCAGCACTGGTGGACACGGGGTCGGAAGGGAATCTGCTGGATAGCAGATTGGGCAAAGGAAGTTGGGCTCCCTCTAGTGGCCCTACCTTCACCATTGAAGGTAGGGGCACTAGATGGCACCCTTCTCCCATTAATCACACACCAGACACAGCCTGTCACATTAGTTTGTGTCTAGAGAGAAGAGTTTCAGTCAGGTTTAGAATTCATCATAGTACAGAAACAGCATTAGTGAAGGTTCAAATGATCTTCTTATGGCCTCAGACAGTGGACTCATCTCTGTGCTTGTTCTGTTAGACCTCAGTGCTGCTTTTGATACTGTTGACCATAAAAATTTATTACAGAGATTAGAGCATGCCATAGGTATTAAAGGCACTGCGCTGCGGTGGTTTGAATCATATTTATCTAATAGATTACAATTTGTTCATGTAAATGGGGAATCTTCTTCACAGACTAAGGTTAATTATGGAGATCCACAAGGTTCTGTGCTAGGACCAATTTTATTCACTTTATACATGTTTCCCTTAGGCAGTAATATTAGACGGCATTGCTTAAATTTTCATTGTACGCAGATGATACCCAGCTTATCTATCTATGAAGCCAGAGGACACACACCAATTAGCTAAACTGCAGGATTGTCTTACAGACATAAAGACATGGATGACCTCTAATTCCTGCTTTTAAACTCAGATAAAACTGAAGTTATTGTACTTGGCCCCACAATCTTAGAAACATGGTGTCTAACCAGATCCTTACTCTGGATGGCATTACCCTGACCTCTAGTAATACTGTGAGAAATCTTGGAGTCATTTTGATCAGGATATGTCATTCAATGCACATATTAAACAAATATGTAGGACTGCTTTTTTGCATTTGCGCAATATCTCTAAAATTAGAAAGGTCTTGTCTCAGAGTGATGCTGAAAAACTAATTCATGCATTTATTTCCTCTAGGCTGGACTATTGTAATTCATTATTATCAGGTTGTCCTAAAAGTTCCCTGAAAAGCCTTCAGTTAATTCAAAATGCTGCAGCTAGAGTGCTAACAGGGACTAGAAGGAGAGAGCATATCTCACCCATATTGGCCTCTCTTCATTGGCTTCCTGTTAATTCTAGAATAGAATTTAAAATTCTTCTTCTTACTTATAAGGTTTTGAATAATCAGGTCCCATCTTATCTTAGGGACCTCATAGTACCATATCACCCCAATAGAGCGCTTCGCTCTCAGACTGCAGGCTTACTTGTAGTTCCTAGGGTTTGTAAGAGTAGAATGGGAGGCAGAGCCTTCAGCTTTCAGGCTCCTCTCCTGTGGAACCAGCTTCCAATTCAGATCAGGGAGACAGACACCCTCTCTACTTTTAAGATTAGGCTTAAAACTTTCCTTTTTGCTAAAGCTTATACTTAGGGCTGGATCAGGTGACCCTGACCATCCCTTAGTTATGCTGCTATAGACTTAGACTGCTGGGGGGTTCCCATGATGCACTGAGTGTTTCTTTCTCTTTTTGCTCTGTATGCACCACTCTGCATTTAATCATTAGTGATTGATCTCTGCTCCCCTCCACAGCATGTCTTTTTCCTGGTTCTCTCCCTCAGCCCCAACCAGTCCCAGCAGAAGACTGCCCCTCGCTGAGCCTGGTTCTGCTGGAGGTTTCTTCCTGTTAAAAGGGAGTTTTTCCTTCCCACTGTTGCCAAGTGCTTGCTCACAGGGGGTCATTTTGACCGTTGGGGTTTTTCCGTAATTATTGTATGGCCTTGCCTTACAATATAAGGCGCCTTGGGGCAACTGTTTGTTGTGATTTGGCGCTATATAAATAAAATTGATTTGATTTGATTTGATTTTTGTGTCTGGGAATCACAGGGAGGAGATTGTGTTTTATGTAACACCTTCTACCTCCCGAGTGATTTTGGGATTTCCATGGATGGTAAAGCACAATCCCTGGATAGATTGGCCGTCTGGGGGTGTGACGCAGTGGAGCGAAACCTGCCACCGGAATGTTTAGGATCCTCGGTTCCACCCGGTGTGACAGCTAATGAGGAGGTCAAAGTTCCCCCCAATCTGATGGCGGTGCCTGAGGAGTACCACGATCTTGCTGTCGTCTTCAGCAAAGATCTGGCACTCACTCTCCCCCCGCACCGGCCATACGATTGTGCCATTGATTTGATCCCGGGCTTTGAGTACCCGTCCAGCAGGCTGTACAACCTCTCATGTCCAGAACGCGAATCAATGGAGACCTACATCCGGGACTCGTTAGCTGCTGGGTTGATCCGATTTCACCGCAATCGAGAACTCCTTGCGGTGAAAGAGGCTCTTGAGGAGTGGAGACACCTGTTGGAGGGAGCTGCGGTTCCATTCACGGTTTTCATGGACCATCAGCACCTGAAGTACATCCGGACCGCCAAGCGTCTGAACCCCAGGCAAGCCCGCTGGTCATTGTTCTTCGGGCGTTTTGACTTCCCCTGGACCAAGAACCAAAGATCTGACGCCTTGTCCCGGGTTCACGAAGAGGAGGTCAAAACCGAGCTGTCAGATCCCACGGAAACCATCATCCCCGAGTCCACTGTCGTGGCCACCCTCACCTGGGATGTGGAGAAGACAATCCGGGAGGCCCTGGCACGGAACCCGGACCCGGGAACTGGCCCAAAGGACAAGTTATATGTCCCACCAGAGGCCAGAGCTGCGGTCTTGGACTTCTGTCACGGTTCCAAGCTCTCCTGTCACCCAGGGGTGCGAAGAACCGTGGCAGTGGTCCGACAGCGCTTCTGGTGGGCATCTATGGAAGCCGACGTCCGGGAGTATGTCCAGGCCTGCACCACCTGTGCCAGGGGAAAAGCCAACCACCAACGGGCACAGGGACTCCTCCAGCCGTTACCTGTGCCTCACCGCCCCTGGTACCACATCGGCCTGGACTTCGTCACGGGCCTCCCGCCATCCCAGGGCATGACCACCATCTTCACAATAGTGGACCGGTTCTCCAAGGCGGCCCACTTCGTGGCCCTCCCGAAGCTCCCGACAGCCCTGGAGACAGCAGACCTCCTGGTCCACCATGTCGTATGTCTGCATGGGATTCCATCTGACGTTGTCACCGACCATGGTCCCCAGTTCTCCTCGCAAGTCTGAAGAAGTTTCTGTAGGGAACTGGGGGCCACCGTAAGCCTCTCATCCGGGTACCATCCGCAGGCGAACGGACAGGCAGAGCGGACCAACCAGGAGTTGGAGCAGGTTCTCCGCTGCGTGACGTCCACGCACCCAACGGCCTGGAGCAACCATCTGGCCTGGATCGAGTACGCTCACAATAGCCAAATTTCATCTGCCACCGGCCTCTCCCCATTTGAGGTATGTTTGGCGTACCAGCCCCCATTGTTTCCGCTCATGGAGGGAGAGGTCGGGGTGCCCTCGGTCCAGGCCCACCTCAGGAGGTGCCGTCGGGTGTGGCGTACTGCCCGCTCTGCCCTGCTGAAAGCCCGGATGAGGGCCAAGGCCCGTGCAGACCGCCGCAGGAGGTTTGGCTATCCTCCAAAGACATCCCACTGCAAGTGGAATCCCGCAAACTCCAGGACAGATTTATTGGACCGTTTCCCATCCTCAAAGTCCTCAGTCCGGCCGCAGTGAAGCTGAAGCTACCAGCTTCACTGCGGATCCATCCTGTCTTTCATGTGTCACGGATCAAGCCCTACCACACTTCACCACTCTGCACCCCCGGACCGGCACCGCCTCCTGCCCGGATCATCGACGGAGAGCCGGCATGGACAGTACGCCAACTCCTGGACGTCCGTCGGAAGGGCTGGGGGTTCCAGTACTTGGTGGACTGGGAGGGGTAAGGACCTGAGGAACGCTCCTGGGTGAAGAGGAGCTTCATCCTGGACCCGGCCCTCCTGGCCGACTTCTACACCCGACACCCCAACAAGCCTGGTCGGGCGCCAGGAGGCGCCAGTTGAGGGGGGGTCCTGTTATGTGGGCCGCTGAAGAGGAGGTACTGCTGGCCCACCACCAGAGGGCGCCCTGCCTGAAGTGCGGGCTTCAGGCACGAGAGGGCGTCGGAGCAACCGGGAGTGACAGCTGTCACTCATCAACAGCACCAGCTGTCACTCATCATCACCACATCACCATGAAAGCCGGGCAGCAACTCCACCTCGCTGCCGAGATATCATCTACTACTTAGGTAATATTCTCTGCTGTATCCCTACTGTGACTTACATCTGATCTGTTTTGCAGCCGTTTTTCCTGTGGTGCACTCTGCTGCGTTGGCGTGTGGTGAGAGAAGCGACGTCTTCGCCTCTCACTCCATCCAGATAAGTGGTAACAGGAGCTGCTAGTGTGTTCCTACTTCGGAGGTAGAGGTGCTCCCTCCCGGACGAACTGTGTCTGTGTGTGAGGATTTACTGGGTGTGTATCCACACACCCACCATTAACTGTCTCTGCTTCCTGCCAGCAGTACCAGGTCTGACAGCTGGAGACGGTGGCCACCTGGAGATTCAGGACTTGTCGGCTCCGGTGTTCTTCAGATCCGTTGGCGGTGGAAGCCGTGTGGGACCCGGCTCTTCTCTGGATGGATGTCTTCTATCCTCGAGCCTGCCCACACTTCACTTTTCGTATAATTGACTATCATTCTCAAACTGCATTTGTCTGTATTCCGTTGTGCACAATTTGCAACATTAAATTGTTATATTTTGGCTTATCCATTGTCCGTTCATTTACGCCCCCTGTTGTGGGTCCATGTCACTACACTTTCCCAACAGTTTATTGTTTTATCTTTATCAAACATAACTTTTCGGTTATCTGATTATCTGTTATCGAAGTTAATTTTTTGGTCATCTGTGCCCACCACTGGATTTGGGGACCTTTTTATCCTGGGAGACATCCGGCCAGTACAATGTATCATTTTTTTAGACTTTTTCTAGACTTTTTTCTTTGTGGAGTTTTTAGCTGGGGTTCATTTTCACCGAAATGTCCTCATACCGAGATCTCTCCCAGCAAACCCTATTCACAGTGGGACCAAGGACACTTGAGGCAAGTGTCCACTAAGAACTCCTAACCCACCTAGGAACTACAGTAACCCACCTTTTTGTTCTGTCTGAATTGTAATGTCTTTGTTCACAGTGCCCTTCTGTTTCTGTCTTTTACTATGATGAGAACAGCTAAATGGTTTTCTGTTTGCTTGCCTCTCCTTTTGTTGTTCTGAGTTGTTCATGTGAGCAAATGCTTTTCCATATTTAGAGCCATTAAATTGCTTCTCATCAGTGTTGCTTCATTGAATAATATTGGTATTTTTTTGACTGTTAAAACATGACTGAAGTTCTCTGGTTTGTTTACAGTCATAACTGTCATCATCATCACTGATGTCTGGTTGTAAATGATTGTTTGGACCTGAGTTGCTGGCTGGTTGTTGTCCTCCATCGTCCTCTTCATCAGCTTCTGCTGTCAGTGTTCTGTGAACAGATGAGCTGCTGGCTATAGGCTCAGCCTCTGTGCTCTCATCACTTCGGCTTTGATGAAACTGTGATGACTCTGGTTTTTTTATCATCATTTTCACTCTTCACAGGGATGGCAGTGGAACCAAACTTGGTGAGATCTGCCTCCTCTAGCTGCTCTCCCTGCTGACTTAAGCCTAAGCCTAACCCTAACCCAAAACCTAACTCATACCTTACAACAGGCTGCAACTCTCCATCATGGCCTTACAACAGGGCCGCACCGAGGCCGTAACTGCTGGCATCAGCACTGACCACTGTTGGTTTGTTTGCATCATAGTAACAAAGGGCTGGCCTTGCCATTACCATTGCTTTTGCCTTGTTGAGTGCTTGTTACTAAGCCTCACCCCAAAGCCACGCAGCCTCTTTCCTAAGCAGATTAGTCAGTGGATGCAGCACTGTGGTAGGAATTTCCCAACATACGAGGGCTGTCAATAAAGTAACGGTCCTTTTTATTTTTTTCAAGAACTATATGGATTTCATTCATATGTTTTTACGTCAGACATGCTTGAACCCTCGTGCGCATGCGTGAGTTTTTCCACGCCTGTCGGTGACGTCATTCGCCTGTGAGCACTCCTTGTGGGAGGAGTCGTCCAGCCCCTCGTCGGAATTCCTTTGTCTGAGAAGTTGCTGAGAGCGGCTGATAAGAGATTTTGAGGTGATTCTGTCGCTTTAAGGACTTCCCACGGTGCAAGACGTCGTGCAGCGCTCTCAGCCGCCGTCGTCAGCCTGTTCAAGCTGAAAACCTCCACATTTCAGGTTCTATTGATCCAGGACGTCGTGAGAGAACAGAGAAGTTTCAGAAGAAGTCGGTTTCAGCATTTTATCCGGATATTCCACTGTTAAAGGAGATTTTTTAATGAAAGACGTGCGGACGGGTCCGCGCATCGGGACGCAGCCGCCGCGACGCTCCGCCACAGGAAAAACACCTCTGTTGAAAGCCTTAAGGACAAGTTGGAACATGTCCTGCCTGTTAAACAATTTCTCATATACTCACTCCACTGAAAGCCATCAAAAGCCGCCTGGATTTTACAAATGGTTATCAACACGGAGGTGTTTTTCCTGTGCCGCCGCACCGCGTCGGCTGCGTCCCGACACGCGGATCCGTCCGCACGTCTTTCATTAAAAAAATCTCCTTTAACAGTGGAATATCCGGATAAAATGCTGAAACCGACTTCTTCTGAAACTTCTCTGTTCTCTCACGACGTCCTGGATCAATAGAGCCTGAAATGTGGAGGTTTTCAGCTTGAACAGGCTGACGACGGCGGCTGAGAGCACTGAGAGCGCTGAGCGACGTCTCGCATCGTGGGAAGTCCTTAAAGCGACAGAATCACCTCAAAATCTCTTATCAGCCGTTAAAATTTTCACTGAAAACCAGCTTAATTTTTTGAACCGTGTCCACTTCAATGTGTCTCACAGGTTTAGAAAATTTTTTTATCAAACAACGCGCCAGTCTCTCAGCAACTTCTCAGACAAAGGAATTCCGACGAGGGGCTGGACGACTCCTCCCACAAGGAGTGCTCACAGGCGAATGACGTCACCGACAGGCGTGGAAAAACTCATGCATGCGCACGAGGGTTCAAGCATGTCTGACGTAAAAACATATGAATGAAATCCATATAGTTTTTGAAAAAAATAAAAAGGACCGTTACTTTATTGACAGCCCTCGTAGTTCACTAAACCGAGCACCTACCACAGCTGCTCCACATTTGAAGGGCTAGGCATCTTAGCAATAGCCTCTACTTTGCTCTCATCAGGCTACACACCATCTGCACTAATGATGTGTCCAAAGAACTGTAGTTCAGTCATTCCGAAGTGGCACTTGGCCCTGTTGACCACCTGCAACACCATGTCCAGACGGCATTCATGCTCCTCTTTAGTAGAGCCATACACCAGGATATCATCCATCACAACAACAGTCCCTTCTAGGCCTTTGAGCATGTTATGCGTCAGCCACTGGAAAATCTGAGGAGCTGATGTAATCCCAAATGGCAGACATTTGAAGCAAAACCGGCCCATTGGGGTAATGGATGTGGTCAGCTTTTGGCAGCTGGGGTTCAGCTGAATTTGCCAGAGCCCACTAGAGGCATTGAGAGTGGATATTAGAGAAGCTTGAATCTTTGACTGGACTGGGTTGCTTGACGTGAGGATGTTTCACTTCAAATCGCAGAAGCTTTGTTGTGTGGGCCGCTGAAGAGGAGGTACTGCTGGCCCACCACCACCAGATGGCGCCCTGCTTGGAGTGCGGGCTTCAAGCAGGAGAGGGCGCCAGAACCAGTGGAGTGACAGCTGTCACATCATCACCACCAGCTGTCACTCATCCATGTCAACCACCATAAAAGCCGGACTGCAACTCCACCTCCCCGCAGAGAAATCATCTACCATACAGGTAACTTCTCTGCTGAATCTGAAGACCTTGTGTAATAGTCTGATCTCATTTGCAGCCGTTTTCCTGTGACGGTGTCCTTATCTGTGGGATTGGCGTTTGGTGTGGACTGCGACGGCTTCGCCTCACACCCCAAACCAGATAAGTGGTTAAACAGGAGCTGCACGAGTGTGTGATTGGAGGTGGAGGTGTTCCCTCCTAACTGAACAAAGACTGTGGGATTACTGAGTGTGCGTACTCACACTCATCAAACTGTTTCTGTTCTCTGCCAGCAATTCAATTCAATTCAATTCAACTTTATTATATAGCGCCAAATCACAACAAACAGTTGCCCCAAGGCACTTTATATTGTAAGGCAAGGCCATACAATAATTACGTAAAAACCCCAAAGGTCAAAACGACCCCCTGTGAGCAAGCACTTGGCGACAGTGGAAGGAAAAACTCCCTTTTAGCAGGAAGAAACCTCCAGCAGAACCAGGCTCAGGGAGGGGCAGTCTTCTGCTGGGACTGGTTGGGGCTGAGGGAGAGAACCAGGAAAAAGACATGCTGTGGAGGGGAGCAGAGATCAATCACTAATGATTAAATGCAGAGTGGTGCATACAGAGCAAAAAGAGAAAGAAACACTCAGTGCATTATGGGAACCCCCCCAGCAGTCTAAGTCTATAGCAGCATAACTAAGGGATGGGTACCGGGTCTGACTGCTGAAGACAGTGGCCACCTGGGGCACAGGGCTTGGCGGCTCCGGTGTTCTTCAGATCCGTTGGTGGTGGAAGCTGTGTGGGTTCCGGCTCTTCTATCACCAGACGTCTTCTATCTTTGAGCCTGCCACACGCCACCTTGTGTATGATTGACATTCCGCACTATTGTTATTGTCTGTACTTCGTTGTGCGCTTCACAACATTAAATTGTTACTTTTTTGGCTTATCCATTGTCCGTTCATTAACACCCCCTGTTGTGGGTCCGTGTCACGACACTTCCCAACAAGCTTCCTCAGATAAAATTCTTGTGCTGGTAGTCTGACTTCTGTCTTGACTCTTGTAGAGTTTCTTCTCTACAAGCATTGTAAGCTTTTCTTCTCTCCCGCACGCACTGCCTGCTGCGCATTCAGATTCATCAAAGTCTACTCTCTGTCTGTAAGAGCAGCTCTGCGCTGTGTCACACAACATGGAGCAGCGCACCCTCCCCCCTCTGGTCTTTTGTTGTTGCGCCGTCATGTGTCTCAGCGGCGCCAGCCAACAGCCATGCAGGTAGACTCAGCCTGGCCCCTAAGTTGTGTTGAGTGATATTTTTAAACAAAAATGTTGGTTGTGATAATAAAGTATTTTGTTGTCATATACAATAGTAAGTCCCTTCGGCTGCTCCCTTGTTTGCACTCGGGGTCGCCACAGCAAATCCAAGGTGGATCTTCATGTTGAGTTGGCACAGGTTTTATGCCGGATGCCCTTCCTGATGCAACTCCACATTACATGGAGAAATGTGGCAAGGGTGGGATTTGAACCCGGAACCTTCTGCACTGAAACCAAGTGCGTTAACCACTTGGCCAACATCCCTGCGTCTGTTGTCACATACAATGTTTGGTGAAATTCTATCGTAGGTCTTTTGGATCCTTTGGATCTATGAAGCTTAAATATGAAAAAGTAGCGGTATAGGTATCAATATCGATATCGGCGATACTGGGCCTGTATTTACTTGGTATCGGATCAATACCAAATTTCCCGGTATCGCCCACTCTACCCGGCAGGGGGATGGACCTCCCTTGAATGCCCAGGGGGCCAATAAGAGAAGGATTTGGCGAAATAAGGTCCGCCTCTGTTACGTATATGTAATCCTGTATAAAAACTGCTTGTATCCATTGTCGGGGTTCTGTAAGAGCGGATCTTGTCTGTAAGAGAAGTTCTTGCAGGGCCCAGGCCTGATTATTTTTGCTGTGACTTTGATTAAATTTAAAAGTGCAGAATAGTTCAAGTTTGTGCTTTGTAAGGGGCAGTACTACAGAAAACTGGGGGAAGAATTAACAGATGGATAGATCACACCAGTTATTTTGTTTTATAGATTGTATTGTTCAGTTGAGGAGCACTTCGTTTATTTACAGATTTATGTAGAGAGATCCAGGGATGAAAAATCTCCGCTTTTTGGCAGATTTCTGTTTTTTATGCCAGTCGCCTGGGTCATTTTTGAGATCTGTGCAAATCTGTTGTATTTCAGGTCAGGCATCGATTTGGGCAGCCCCACTGCGCTGTTAGCTACAGTCGCGTTAGGACCAGTTTGACACCAACAACCTGCTTTTAAAGTAAAATTCCTTCGTGAAAAGGGTGAGTTACTTATTTGCAGACGGTTTTCTGTTTTGTCGGGGATGGATGTTGCGTGGGGTTGAACCAAAGTAAGAATGAAAGCACATATTTATATCACTACTGTTGTGATTCTCCTTGTTTTTGGTAAATAGAAACCTGTTTCACCTATTATCGCTAGCATGTTCAATGTTGTGTGTGCAGCCCAAACAATGCACTCGATGACATTATTATAGATCTGTCTGTCTCTTACAGGCAGTTGGTTCACTGTATGATGAATCCATCAGCATCCAGTCAGCATGAGAAAAGGCCTGGGAAGCAGGCTGGGAAGTCAAAAGAATCACACAGGGTGGGTAAAATTGTGCATTAGGCGTATCTTAGCGCACCGTGTACTGAATTAGTTCTGTCAGAAGCCCATTCAGTAATAATTTTATTTTTACTGAAGAAATCTCTGCTTTGTATGTCCTTATTCAGAAGACACTACTGTGTGGCACTGGCAGCACCAAGTATATGCCAACATCTCGTGCACTGTCTAAATTCATTCAACCCCAGGCTGTGCAGGCAACGGCAGCCCAAACAGTCAAAGACAGAACAGACCTAGGTCCATGCTGACAGTATTGTCACATCTATACTTTGGATCATGAACATGAGATGAAATTATTGTCACTTATTAAAGCACACACTCTTTTTACGTGCATATGTTGTGATGTATGTACTATTTGTAGGTTTGTCACCAGCCTTTGCTGAAGCTGGAAATGCCACATTCCAGCAGACGGATCAACCTCAGTGTGGCAAACCGGCATCAGAGAGACACATCAAACCTCCATGCAGTCCCACACTCTCTGCTGCTGGTACTTTTCCGGCACCAGCACTGGTCAACAAGGAAGAGGCAGCATACTGCTTGTGCTGCACCAATTTACTTGTGCGGTGTGTGCCACGAAGTGTGCCAAGATGAGGAGCAGATCACAGAGGAGTCTGAGAACAGTGTTGGGTGTGACAACTGCTACCTGTGGTTTCACTGGGGATGTGTAGGATTCACTTCATCAATAGTTAGCACATCATCTTGGCACTGTCCTGCCTGCAAATAATTGACAGCTATTGTGTGGACCAGAAATGTACTGTTTGGATATGCAAACAAATGACTTGCATTGTTATTTTCTGCCATCTTCAAAGAGAAACAAAAGGTGTGCTGTGACTCTGTGATAATATTGCAAGGTTTCTTCTTAAAATAGCCTGTGCTGTCCTTTAGTTCCACGATCAGTCACCAGGAAATTGTTGTTACTACCGCAAAGTCAAGATATCATTTTATTGTTTATGTTCACTGCCATTCATTTGTATTTACTGCAGTAGAATATTAGTAATAAATTTGACTCAAGCCCAGAATGCTTGCTTTTAATATTTCACAAGAGGCAATTATTGATGATGCATGAAAACAGTAGAAAAAATGTAACACTGATGGCATACTTGCAAAGGTTCTGCTTTGTATAGTAAAGATCTGACATCCTCGTACATGTACCTCATACATGTACTTACGCAGGAAAATGTCATTCTCTGACACAAATGCATTTTTACCTGTACGTTTTTTACAGGGGTCAAAAGTTAAAGTTGCTCCAGTTTCAGTACAGAATGATGCAAATTATTGGTTGAAATAAAAGGATTAATAAATGGAATAGTTTTGGTTGTGTTAAATGTTTGGTCTCCAAGGTAAAGGTCAAACAAGGTCAACATCTATTGGATTCTATAACATGTGACATATATTACCCTGTAACATGAGACCTAAGGATGACAGATGGTGCAAACTATTCCTTATTAGAACCCTATTAACCCAAACAATAATTTGCATAATTTTTTTTACTGAATTTTAGCAACTTTAACTTTTGACCCCTGCACAAACTGAAATTGACCTTTGTCACCATTTTTGCTGTTTTTCGCCATAACCCAAAGCCCAAGAATGGTCTTTCCCCAGTCAAACAGACTGCAGTCTATTTCTGCACCAGTGGCAGTAGTAAGTTACAAAGGGCATCACATACAATAACAATATCATCAATTAATGGGAGAAGAGTCAGTGGCAGAGTGGTCTTCAGTATATGGACCCACTTAATTCTGCCTATTGCGCGCTCCACATGGATTCTGGCATTGGCGATTCTCTTTGTCTTCTTGACGTCAGCAGCAGTCATCTGTTCTGCACCTCTGCCAGGAGGTGGGAGAGAGAATACTGAGAGACCTTATGTCAAAAAAGTGATTTCAGCCAATCAGAATCGAGTATGTCACTATGTCCCGCCCCTAAGCCCCGCCCCTAACCCATCCCCTAGTCCCGCCTCCAAGCCCCGCCCCTGGCTCCTCCCCTAGTCCCGCCCCTGGCTCCTCCCCTAGTCCCGTCCCTATCAGTGTCTATTATTTAATACCCCTTTAATATTTTTAATTCTTAAATTAAAGCGTGTCCTTTTATGGTTTTTAATGCCTCAATTAAAGAAGGAATAAAAAATACCGTATCTTATGCATAATTATGGGAGGTTTTCTTCAATTTAGTGATTAAACACGAATATTTTAATACGCCTTTAATATTTTTTAATTCTTAAATTAATGCGTCTCCTTTTCTGTTTTTTAATTCTTAAATTAAAGAAGGGTTAAAAATAACCGTCTCTCGGCTGCAACGGCTGTCTTTGCAGCAAGACGGTCAAATACCCACGCATAGAGCTCCTCACGGAAACATGACCCCACGGGTGTAATACCTGTTGCAGACGCTAGCTGTGTGTTTCGGAGGTGTGTGTGTGTTTCGGAGGCATGTGTGTGTGTGTGTGTGTGTGTGTGTGTGTGTGTGTGTGTGTGTGTGTGTGTGTGTGTGTGTGTGTGTGTGTGTGTGTGTGTGACCTGCGGAGCGGGGGTGTCACGCCGGATGGTCTTTTATAACATAGTAGAGAAGCTTGAATCTTTGGTTGAAGCTTGAATGTTTTATTACATCCGATTTCCTGATGACGGGGTCGTTCGCTGGGCTTGTTTGAAGACGGAAAAACAAAGTCCCTTCTCAGTCACGCCAGATGCAGTTTCTTTTAAGATATTACCCGATCGATCAGGGGTTGCGGACACCCGCTGATCGGAGATGCCGCCCCGAGGTGATGAAGCCGGAAAAAAACAAAGTTCCTTCTCAGTCACGCCAGATGCAGTTTCTTTTAAGATATTACCCGATCGATCAGGGGCTGCGGGACACCCGCTGATCGGAGATGCCGCCCCGAGGTGATGAAGCTGGAAAAAAACAAAGTTTCTTCTCAGTCACGTCCGTGGGAAGGAGTCACCGCTCATTTCCACTACGACCGGTGAAGAGTGAAGGCGCCTGGACCCCGCGATGGGTATAAAATAGAATTAATTTGCGGAAAAAAAAAAAATCCTGAAAAACCATGTTGTTTAATTAAGTTTTCTTGTCTTCAAGCAGAGTGCGAAAACCGCATCAGCTTTCAGGGTAAGTGATTTAAGTAATCTTTTTTTGATAGAAATGACTGTTTTTAAATGATGCACGCCGTCTGAAACTGTGTCTTTTTTAGACAAAACCACGCAGACAGTCCAGAGTGCGTTCGGACCCGGCCTCGGTAATATATTTGAAATATTACAGAATATCTGCTTGCGAGGGTGCTGCTTTTCATTTATTTATTTATGTTAATTCTAGAAATCAAGTCAGAGCCCCCTGAAGAAGTTCGAAGGCTGGAAGCCCCGACTTCATCACGCAGATGTAAGTACACCGACCGCAATTAAATCACGGTTAAAACTCTGGAATAACCCGATTTTTTTCTGTCACAGCCCGTGGAGAAGCGGGTCAGCGGCAGAGAACCGTAAAACGATCCACGGATTTACACGGTAAGGAGTCAGAGTTTATGTATTTATTTATTTTAAATATTTAATAACTAACGATTTTCTCTTTTTTCAGCACGCGGTGGAGGGAGACCGTCTATTTTCCACCGAGACGCAAGGCTCGAAGATATTCTGAGCTGGGATTAACCTCATCTCGCAACTTTTTTGAAAATGTGTATTCTGTTTTTTTTTCTTATTCCGATGGAACGGGAGAATTCATTTTGAAGAGGTATATTAATTGATTTTGAAGAGGTATATTAATTGATTTTCTTGAGGTAGATTCATCCTGGTACAGCTTTTAAAAGATGGAAGGAGAGAATTCAGGTCGGGAAAATAACTTCGGATGTGTATTGGATTTAAACGCTTCAATAATCGACTCAGCGGGGAGCGCTCCTGGAACAGATGGTCCATTACCCGAGGCGTTAAATTCACCGCCTCGAAATAACATCGAGTCCGGAGAGAGACTTTTAAGCCGTGTTCGTTTAACACCGCTAAATGATGCTCTTAACAATTTGGCGGCTGAACGAGAATCGGAAGAAATTAACCCCTACATAATTTCTGCGATTAACGCTATAAATTCGACGGTCCAGTCTGATACTGAAGAGCCCCCTGACCCCCCGCACACCCTGCCTCCAGACGAGTCCGGTCCCGCGGCATTGAACCAGGTGCGTCTGACTCCTCTAAATAACGCCGTAAACCTCCTTGCGTGTGAAGTTAATCCTCACGTCCAATCCGCGGTGGATGAATTAAATCAAATGCCTAACGACGCGCGCGTTTTTCACCTTTAAGAAGTCCCTCCCCGCGCAATGCGCACGGAGAAGAGATTTTAAACAGAGCTCGTTTAACCCCGATAAACGCGGCAATCTCTGTTTTGATGGAAGGCGGGGATGATGCACGACCGGGGTCCAGCCGACACTCTCCCATGACGGGCGGTGGGGCTGCTAACGTCATCAGGAGACCTGCTTTTAACAATATCGAAATCAGGCAGCCTCTAAATTTCCAGCGCGTTGACGAAATTCCCGACTACGCAGAATTTTATCGTAACGTCGTAGGGACTCTTCAGAACTCGGTCGAAAAGGCTTTAACATACGCCAGGGCCGGGGACTTTATCCAAATGGAGATTCGTGGGGACTCAGTCTACAACGAGGCAGCTTTGATCAGCTCATATAACGACGCGGGCGATGTGACAGGCTTTGAGAATCTGCTAGAACGATTGATACAATCGAATTCCAACGTTTTATCTGACGAGTCTCTGGAATTAGTGGTCCAAGTCATCCGCAACAAGAACGGCGCGGGGAAGCGCAGAATAGATGGCCTCCTCCATCACGATGTTCTGAGGAAAAAATCCAAATGCCTTAATATTGTGTATAATCCTGACAACAGTTTATGTTTCGCGATAAACCTCGTTCAGTTATTGAATCCGTATCTGACTACGCACGAGGTGGAGCAGCGCGGGCTGGCGTTACAAATTAGTGTATTCTGCAGTGAATGTAACAAGAAGTGTCGCTCGCCCGCCTGTTACAGCCTGCATAAACAGCCGAAGTATCGTCCTTCCGCCGGTAAGTTCGTTAATGTGTGTGATAACAGAAAAAAATGCTCTCGATGTAAACGCGAGTATTACAATGTGTTTTCTAAAAACAGTGCTTCGCACGTGTGTAAGCAGAAGAGGTGTCATATATGCGGCGAGGCTCTCCAGGAGCTGAGCGAGGGTCACCTCTGTTATATGACGCCGGTCAAAGCTGAAGAGACGCATTCAGAGAAATATGTTTTTTATGACTTTGAAACGTATGTCGATAATAACGGGGAACACGTACCGTTTTACGTCAGCGCTGTAACAAAGACGGGTGATTTTTGGAGCGCATGGGGGACAGACTGCGTAGCCCGCTTCTTTAAACATTCAAGGAATACGTGTTCATCGCTCACAACTCAAAAGGTTTTGACGGCTATTTGCTTCTAAAGTATTTAGTCCAGCAGGGCATAACCCCCGCTGTGATTATGACCGGGAGTAAACTATTACTCATGACAGACGCCGCCTTTAAACAGAAATATATAGATTCGTTATCTTTCCTTACAATGCGCTTATCTCAGATGCCTAAAGCCCTGGGAATCCGGCTGAAAGGCGAAATCGTCCGCAAAGGTTACTTTCCGCACCTGTTCAGTTCAGAAAAAAATCTGAACTATGTCGGTCCGTACCCTGACTCTGCGGCTTATGGGGTCGCAAATATGTCAGAGGAAGAAAGAGAGGAATTTAACGCGTGGTTACGTGCGCAAAAAAACCCGCAATTTTCGATTTTAAAGCCGAGGCCGTTATGTATTGTGATAACGATACAAAAATCCTGGCTGCAGCCTGCTCCCAATTTATGTCTGAATTCATCGCTGAAACACGCGTGGATCCTTTTACCTGCGTTACAATCGCCTCGGCATGTATGAAAGTCTTCCAAACTAACTTTCTTGCTCCAAAAACGCTGGCGATCCCCTCCGCCGACAATTATAGAATGAAGCATAAAAAATATTCGGACGTGGCCGTGCAGTGGTTAGAATGGGTTGCTGAGACGCAAAACATTATCATCGATAACGCTCTAAACAGGGGCAAGAAAAAATAGGAGGTTATTATGTTGATGGGTATGCTCAGATTGACGGGCGGATAAAAGTGTGGGAGTTTCTCGGGTGTTTTTACCACGGGTGTGCAACGTGTTTTACACAGCACAAAATAAACCCTCTCACAAACACCTCATTTGGAGAGCTCCACGCAGCGTGTCAGAAAAAAATAGCCTTTCTGCGGGCTATGCCGGGCGTCACCCTCAGCATGATTTGGGAACATCAGTGGCTTGAAATGAGGCTGAGGGATGAGAGCGTTCGGCGTTTCCTCGCCCGCAGGGGGTTACCATTGCCCCTCGAACCTCGCGACGCTTTATACGGCGGTCGGACTTGCGCGTCCCGTCTGAGGTACACGGCTAAGCAAGATGAGAGGGTCTATTACGTCGACGTGACCTCGCTGTATCCTTACGTTAACGTAAATTTCACATATCCCACGGGGCATCCGGAAATTATCGAGAGAAATTTCCGAGACCCCAGGACTTATTTCGGGCTCATCAAAGCTGTCGTGTATCCGCCCCGGGGGCTGAAATTCCCTGTCCTCCCACACAGAACTCCTCACGGTAAACTGGTGTTTACTCTGTGTCGCACCTGCGCTGATGAAAATAATCAAGCTGGAGCGTGCACACACAGTCAGCAGCAGAGAGCTCTGTCTGGACTTGGACGACCCCGGAATTCCACAAAGCTCTGATACAGGCTATGTTGTAGCTAAGATTTTTGAAGTCTGGCATTTTGAGGAAAAAAGTGATAAAATCTTTGAGGGGTACATAAATCAATCAATCAATCAATTTTTTTATATAGCGCCAAATCACAACAAACAGTTGCCCCAAGGCGCTTTATATTGTAAGGCAAGGCCATACAATAATTATGTAAAACCCCAACGGTCAAAACGACCCCCTGTGAGCAAGCACTTGGCTACAGTGGGAAGGAAAACACCTTCTTAAAACACAAGCAGGAAGCCTCTGGTTTCCCTCCCGAATTTGATAAAGACCCCGAGAGCAGAGAAAAATATATCACGGACTACTGGCTGAATCAGAAGATTCGTTTAGACCCAGAAAAAATCAGTCACAATCCGGCAAAACGACAGATGGCTAAGATCTGCCTCAACTCCTTCTGGGGGAAATTCACCCAGAGGTCAAATCTGACGCAGACCGCGCTCGTTAAAAACGCAGACGATCTGTTCAGGTATCTGTTTTCTGAAGAGTACGAGGTCACATATCTAACATTCCTCAGCAGTCAGGTGGCTATGGTTCAATGGAGGTACGGCCCGCGGTACGTTAGCCGACCGGGTAAAGCCGTCAATATTTTCATCGCAGCGTTTACAACGGCGTACGCACGTTTGACCTTGTACGGTTTTATGGAGGCTGTGGCAAATCCTGACAGGATTCTGTATTATGATACCGATAGCCTGATTTACGTTTGTAGGCGGGGTGAAACCCCGCTGCCTACCGGTAATTATCTGGGGCAGCTCACCGACGAGTTGAACGGCGACGTCATCACAGAGTTTGCAGCAGCGGGGCCTAAAAGTTACGCATATAAAACCGTACGAGGTAAAACGGTCATGCGTGTGAAGGGGATCACTCAAACCCACGAGAGCTGTCAGAAAATAAACTTTGACAGCGTCAAAGATCTGGTCGAGGGTTATATAAAAGACCCCGCCCTCGCTGCATCTATCAAAACACCGCAGCAGGGAATTAAACGTCATAAAAGCAGTTTCAGTTTGACAAACGTGTCATTTCAAAAATCCGTCAGGGTGGTGTATGACAAGCGGCGTCTTTTAAAGGACGGGGAAACCGAACCGTTCGGATTTTGAAACATGTCTCACTCGGGAAATACGGTGGAGATTGACCCCAGACTTCAGCCCCCATTCTCCTGTCTCATCGTTGGACCGAGTGGTTCGGGAAAGACTGTGTTTGTGAAAACATTGCTGGAAAATTGTAGCCACGCTATGAGATAGATATGTGCCTGACAACATGGTATGGCTGTATACGTCTGAACAACCTCTGTATTCTGAAGTGAAGAATAAAAATATTAAATTTGTAAGAGGACTCCCTGACTCATTTCTGGACGACAGCCTTTTCCCTGAAGGTCAGAGCCATCTGGTTATTTTGGACGATCTCATCTTTCAAGCAGCGGATCATTCTGAAGTTGTAAGAATTTTCACCCAGTACAGACATCACTAGAATATGAGCGTCATCATGATCACACAGAACGTGTTTCATAAAGGGAAATACAGTCGAACCATCAGTTTGAATTGTAATTATATGGTGCTGTTTAAAAACCCCAGAGACAAGTTACAGATGAACATTCTGGCTCAGCAAATGTTTCCCGGCAGAAAACAATTTTTTTTGGAGGCTCTTGATGATGCTACGAGCGTACCTTACGGGTATTTATTACTGGATTGCACGCAGGAGTGTCCAGATCAGTTCAGACTGAGATCGGGATTACTCCCGCACGAGTGGCCCACAGTTTATTTACAGAAAGATAAACGGACATGAGCTCTCTTTTAAAAAGGAACGCCCCCGCTCTTAAAGCGCTAATCAGAGCCGGGGCGAGAGAGCGTCACCACAGCCTGAAGACCTGCAGGCCGGAGCTTCTGAAAACTTTATCCGAGATCGCTTTGAATATATTAAAGGGGAATATCGCCTTGAGCGACTCTCAATTCCGTGCCTTGAAAAAACGAAAAAGAGTTTTACGTCTTCTGGCCGATAGAAAAACCAGTTACAAAAGGAAGCGGGGAGCGCTGATTCAGATGGGCGGCTTTCTCCTGCCTCTGCTCGCTGCGGCCCTGCCCGTTATAACGAGTCTGATAGTACCCAGAGGATAATGGCGTTCAAAGCGGCGCAAAAGATGTTTTTACTGACTCCTCAACAGATGCTTCAACTCGGACATTCCGTTCCGCCGAGCGGAAATAACATCAGACAAACGGCGGAAAATGATTTAGACTCGCGAATGCGGGCCGTGCTGGAGAAACGTACTCACTCCCCTTATGAAAAAATTAAAAAGTATGAGGCTCTGCTGCAGCGCTATTTAGCCCTGATCAAACAGGGGGAACTCGAATCACGCGTTTCACCCCCGCAAGAGACTCGCGTCGCTAAGCAACCTGAGGAGGAGGGGGTGGAGGAGGAGGAGGAGGTGGATGAGACTGTGACAGAGGTCCTGAACATCCCCTCCAGAGAGCGTAGAAACGCTGAATATATTATGAGGAAATTGTCGGTGGGTGATACGCGCTGGAGTCCGTCGGGGGAATTTATTTACAAGGGGAAAGTCGTGAGGGGGTCTCACGCCATAGATCTTATGAAACATCTCGGATCCTCGTTCAAGAAATCGAGCCCCCCTACAGGCTGGTTGAAGTTCCTCAATATTTTACAGGAGCGGAACATTCCGGTGGCGTGCGTATCAAACCCGCAAGCCCGCGAGCAGTTTCAGAAGCTTAAAAAAGGACAGAGCAGCTCGCCGGATGAATCCCTTCTTTTAACCGATTCGCCGGCCAGGAAGAAACTTAAGAAAAAAAAGACTTCCAACGCTGGGAAGGTTTCTCACCATAAAAGGAGGGTGTCGAATTAAAAACTGACTGGATATTATGATCAAGATTTTTTAAAATACATCGCAGTCAGACACGTTTTTGTATATTGTTACTAATAAAACACCGACTGAAACTCATCTCTGGCCTTCATCACTTTTATTCGGCATATGGTTTAAAAAACAACTTTCAACACTTCTCTACTTAATAACAACGATGCAAAAAACGAACAACATTAAAGGTATGATCGGGAGACTGCTCTTACATATCCATCCCGTTTTCAGGCTAAAAAAACACACATAAAAAAATCAAAGGTCAAAGGTCAACGTTTCTTTCTACGCTTAATAACAGGGGTTTAAATTACGCAAACGCGATAAAACTTTAAAGGTATGATCGGGAGACCGCTCTCACACATCCATCCCGTTTTCAGGCAAAAAAACACACATAAAAAAAATCAAAGGTCAATGGTCAACGTTTCTTTCTACGCTTAATAACGGGGGTTTAAATTATGCAAACGCGATAAAACTTTAAAGTTATGATCGGGAGGCCGCTCTTACATATCCATCCCGGTTTCAGGAGAAAAAACACACATAAAAAAATCAAAGGTCAAAGGTCAACGTTTCTTTCTACGCTTAATAACGGGGGTTTAAATTATGCAAACGCGATAAAACTTTAAAGGTATGATCGGGAGGCCGCTCTTACATATCCATCCCGCTTTCAGGCGAAAAAACACACATTAAAAAATCAAAGGTCAAAGGTCAACGTTTCTTTCTACACTTAATAACGGGGGTTTAAATTATGCAAACGCGATAAAACTTTAAAGGTATGATCAGAGACCGCTCTCACACATCCATCCCGTTTTCAGGCAAAAAAACACACATAAAAAAATCAAAGGTCAAAGGTCAATGTTTCTTTCTACGCCCGGTTTAAATTATGCAAACGCGATAAAACTTTAAAGGTATGATCGGGAGAGCGTTCTAAGACGGGGGTTACATTTTCACATGGAAAAAACATAAAATAATAGGAACGCCGGTTAACACAAGCCGTGACAATGTTTAAACTCATGCAAAGGCCCTGCTAGCTGGTTACAGGAGGTATTGCAGCTTTTCTTAAGGCAATAACAACATCTTTTCACAAAATCAGAAACCAAATCATCGTTCGCGATAGTATTTTCGGTGTATAAAGACACCACGTCCTGGTACGACTTCCCAGTGGCTCTGTTATACAGATAATACACGCAGTGTTGTCCACATACGTCCGATAACTCTTGCTGAAGCTGTTTGTTGTGATACAGAATGTTTTTAACATCTGGGAGATTCTCCAGATATCGCAGGATGCTTTTAGGGTACTATTCAAAGTCCAGGCTGAGGCCGAACGAGTCAAAAAATGTGGCTCGACCATTTTTTTCAACGGTGAGCGCTAACCAGTGTTCCCCCGGTAAATGTCTAGGGTGGGTGTTTACAATGAAATATACGAGAGGGTCCGGCTTGATCTGGAATAACTCGTCAGACGCGAAAACACCGGCGAACAGGTCTCCTATTAAGCCCCTCATAACAGCGTCCAATTCCAGGGTGTTCATCAGTAAAAATCCACAAGGACCTGTCACTTGGAATTAATCTCCAGGAGAGAATCGTAACACGCGTACACTATCAGCGTGGTGGTATGCGGAGTTGCGACTCTGAATCTCATCTCAAGTCGCAGGGTCCCTGTGGAGACGGGGGCTCGGAGCGCCGCTGTCCTCCTCCGGGTTTAAATTGAAGACGTACAGCGCATAGCCGAGTGCAAAATCCTCCCGGTCTATACAGAGAGGCAGGTCCTTGAGGTGTCGCCCGGTTGCCGTGTAGAGATTGTAAAACTCCCTGACAGAGAGTCCGTTGTTAAATTCAGGCTGGAAAGCTTTAGCCGGCAGCTGTCTCCCGTTTTGACTGAGTGCGAGGTACTCCAGGTCATAGTGTGCAAATTCAAATTGGGACAGATCTCTTCTCCCGCTGAATGCGTTGTGATTCACCATACCCAGAAACACATATTTGGGCATGGTTCCTAAAAACAGGTTCTCCTGGTTGCATATCCTGGAATGGCTGGGGATCACGTAAGTCTTAACGTTGATTCGTGATAACGGGTACACAGCGTTCCCTTTCATGAGAGCTGCGGAGTGACCCAATCTCACTGCAGGGGATACGGTGACTTTCTTAACGAATAGGGACGCGCCCAGAATTTTCAGCTTGAAAGTGGAGGCCGCCAGCCCCATCAGGCAGAAAGCATCGCTGGCTTGAATTAATTTAACTCTTAGATCAACGTTATTCAGAAGAAGCCTCTCGCAGAAAAATATGTCAGCGTGCAGCAGGCCCTGAACTTGAAATTCATGCGATTCGGCGCTAAAGCGCGCTCTGCTCACGAGGCCTTTATTCGGGCCCTTGTCCTCCACAACGGTCGAATTGTGCTGACCCGGGGTGTCCTTGTAAAACAAACCGCCCGTGAACTGCGATTTCAATGAAGCGGGCGAAAAGTTCAGCAGCGTCTCAATCATCGTCCTGTACGGGTGCGTCGCGCTGGACTGGGAAATCAGCCGGTCACCCAGAGTCACGTCGACTTGCGAGAAAATCGTATTGAGAGGGTAATTTATTACGCCCACACGGGCGTCATTAGCCAGGTCAGTCCCGTCGGTGTTTGTAATTTTCAATCGCAGATAAAGCAGCGTATTATTGAGGTCTAAATACCTCTCACCGTCTCCGGCGATAAAAAACTCGATAGGGCCCATGTCCGTCAGGGCTGATAACGGGCTGACCTCAACGTATTGGCTTTGCTCGATGGACAGCTGGGTCCCGGGGACGGCGAATAAATCCAATTCGCTCATGGTGCATTCGGGGGAATTATTTCGCAAAAGAGACATTGTTTAAGAGAAAATATCCCCGGACAACCTCCTCTTCTTATGCTTCCTTTGAACTGTTCTGCTTTTTCCGGGGGTCTTTCGCTTTTTAACCGTTTTGACCCGTTTCCCCGGGGGGCGTTTCCGGGGCCTTCTTGAGAGCACCATGATCCCGGACCCCCACTGCTGCTCGGGTTCCTGACTCCGTCCGGCCCTCTCAACAACGCGGCTCACTATGTCGGAAGCGATGCTTCGAGCGGCGTTTTTCAGGTGAGGTTTGGCGATCGTGTATCCTTGTTTAATCAGCGGCGACACAAATTTGAACAGTTTCGAAAATATGTTCCCGAGCCCGCGCCCGTACATAACAGGAGCGCCGTGGAAGCCGTGAAGGTTGTTCCCAACTTGATTTTCATAGTAAGGCACAAATCTATAAATGTCGGCTTTGTGCGCTGCCCCGGCGGCCATTTTTTTTTTTTTTTTTTTTTATCCCGCCGGTTTAAAATGTAATGTCACAACCACTTTACCGTATCTGAAATCCACCGGTCGATCTTGATCGCTTTTGATTTCGATGCGTATCGTCTCAATATGTCTTTTGGAGACTGGGATGTAATAAGCGGGGTTGAATTTCTTTGTAATTATTTCCCCGAAATGACCTCCAATTTCGAACGCTCGGAGGAGAGGAGCAAAAGCGTCGCCCACCGCCTGAGGCTGTACAACGTCTGTATAACAGAACAGGTGATACATGCCCGCTTTTATATCGGGGTAGCGGGGAGAGCTCGTGACCCCGGGTCTGCATCTCAGCCATTGATTAGGCTGTATCCCCAGCATGTACGCCGTCGGGGCTTCAAAATATACCTGGCTGGTACCGTCTCCTTCCCACAGAAACGTTTTCTGGATATCGTCATATTTTAAAGTCAGATTCGGATCTATAGTCTTCAAACGAGGGTTTATCTGCGCTGCAATAACCTCAAAGTTATCGTAATATCCCGTGTCAAAAAACTGCGAGTGAACGGCGAGTTTGTTCTTGGGTGGTAAGCCCTTAATTTTCTTCACCTGAAACGTACAAGAAGGCTTTTCCGGGATATTTAACCAGGTGTGCGGATAAGAAATTTCCGTCAGTGCCACATCCCAGTCACCCTCTAGATCCAGGTGTCGAGCCAAGTCCACCTGGTAGCATGAAATTGTGTTGTCCGGGAATACTTTTAGGCTGGCGTTTGAAGGCAGAGTCATATAAAATCCGTGTTTCAGATCCCGAGCCATTTCTCATATGTCAGTTGAAGATAGATGTTGTCATATTTATACGGCCATCAGCTGGTCCGCGGGAACCCAGGAGTTAAATTTCTCGGGCCAATTTTTCCATCTGACAAATACAAATTTCTTCCCCTTGGTAAAACGTTCACGAATAATTTCTTGAACCTGATACGGTCTGTCTTTTGCTATTTTAACCTTCTGCAATTCTGGTTCATAGAATGAACCTTCAATGATCTCGCCGTCATAATCTTTCAATTTATAAACGGGCGGCGCACGTTGTATACATTCTGACACCGTGAACATTTCATCCGTAAAACTTAGTTCATATTTTTTATCAAAAACTCCCCTGAGCTTGGAGACCCTGACTATATCTCTGACCTTATATTTAACCTTCGCAGGCCTCCTGCGTAGGGTGGATGCCCCGTACACATTTTGAAACACTTGATCCACCTTTCGAGCATTAACCTCATTCGGTCTCATCTTAATGCTTTTATAACTCTCGTTATAAGCCGTGAGTAAAGACGGCAGGACGTCGGTGTATCTTCGTGTGTTTTTAGCAGTAAAATATCTCCACATTCTCGTCTTTAGCGTGCGATTAAACCTCTCGACAACTGAGGCTTTCAGATCACTGGCCGTGGCAAAATGTAGAATCCGGTGTTTTTTCATTAAATCCTTGAACAGTTTGTTAAAAAACTCTTTCCCAGCATCAGTCTGCATCTTCAGAGGCACCCCGCTGTGCTTTAAGAGCGAGGCAAAGGCCTGTGAGACTTCGCGCCCTTGCTTTGACTTCAGGGCTCTGGCATACGCTTTTTTTGAGAAGATATCGATAACGGTCAGCAGGTACTTGTACCCGTCATTAAAATCTGATAACCCCTGCATGTCGCATAAATCCGCCTGAAATTGGTTAAGCGGGTTTGTGACAAATACTCTATTTCCTGGAAAATGCGTCCTGGCAGGTTTGTGTAATGTGTATGCATCTTCCCCCGACAGGAAATCTCTGATATGCTTCATACGGATTTTAGATCCGTGTTGATCGCGCAGAGACCTGCGTAAACGCTCCGGTCCTCCAAAACTCCCCGGATTTACCGGACTATAATACATATCCCTCATTAAACCCTCATCACCCATCTTTTAAGGTGGATCTCTTCAGAATGATGAACCGGATAGTCCTTTTTCATTTTTATATGTTTTAGCGACCATAAATATTAGTCTTTTGTTTTAAATAGGCGCTCTTGGAAACGTTAAATTGAACTCTGATTCAGCACCGCGGAGAGCGCTCACAGAGCAGCCTCGACCTTTTAATAAGGCCGTGTTAAAACCCCGCATTAATTCATACGAGAACCTTTTTTCCACCAAAACCTCGTTTGTATGACTCTGTCTTGCAATATGAAGCGCCTTTGGGCAACTGTTTTGTTGTGGTTTTGGCGCTATATAAATTTGATTTGTAAAACATTTCACCCTTTTTTTCAACAATATTATTGGAAAGAACACTGACCGTCTGAGTTTTAGAATGTATGCTTTATTACATTCATTAAAGTCACACACAGAGAAAAAACAATTGTTCATGTTTATTAAACACTACATACGTGGAGGAAAAAAGTATACGTTCATGTTTATTAAACACAACATACATGAAGGAAAAAGTATACGTTCACGTACAAAACTGGAAAACTCTCAGTAATACATCTCCCCCGCATTTACGGTTTATTTCAGTATTCAGCTGTAAAAGTGTAGGAACAATCTCCTCTCTGGGCAGTCCCAGCTGTTTCACGCGGCACGCCATCACATCCACAAACAGAGTGTATAATGTAAGCAGGTGCAGTGGATTACACCGTGTAAAATCGTCAGTGGTCAAAACAGAGATTTTCAGTAATACGTTGTACAGAGATTTTTCAGATGAATGGAGAGCCGCGTTGTAGATATGTTCTGTCCAGACTCCGGGCCTGGGGCGACGTCTGATAACGTCGAAGACCCTCTCCATAACGCATGAAGGCAGGGTGTCTGGGGTCTCCAGCCTGCGAATGACTGCCCGCTCCAGCTTATACGAGAGTCCACGTATAATATAAACTTCCCGCAAGCTTTGAAAGAGACTCATCACACAATTACCCATGACTGTAAACAATATAATGATATTAAAAAAAAAAATGCAGGTTTTTTTTCTTCAGTCGTCTGGGTTATAGACGGCTACCATCCCCTCCAGGTCGAGATCTGCGTCTTCACCGAAACATGTGTACAGTTCGTTGATCTTTGCTTCAAAATTATCAGTGTATTTCAGCTCAGTGAGGATGTTTTCTACCGCCCCCTGAACCCTCGCCGCCGATGGGTTGAGGAAGCGCTGGGCTAGGAGTTTTACCACAGCCGGAATGAAGGTCGGTCTCCAGAGTCTCACCATTAATCTCTCAAAATGTCCGGTAAAGAAATATTCATTTAACGGGTCCAGGCACTCGTGCTGGCGTTGGCTGGGGTGATCGATCTTACACCCGTAACAGAGTTTTTGTCTGTAACTTTTGATCACAGCCAAAAGTAAGTGGGCCACGCCGACTTTCACCGTTTTCAGGAATTCCTCTCACAGGAACCCGTCTGGCCGGTCTGATGCATAAGATGTGGCGTATTTCTCAGCCCGCTCGAGGTCTTGTACCTCCCCCGGACTCGCGGCCTCCGTGACAGCGGGAAGAGAGCCCACGCCTCCCGGGCTGGAAAGCGCATGAGAAGGATGGATCTCGCCCCAGACCGGTTCGAGCTGAACTCCCCATGGGCTCTCGTACCTGCCGCGGGTCCGTGAAGCCTTCTGGCGCCGGTCCTGGTTCACGACCGGCTTGGCGGATCTCGTCCAGGCCTGCCCCGGGGATGGCGGGTCTCTTCCACAGGCGAGCGCGCAGTCACAAGCGATGTCATCGGTCGGTGCGATGGGGGAGGTTGAGGAGCTCATGCTGGTTCGTCGTCCGATGCTTAAATGAGATGTGGTCCCCTGTTTTTTTATAGAAATCCCCGTGCATGCGGGGGAGGAGCTACGGCAGAGTTTTTTTTTTTTAAGTAAAAAGAGGGGCCAAGTTTTTTCGGACTTCGATCACGTCCCTCCAGGCCAGACACCTTGTAAAAAGGCCCGTAATCCTGTCGTTGCAGGTGTTGAACAACTCGTGCCAGGTCTCAGCCGCGGCTGTGACGGATCTGACGCGGCCGCTGGCACTAACTCGCTCCAATTTAATTTCACCCTCAGAGTCAGTGTCAGGAGGTCCCCGCTGAAATATCACCCTATAGCGCGGCCCCTGGGTGCTGAGCCAGGTGAGTTGGAAGTGAGTTTTCCTCTTTTCCGGCGTCTGATCTCCTGGAGGCTCAGGGTTGACCGTGTCGCGAATCATCGACCCTGCAGCCGCGGAGAACACTCCCCAGTCAGCGGAAGTAAGCGCCACCCACGGGGTTCCTCGAGTGGCAGTCTCACCCTCAGCCAGAGTGAAGAAACTTACTTGGGCAAAATACGGATCGAACGTGTAAGTTAAACGTTCGGGCCCCTCCAGGCCGTACGTCAAATCTTCCTCCGGTATCGGCTGAGTCAAGCGGCTGACGTACATCCTCGCTTTTTTTGGAGCGAGTGAGCCCTCTGTCGTCATGGCGATGTTGACGGGCGTCTCACAGATGTAGCGGAGGATTAGAGTTCGTCTCGCCATGGTGAATGCTGTATGTCACTCTGTCATCGAAAAGGGGATTTTTAAACCCCGTCTTCGCCCGCGGGGCATAATTCAACGCCTCGGATGAATAAAAACACCATCTGGCGTGACTGAGAAGAAACTTTGTTTTTTTCCGGCTTCATCACCTCGAGGCGGCATCTCCGATCAGCGGGTGTCCCGCAGCCCCTGATCGATCGGGTAATATCTTAAAAGAAACTGCATCTTGTTATGTGTCGGACGCGGGCAGAGAACCGACCAGCATTTGACAGGACCCAGTATAAAATAAGCAGAGCACGGTACAAAGGATAACAGAATTTAATAACATAACAGCACAAACGGTCCGGAGTCAGAACAGTTCGGACCCAAGGACGCCGCCGACACCCCCCAGGTGGCCGCGACCAACCGAGTCTGTGAAAGAAGAAACCATCATGTGAGTCCACCACTCCACACACAGAGAGACCACTCAAAGGTGTACATAAACAGCAAACACTTCCTGGCTTAATCACCAATCAGCTTTTTATCATACGAGCTGACTTCAGCTGCTGCTTAACTACCAGTTTAACATTGTCTTCAATGGATTTCTCAGTCAGGTCTTCCAAACAGTGTCTCAGTTCCCTGATCACTTTGTCTTTCTCAGCACATCCTTTACAGTCACATCCCTCAGGATTACACCAACACTTGTATGTGTACCTATGGTCATGGGAGACCTTATCAATGTTGGAATTAGTTTCCATTACCACATCATCGTCCTCCTAAACTTCAGGAATGTGTTCGGGTGAGGCACTGTGGCTGCTGTTTCCTCCCAGCCTTGGACCCAACCAGTCCCAGCAGAAGACTGCCCCTCCCTGAGCCTGGTTCTGCTAGAGGTTTCTTCCTGTTAAAAGGGAGTTTTTCCTTCCCACTGTTGCCAAGTGCTTGCTCACAGGGGGTCGTTTTGACCATTGGGGTTTTTCCGTAATTATTGTATGGCCTTGCCTTACAATATAAAGCGCCTTGGGGCAACTGTTTGTTGTGATTTGGCGCTATATAAATAAAATTTATTTGATTTGATTTGATTTGGTTGTTGAGGTTGGCTGGCTCTGTCGAGGTTTTGGTGGTGCTCTTCCACTATGATACACTGCACTGTGACCCAAATGCAGAATTGGATAGGGATGTTCTTGTGTTGGTCTGCCTGCAGTAAAATGGACTGAGCACACATGGTCATAATACTGTGGCTCCCAGTTCTTCCCAGTTTTAACATCCTTTCTCTGCAGCCTCCATATCCATTCTTGTCTGGCAGACTTGTCGTTTGTTGGAAACGGGTGGAGATCAAAAGGATAAGGGCAGTCACATTTCTCCAGTACATACGTGCTGTTGTGACAGCCTTTCACAGCACAGATCCTGCCCATCTTTGCCTTTTCTGAATCACTCAATCACACCTAGAAGCACAAAAAGCAGCACCGCAAGTCACAACGTGGAAATAGACTAGTTAGACTATCCACAGACTCCAAAACACAACTCAATCAACACTTTATCACTGTTTCCTCACGTTATTACCAACCTAAACCAATCATTAGTTGGAAATTTCACATCTCGCATTCTCGGTAACACGTTTACAAGCGTTTGGGGAACTTTACCTGAAAATTAACAGTCCAACTGTCCACGTTTTAACTCGATCGCAGGTTTCAGCCCGGCATGTTTATCTCAAATGACCTGACCCGGAAGCAGTACCCACAGCGTGTCGGTCATGCGCACTCGCAATCACGAACTCGCTTATTATATTCAGTAAGTTCAGGAAACTACTGTGTGTATTATACTTACATAGCACTGCAGTTATTGGTGTTTCTCTGCCATTACTGTATTAATAAGCACTGTGTGTTGAGGATTTGTAATGAAAATCACTGTTTTATTTGTGTTACTGTCTTGCAGAAACTATTAATTCAGACCATTCAGTCATTTATGGGTGTTTCATTCCAGCTCCTGTGCTCCTTGCATGTTAATCTGAGCCATTCAAGTTCATCTGTTAGGCAACAAATCTGCATATAAAGGCTCTGAACTGTTCCTGTGTGGCCATGTCTACTCCCTAACTGGAGTTCTGTGGTGGATAAAGTAGATCAGCAAATTAACAAAATTAACAATGCTCTATGTATCACATTCACAGCACCACTGAGATAAAATGAGGGGGGTATATATTTATAATATGTTGGCAATCTAACGGTATCGTATGGTGTCCATCCACTTTTCAAAGACATAAAGACAAAACCAGAGTGTGGCCAACACCATCCTATCTGGATGGATGGATGAGCTTTATTGTCATTACAAGTGCAACAACAACGAGATTACATCCACACTCACATTTCCACAGACAAACAGCATTTAATCCACAATTATTACTTGTTTACCGTAATAATGGCACACATCAGAATTAAGACAACACATATACATTTGACATTGTTTATGTGCACTAAACTTGAAACAGTCCGTTTTCCAAATTGAGGTGATGTGAGTGTGTGGTAGCCGCTACAACTGGATTTGCGCCGCCGCTAGCTTGGGGGGGAATGGGGACCTGCCACAGCTAAAAGCCGCGCAGCCCCCAGAGGGGAAAGGGGTGACGTGAGCGGTGGCCTGGATGGGGTGTGTGATGGGGGGCAGGAAGGGAGGTAAAGGGAAAAATGGAGCATGCTTCAGTCTTTGTCTGTCAGTTTATTGTCTTTGTGGGTTGAGATAAGAAAGGAGCCGAATAATCTCACCAAGGCCTGAAGACATTCCTCTGGAGGAAAACAGTCAGGCAATTTGTCCTTCAGGCTTGATAAGCCTGGCGTGGAAGCCTGGAATGTGATAGTGAAAAACACTTTTTACAGCTTCACTAGAACAACCAAATCCCATTTATGAATTAAGAATTTTCGCAATTGTGAATTAAGAATATTCCCCGGCCTCCGAAATCTTCAGCTTCATCTGCAAGGCACACATCTGCTCCAAGATGTCATCCAGTTTGCATCTGACGTCTGAGCGATCTGAAGGTGACAGACCGAAAATGTATAAGTAGATAGAAGTATATTTATGTAGTACAGTATGTAGTTGCTTCTGTTCCTTATGTTGAAAATATATTTGTAAATTCTTGTGACAATACTACTGATTTTGAAGAAGGAAAACTGTTTTTTACCTCCACCAAGGAGGTTATGTTTTCGGTCGCGTTTGTTTGTTTGTCTGTCAGCAGGATAACACAAAAAGTTTTGAATGGATTTTGATGAAATTTTGTGGAGTGGTTGCAAATGACAAGAGGAACAAGTGATTAAATTTTAGTGGTGATCCGGATCATGATCCGGATCCAGGAATTTTTTAAAGGATACTTCACCATTGCGGGATAGGGGGAATTTTGACATTCTAGTTTCTAACTCCACAAAAACAAGGCAGAAAGGCTTGAAAAAAAATTAGGGTGTAACATAGTCGAATGTTCTATCAAACAACAAAGTTTGGTGATGATCGGATCCGGATTCCGGATCTGGTGATCCAGAATATGCAAAAATATAGGGAAAATAGAAAATGTGTCAGTGTGAGGTGACAAATGAAGCTAGAGATGCACAACTAACACCAAATTGTAGCTGAATCTGTACTGATTCAGTAAGGTGTCATCAGATTTGATGTAGCTTCAAATGTTATGGAGCTAGATCCAGAAGAAAACCGCCATTACCGAAAAATTGATTTTATACAATAATGTTTGAACTAATAAAGACATAAAAGTGATTCCAAGTTCTAGTGGTATGTTTTCATGGTCAAGGATGTCAAATATACAGGAAAGAAAAGTGTATGTATCATAGTTTTGGTTGTAACACTGAACTGTTGAATAGATCACTGTGCCAAGGAGGGAATCTCTTTAGGGTCAGTGACCCTATGGCCTTGTTTAGAGAATGTTTCATACATGTAAAAAAAAAAATCATATATTTGCAGTTTAGTTGAATAATAAATTGAATTTTGTCTCTTATTTGTTTTTGTCTATAAGCACATGCAATATCAATATCAGTGCTCAGATGACAGTAGCTTCTGGGAAAGGTGCAAGTTGCAATAAACTGTGATGCCAAGCGCTAAGGATACATGCTATCCAGTCACAGCAGATGAAACTTTTTTTACTACTGAGCAAACATCATTGTTAGACTTTTTTAGGTTCAATGATTCCACGGCGTGTAGATGTTATGGAGTCAGTGACCCCATGGCCTTGGCGGAGGTTTGCACTCTCTGAGTGCTTCTAGTTTTTCTTTTTTCTCACCAATATGGACACTGCAGTCACTGCAATTTATTGTCTGGAATAGCCCCAGATTGCATCTCACAGCTTCTAGAAATCAAAAATTTTTTGTGAGGGTGCATGCTCCCAGGCCCCACTAGTAATTTTGGTTTTCAGCTTTTTTCATTTTTCACCACTCTCATTCCTGAAGAAGGTGAATATAAAATCAAACTTTTTTATATCTTAGAAAACATTTGAAGTTGGAAACATTTACAATGTCTTATTGGAAATGAAATTGTCCCATTACTTTCTACAAAATTGGGACAATGTCTCATTGTCTTCATTTCTCTTCCTGATCACTGTCCGTGTAAGTTCAGAACACTTAATTTTATTTCAACACCATCTTAGTTTGATTTAAACAAACATCTTATGGACATGAATATCATCTCTCTCTCTCTCTCTCTCTCTCTCTCTCTCTCTCTCTCTCTCTCTCTCTCTCTCTCTCTCTCTCTCTCTCTCTCTCTCTCTCTCTCTCTCTCTCTCTCTCTCTCTCTCTCTCTCTCTCTCTCTAAATTTAGCTGGTTGCAGCAGGTACATAAGGAAAATGTGCATGTCAGATGATCTGTGGGATCAGGGTTGGTGTCTCCTCCTTTAGGGCATCTGTCCCAGCACAGGGACATTTCGGTGTTGTCTCACACTTGTGATTAGTTGGCCTGGGCAGCAGAGCAGCAGCAGATGATTAAATCACCCTGTTTTTAGTCTTTCTTCCACTTGGTCATTGACTCTCTCTTTCTTTTGTGTGTTTTGAAGTTTTTCTACAAACGTCTCAAGTCCAGCAGCTGAGGGACATGTTGAAACTACAGCTAACACCTGCCGATGAAGGAATGATCACAGACCAGGAAGAAGAAATGAGTCATTTAAAAGAAGAGAATAAAAGAGGTAAAGGGCTGGATGGTGTTTATAATCCTCCAAATCTCTTCTACAGAACAGGTTTGTTCACTCAGCTTTGTTTGTGTTATGGATACTGTATAGCATGTTGTTGTAACTGTTGGTGCAGTTTAAAACGTGCCCAACCTGCAGAGGTGATGTGAAAACAACTTTTTGTGTAACTGCTTCAGTGGCCTCATGGAGGTAGGGCGCCACAGATGACATCACATTTCCACAGAGATCTTCCGCTTTTTTTTTCACTCCGGTGGTGTGACAGTGGATGATCTGCACCAGTCAGGCAGTTATGAGGTGCTCTCTGAGGTGTTTGAGGTGTGGCCCGTGTGGTACTTGAGCAACATCCGGCCTTGGCAATTCTTCTGTAGAAGTCAGGTGCAACTTCAGACTTAAATTCCAAAGGTCCTGGTGGCAGCTGTGCAGCTCTTGAGCGACATGCGGCGTACAACGCAATTTCATGTCTGCACAAGGACCACAGAACCGACCCTGTCTATGTGTAACAGGGCTGTATAACAGTGTGCGCCGATATCAGTGGACAGTGCGGATAATCCATTGTGATTAAGAAAAACCATACTGATTAATTGATAAATTGAAAAATAAATCATTAATCAGTAACATATTTACATTCCCTGAAATGTGAACATATTTAAAGCTTAAATTTCTTTGGCAATGGGGACTAAAGGCTGAACAGATGGAAATCAAATGTGTAGTGAGCGCTTTGTGTGGCATCACCATGACATTGGGGTGAATGTGAGGCATTATTGTAAAGCGCTTTGAGCATCTGATGCAGATGGAAAAGCGCTATATAAATGCAGTCCATTTATTTATTTACCCCTTTTATGTGACTAAAATACACATTCATTAAAAATGGTCTTTTCCCACAAAGTTTTGTCTTTTTGGTACATTTCATACTTACTTGGCATACTGAATGTGATAGGCACATTCCAAACCGAGAGATATTTTAGGGCCCCTTTTCAATGCAAGTCTTGAGTTAATGCCTTTTTAGTAGCACTGTACACAAAGTCAGAAACATTTAATTCTTATTTTCTTTAATTAATTTAATTCTTTTTTTTTTTATATATATATGGTGGTGGGGGGGACGTGCATGAAGATTTAGCAGATGAGACCATGGTCATCCGAACACCATCATTGTAATGTGAAATGTTCATATTATTGTCATTGAATATTATAGTTGTACATGGGCATTTATGATATGATATGATATTTTTATTTTCAAGGTATCATACACCAAAGAGGTGCCCAGCCCTCATGGGCTTATAAGACACACCATAGAAAATAAAGAACAATAAACAGAGGGATGCCACAACACATCCACCAATCTAGAACTGACATTTACAGGTTACAATACTCAAAACATACTTCATTATCAATCAGTTTCAGTGTGCAGTCATAGCTTCATAATCAAACATAAAGTGCGCCCCTGCGGAGCAGACAGGCATCCAACATAAATTGAGCCATATGGAAAACCTTTTTGATATAAAATAAATCGGAACATTCAGTGGTCATTCTAAGAAAAAACTTATGCCTCAAATTATGGTAGAAAGGACAGTAGAACAAAAAATGCATTTCGTTTTCCACTTCTCCCAGGTCACAGAGATGACACTTCCTATTCTCTTCAGGGATCGAATGGAAACGTCCCATTTCAACCGCCAGAGGCAGAATACCACATCTCAACTGGGCACAAACAGATCTCTGTGCTTTAGTTAGGTTAGGGTGACATATGGCTCTGGTTGGTAGGCCGACTTTATCAAACTGTACACTCTTAATTTGGGTTTGTGCAGAATTTCTTCTGCCCACTTCTGTTTATAATTTTCAAACAACATTTCCTTAATCTGTTTAACATTACAGAACAACTTATTTCTATAAATATATTGAAGACCTACTTCATCAAAGATTTTAATAAGTTCCTTTGCCCAACAACAGTTTTTTGTTAGGTCCCACAGAAATATTTGTTTGACAAGTCTGCTGTCGGCCATATTAATAAACCTATTCCAAAGTCGCACCATGTCACCCTTAATCCGCACTTCACAAGGTTCCCATCTCATATCACCACATACAGCGAGCTTAGGGGCCATTTTGTGTACACCAAGAAAGCAGCACATAGCCCTGTTTTTAAGTGTAATACATTTTGTTAGATTACAGTACCCCCAAACCCCTGCACAGCAGTCTAAAATTGGACAAACACAAGAATTATACAACTGTGTATACACATTGTACCCAAGATCCCTACACAGCTTGACCTTGTTAAGAACGGCTCTGCCTGCAGAGTCTGATATCAGAGTTGTTATTCCTTTTTCAAAGGTAAGATGGGCATCAAGAGTAAGTCCTAGATATTTATAATGCTCAGTATATGACAAGGGTATTGAACCAAAACAAAACTTAAAATCAGACTGAAGTTCACCCTTCTTCCTAAAATACATAATCTGCATTTTATCTTCATTTATCTTTAATCTCTATCTGTTGCACCAATCATGAACTATATCCAGCTGTTTTTGAAGATCGTCTACAGCCTCTGCCAGGAGGACTAGGTGATCTGCATAGACAAGAGTGCCAACTGTAAGATCACCCAGTCTGACACCAAGACCTGCTTGCTTAATTTCCATTATCAAATCATTAATATAAATTGCAAACAGCGTTGGTGACAGCACGTCCCCCTGCTTAACACCTGACTGAGTTGAAAACCAGCCGGTTCTATAGTCATTGATCTGCACACATGTAACTGGTGTTTGGTAAATTACTTTCAAGGCGTTATAAAATTTGCCATCTATAACAGTATTTAACAGTTTGAAACTAAGAAGATCATGATTAATGCAATCAAATGCTTTCTGAAAGTCTATTAAACATGAGAAAGTCAGTTTACTCTCTTGTATTCTCACTTGAACTAGCGTGGACAGAGAGAATATGTGGTCAATACAGGCTCTATTCTTTCAAAAACCATTCTGCTCGTCAACCAACAAATCAAATGTCTCCAGATAACTATATAATTGTCTATTAAGAATACTGGAGTAGAGCTTGTAAACACAAAAGACTTATCCCTCTATAGTTCAAAGGAACTCTAGGATCATTATATGGGGACTTTGGAATTGGTTTAATAATGGATTTATACCATTCAGAAGGAACTAAGCTGTACTCAAAACAGATGGAAAAAAATTTATACAAAATTGGGAATAAACAGGGCACTTTAAGTAAGTCATTAGATAAATTATCAATACCTGTAGATTTTCTTAGTTTAAGTGTATCAATCGCCCTTTTTACCTCCTCCTGAGAGATGCTAGCATTTAAGTACGGGTTGGGGAAATAAGCTGCTTGCTGCGTATTAATTTCCATAACATTTTTTCTTCAACTCTCTGTTGTGTGGGCCGCCAGAAGAGGAGGTACTGCTGGCCCACCACCAGAGAGCGCCCTGCCTGAAGTGCGGGCTTCAGGCACGAGAGGGCGCTGCCGCCTCACAGGAACAGCGGAGGTGACAGCTGTCACTCATCAACAATGACAGCTGTCACCAATCATCTGCACTCACCCCGGATAAAAGCAGGATGACACCTCCACCACGTCGCCGAGATATCATTCTTCTACGGAGGTAACCTCTCAGCTATCGTCAACTCTGACAAATAATCTGAGCTCTTTTTGCAGCCGTTTTCCTGTGGTGTTTCCTTATCTGCTGGATTGACGTTTGGTGTGATTAGCGACGGCTTCGCCTCACACCCCAACCAGATAAGTGGTTAAACAGGAGCTGCACGAGTGTGTGATTTGAGGTGGAGGTGGAATTCCCACCGTTGTTGTTACTGGGTGTACACACACCCACAGTTGACTGTCTTTGCTCTTCGCCAGCAGTACCAGATCCGACACGCGGAGACGGTGGCCACCTGAGGGACTCGGGACCTGGCGGCTCCAGTATCCTTCGGGTTCGGTGGCGGAGGAAATCGTGTGGTTCCGGTTCTTCTCTAGACGGACGTCTCCTATCATCGAGCCTGCCCACACGACACCTTTATCCATTGACTTTGTATGTATTCTATAATCTGCTGTGTTTGGTTGTGGCATTCACAACAGTAAAGTGTTCATATTTGACTCCTTCTATTGTCCGTTCATTTACGCTCCCTGTTGTGGGTCCGTGTCACTACACTTTCACAACACTCTTTGCAAAAAAAATAATTATCAGACTCTGGAAGGCAGTTACTTTGAGCAAATAAATAACAAAAATCTTTTTCCCATTTTTTCAAAACACAGTCCACAGAAAAGAGAGAGGATCCATTTTCCAACACCGCTTCCTTCGGGATAGATTTAACCCTTTTCGGGCCCAACTTATTTATCAAGTTCCAAAACAACTGAGGATTATTTGTTTGCAAATGCTCTATTTTTAATGCCTGCCCCCTCTCATGTTTTCATTTATAATACAGTTCTTAATCATTTGGCTGGCAATCCAAGCAAAACAAGTGCAGTGCCCACTGACAACCTTCCCTGTCTTCTTTATGAAACACAGCCCAACTTTGTGTGAAAGGTTGTGTATGTTTAAAGAAGTGGTGCCGTCTGCTTTTAAAAAGCAGTACACAGAATCGAGATTGATGGTAATCCACTTCCATCAACCACTATGAATCGAAGTATGAGTAGACTTTTCCTTCTCTGTAGTCTGTAAGGAGCCTTGTCTGCAAGTCCCTCTCTCCTCCACTCATGAGATATTCCAATATGTCGCAGGACATGCACGGTGGCCACTGATTGGATTCCTTTCTCCTCTCCTGAATAAGATAAAAGTATGTACTATAATCAAGACATGATTTGACTTAATTCTTTCATTCATTACATGTCAGACAGAAAGTCTCATCAGTCAGACAGAATGCTGATCAGAAATGTAATGTTGAATTGTCTGTTACTCGTGCACATTCTGCTGTGCTCAAGCAGTCTGGGCCTGTTTCTCTCTCATCCCGCAGTGAAGTAGTGAAACACACAAACCTATAGGTTGTCCTTTGGATGTTATTCCAGTGAAGCTGCTGAAGGTGGTTTTTAATACTGTTGGGGTGGCTCTCCTAACTTTTATTAACACGTGTCTTAGTTTAGGGTTTGTTCCAGCTGTTTTTAAACATGCTGTAGAGACTTATTTATTTAAGATGACTTTTAACACCTAGTGAGGAGGTGACATGTTCTGTTTTTTTAATGTGCTGTTTATACTTTGTTGTATATGTGTTTTATTTTTATGAATCTGTGTTTTTACTGTAAAGCACTTTAGATACCATCTGGTTGCTGTAAAGCAGTTTATAAATAAATGTTGATTAATTGATTGGTATCAGAATCAAATCAAATCAATTTTATTTATATAGCGCCAAATCACAACAAACAGTTGCCCCAAGGTGCTTCATACTGTAAGGCAAAGCCATACAATAATTACGGAAAAACCCCAACTGTCAAAATGACCCCCTGTGAGCAAGCACTTGGCGACAGTGGGAAGGAAAAACTCCCTTTTAACAGGAAGAAACCTCCAGCAGAACCAGGCTCAGGGAGGGGCAGTCTTCTGCTGGGACTGGTTGGGGCTGAGGGAGAGAACCAGGAAAAAGACATGCTGTGGAAGAGAGCAGAGATCAATCACTAATGATTAAATGCAGAGTGGTGCATACAGAGCAAAAAGAGAAAGAAACACTCAGTGCATCATGGGAACCCCCCCCCCCCCCCAGCAGTCTAAGTCTACAGCAGCATAACTAAGGGATGGTTCAGGGTCACCTGATCCAGCCGTAACTATAAGCTTTAGCAAAAAGGAAAGTTTTAAGCCTAATCTTAAAAGTAGAGTGTTGTATGGCTGGGGGGCCTGGCTGCCTTTTTGTTTCTGTCTTTTGTTTTTCCTTCCAGGTGGCTTGCATTTGGGACTGAGTGGCTGTGTAGCTGAGTTTATCAGGACCTCACCCTGATCACCTGCGGCTCGTCAGGACTCACAGCTGTGGTGCATCTACATGGATTGGAACATGGTGGCATTTAAGACTGGAGTACACAGTGTGTATTTGCCAGAGACTCGACCTTGTGACCAGACGGGTGAGATCGTCGTCTCGAGAGCCATCTCATCATCAGTGGATGCAGAGAACGTCCAGGTTTGATGCATGGTCTGTGAAAGAGGAGGGGGTGAGGTCTCACGCTCGTCAGCACACTTCCTGAGGTACGTTAGATTTTGTGACTAACATTTATACAGTCAGTAAATATGGTGTCCCTCACACCTTTATTATATTGAGCTGTATGTAGTCGTTTAATCAGCTTCCACTGCTGTGGAGTTTTGTGAACTGGATGTTCCATGCCTGCAGGGTGGGAAGCTGATTAGTAATTAAGCCAGGAAGTGTTTGCTGTTTGTACACCTTTGAGCGTTCTCTCTGTGTGTTGAGTGTGGACTCACATAATGATTCCTTCTTTCACAGACTCGGTTTGTCGCGGCCACCTGGGGGGTGTCGGCGGGGTCCTTGGGTCCGAACCAGTTCTGGCTCCGGACCGTTAGCGCTGCTGGGAGCGCACCGCAATCCACTACGCCAGACCGCGCACTTTTATATTTTTCACAGCACTGTTATGTTCATTAAACTCTGTTATCCTTTGTACCGTGCTCTGCTTATTTTATACTGGGTCCTTCAAACGCTGGTCGGTTCTCCGGGCTGCGTCCAACACATAACATAGAGAGGGTGTCTGTCTCCCTAATCCGAATTGGGAGCTGATTCCACAGGAGAGGAGCCTGAAAGCTGAAGGTTCTGCCTCCCATTCTACTCTTACAAACCCTAGGAACTACAAGTAAGCCTGCAGTCTGAGAGCGAAGCACTCTATTGGGGTGATATGGTACTATGAGGTCCCTAAGATAAGATGGGACCTGATTATTCAAAACCTTATAAGTAAGAAGAAGAATTTTAAATTCTATTCTAGAATTAACAGGAAGCCAATGAAGAGAGGCCAATATGGGTAAGATATGCTCTCTCCTTCTAGTCCCTGTCAGTACTCTAGCTGCAGCATTTTGAATTAACTGAAGGCTTTTCAGGGAACTTTTAGGACAACCTGATAATAATGAATTACAATAGTCCAGCCTAGAGGAAAGAAATGCATGAATTAGTTTTTCAGCATCACTCTGAGACAAGACCTTTCTAATTTTAGAGATATTGCGCAAATGCAAAAAAGCAGTCCTACATATTTGTTTAATATGCGCATTGAATGACATATCCTGATCAAAAATGACTCCAAGATTTCTCACAGTATTACTAGAGGTCAGGGTAATGCCATCCAGAGTAAGGATCTGGTTAGACACCATGTTTCTAAGATTTATGGGGCCAAGTACAATAACTTCAGTTTTATCTGAGTTTAAAAGCAGGAAATTAGAGGTCATCCATGTCTTTATGTCTGTAAGACAATCCTGCAGTTTAGCTAATTGGTGTGTGTCCTCTGGCTTCATGGATAGATAAAGCTGAGTATCATCTGCATAACAATGAAAATTTAAGCAATGCTGTCTAATAATACTGCCTAAGGGAAGCATGTATAAAGTGAATAAAATTGGTCCTAGCACAGAACCTTGTGGAACTCCATAATTAACCTTAGTCTGTGAAGAAGATTCCCCATTTACATGAACAAATTGTAATCTTTTAGATAAATATGATTCAAACCACCGCAGCGCAGTGCCTTTAATACCTATGGCATGCTCTAATCTCTGTAATAAAATTTTGTGGTCAACAGTATCAAAAGCAGCACTGAGGTCTAACAGAACAAGCACAGAGATGAGTCCACTGTCTGAGGCCATAAGAAGATCATTTGTAACCTTCACTAATGCTGTTTCCGTACTACGATGAATTATAAACCCTGACTGAAACTCTTCAAATAGACCATTCCTCTGCAGATGTTCAGTTAGCTGTTTTACAACTACCCTTTCAAGAATTTTTGAGAGAAAAGGAAGGTTGGAGATTGACCTATAATTAGCTAAGATAGCTGTGTCAAGTGATGGCTTTTTAAGTAATGGTTTAGTTACTGCCACCTTAAAAGCCTGTGGTACATAGCCAACTAATAAAGATAGATTGATCATATTTAAGATCGAAGCATTAAATAATGGTAGGGCTTCCTTGAGCAGCCTGGTAGGAATGGGGTCTAATAGACATGTTGATGGTTTGGAGGAAGTAACTAATGAAAATAACTCAGACAGAACAATCGGAGAGAAAGAGTCTAACCAAATACCAGCATTAGTGAAAGCAGCCAAAGATAACGATATGTCTTTGGGATGGTTATGAGTAATTTTTTCTCTAATAGTTAAAATTTTATTAGCAAAGAAAGTCATGAAGTCATTACTAGTTAAAGTTAAAGGAATACTCGGCTCAATAGAGACACGGGGGGGGGGGGGGGGGTAGAAATCTTGGTAGGGGAGGCATGCAGTTGTCAGTAACTGTCCGTGTGTGCATAATGTCTGGAGTTGCCTTGACAACTTTAGGGGAGGCACAAAGATAAGAGGGGTGTTGTGAAAGTGTAGTGACACGGACCCACAACAGGGGACGCAAATGAACGGTCAATGGATGAGCCAAAAAGTAACAATTTAATGTTGTGAAATGTGCACAACGAAATACAGACAATCTCAGAATATAATTACAGTCAAATCACAAAGGTGACGTGTGGGCAGGCTCGAGGATAGAAAACGTCTGTCCTGAGAAGAGCCGGAACCACACGATTTCCGCCACCACCGAACCTGGTGAATACTGGAGCCGCCAAGTCCCGAATTCCCAGGTGATCACCGTCCCCGACTGTCGGATCTGGTACTGCTGGCGAGAACAAAGACAGTCAAGTGTAGGTGTGTGCACACCCAGTAACAATAACGGTGGGAATGCCACCTCCACCTCTCACTCTATAACTTGCAGAGTACTGTAGATTCCTCAGGGGAAAAGAGTGCCTTCTAGCGCTCTCTCAGCTTCCACTGACAACGGTACCGGTACTCCTGCAAACACTCACAATATACAAACAATGTTGTAACACAAAAACGGCTGAGGATATTACCTCCAATGAAGTATGATATCTCGGCGATGAGGTGGAGATGACGTCTGAGTTTTATGGAGTGAGATGATGAAGAATGAGTGACAGCTGTCAGGAAGTAATGAGTAACGGCGGCGCCCTCTCGTGCCTGAAGCCCGCACTTCAGGCAGGGCACCCTTTGGTGGTGGGCCAGCAGTACCTCCTCTTCTGGCGGCCCACACAACAAGGGGGAGCTGAATGGCTGTAGAGATTCTTTTGGAGGAAAACAAATGGGGCGTTTTGACCTTCGGTGGCCAGGGGTCGAAATACATTTTTTAACCTACTTGCACTGGTGAAAGTAACAAAAAAATTACTTACACCAAAAAAAGTTACTTGCACAACCTTAAAACTCCTCCTCTGATGTGTCAGACTCTTCCTCTCTGGGGAGAGTTTGCCGCTGCTGCTGCTGCTCTCCCGAACTAATTGTCCGTGAAGATTATTTTATTTGTTAACTACACAGATGTATAATAAAACAAATGGTGACTGGTTTATAACACAATTATGACAGAGTTTCAGGGGAGAGAGAGTGAGGAACTACGGAGCCCTGGAAGTGTCATCGCAAAATGTTTTGCATGTGGAGAGAATGTGCGCTCATTTTATGATATTGTGCGCTATGATAGTGTGCGTTTTAAGCATCGTTTGAGTAAAACAAGGGCACGAGCTACTTAAAGTGGCCACAATTTGTAAAACGTGCACTCAATATTGTCTTGACACATAAATGTTGGCTAGTAGTCAACAAACCAGGAGACAGTGTAATACATTTCCCCATTATAAATGGATCTGGTCAGGGTATATCATCATGGTTTGGGCGCACAAGGACATACAGAAAACTACAGCTGCCCAGCATGGCATCATCTGGAGTTTAAGCACATTAAAAAGAATGCTGAGGGCGAAGCGTCTCCCCGTTGTGAGGATGACAATTTAGGTCATATTATGGAGTTCATTTTGAACTAAAGGAAAACGTGCGCACGTTTTATTAATTCGAGGGCTCAATTAAAGGAAAATGTCCCCACAAATTATCATGGCCAGAAAAAACATATCACTTTAAGTGACCTCTCCCGGGTTCTGTAAAGGAACCGCAGCGACAACCTTTTTTTTTTTCCACGTGCGCCCGCGAACTAATCGTCTGTGAAGATAATTTTATTAACTACACAGATGTATAATAAAACAAATGGTGACTGGTTTATGACACAGTATTGACAGAGTTTGAGGACAGAGAGAGAGGGAACTGCAGCCAGCCAATTTTTTTTCTTTTCTTTGTTTACGTGCGCGCGCGCACAACAAATAGAGCACAGCAACTCGCTCCATGCGTGAGAGTCATAAAACGCAGGGAAGATGAAGACAACACACTGGAAATTGTTTTTTTTTTCTTATTTACTCCTTTATTGGTTCATTCTACTGATGCTTATAGTTGATAAAACTTGGATAAAGTTACTTGCACCAGTGCTAGTGCAGTATAAAATTACGTGTACCACTCGAATAATACGTGCACAAACTAGCACATGCACGTACTATTTCGAGCCCTGGTGGCTGATAAGCCTGCCATGGTTAGGGTTAAGCAGAGAAACACAGAAATTCCATAAATGGCTCCTCTGACAGACTAAATCCAATTTATGAATATTCCCTGGTCTCTGATATCTTCCTTTGCAAGGCGGACAGTTGCTCCGAGATGTTTTCCAACTTACGTCTGTTCTTGTGCGTCCACGTCTACTCTCTGACCCAAGTTCACCTTACACATAACTAGGCATGGGCCAGTATGAGAGTTGGATGGTATGATAAACATGGGCAAAAATACCACGGTTTCATGGTATTATGTATAGCTTTAAAATATGCTTTAACAACATTATGGCTATTTGCATATGAATAACATGTGATTCAGGCACACTAATTGACGCAATGTCTACCACAACGAGCACTATACCACTGATAACTTTAGAGAAAATACCAAAATAATAGTCACTCTTTTAGACATGTCAAGTTTCCCACATGCCCCGTGGGAAACTTGACTTACTTACTTATGAAGAAACATGGCTGGAATAACGTCTGGATCTCCGGATGCTCAATATTGGCCCAGCTTCACCAACAAAGTGCTTGGAATAGATGTATTTGTCCTTCTTGACATGTTTGTGGGAGAAATTTGGTCGACCACAAGCACGACTCAAGTCCACCGCTTATACTTCTCAGTGGTTTCAGGGATTGGATAAAGTTTACTCCTTCCATGTAATCCTTTGCTGGTATTGTAAACGGAGACAGAGGTGCACGGCAGGGGGAAGGGCGGCAGTGGCTGCTTCCGCTCTGCCTGTCAAGAAATCTCATAACCCGCTCATACCGTAGGGACGGTATGACAGAAAATTTTAGTGGTTTTGATACCATGGCTTTTTCATACTGGCTCACAATATGCTAAACCGTTATATTACACCTGAGGTACTTCATGAATGTGTTTATTAAATATGGATTGCTGAATAGAAATGTTTGTTATTGTTAACACTAATGTAACTACTGCATATATAGTATGCATAATTTGAGTGTATTTCGTTGCTCATAAAATAAAGAAAAATTGAAAAGAAGTTTGGAAAATCCACTTTTTTTCATCACATATTATAACACGATTGGACCTCACTTTTTCAACCAGGTCATATTTTTTTCAAACCAACCTCAAGGCAATTGCATTGTGCGTTAGTCAATAGAAAATCCAAGAAATGAAAAATTAAAAGTAAATAAAAGGCCCTTGAGTCAGTTTTAAGTACAAAAAAATTAAATTAAAAATGACCCTTGCGGATGTTACGCCGTCTGTCAAAACCAAGTGGGAGATATAGATGGTTAAAAGTCGCATAAACTATAGCTAACATTTACACTTAGATGGGCATTCTACTTTGAAATATGTATTCTGCGATATACATCGTCAATTTGTATAAATGATACGCGTATTAAGAAATTATAACAAGTTGAAAACAATCTGAGAATTGTCTGTCAAAAATAACATCTGCAAGGGTCCATACTCTTATTAATTTCACTTTTCCATAATGGAAAAGTGACATTTTTAAAGTTAATAGTTAATGAGTTATCTTGAGCTTTGTGGTTTATAAAAGAAATATATGTGTACTACAATTTCAAACTAGTTTGCAATAAAAACATGTAACTTGGAAAATTGACCTTTGTGTTACACTTTCATAACAGTTTAGCATATTGTGAGCCTATATAAATGTAAAATGTTACTTTGGTCTCAGCCTCCCCTACAATACTCACGCCTGTGGTCAGCCTGGAGTGCTGAGACTTTGACACTGGGATAAGTTCTCCCCGACGGAATGAAGGACGTCTCATTTTGGGGGAAAATGGCTTTGGTCGGTTGTAGTATGGTATCTGTTTTACAACATTTGGAAAGGCTATTTGCTTTGAAGTTATTGATTGCGGAATGATCCGTCTTTCCACTCGGCAGAGAGCTGCGGCAAATCCCACAACACACACAGACACGGAGCGGATGGATATTATCGTCATGATTTTTTTCATGAGGGACATTAACTTTAGTTTACGAACCAGAGAAGCGGGAGATATTAATGTTCCAGTCCGCGGCAAAGAACCGCGTCGTTGGTTGCTCCACAAAAAAGGCACGTTACTGACAAACAAATAAAAACTGTCTGTTTGAAGCGGTGGACGATTCTCACTGAAAAAGGGTGAGAACCCTGTATCATAGCCATAATATGTTAAACTAAAACTATCAGTGGGCGCAGTGAAATAATACGTAGCGTAGCCTACAGTACAGTAAAAGAACTGCTGGCACAAACACATGACAGCTGGACTGGATGTTCTTGTGTAGTAGAGGAAAATGTGAAAGGAGTTTTTGTTTATTTTTTTTTGTTTCTTGCAAAACATTTTCATGTTGTTTTTATTTGTCAACAATAACCCACATTTACACAGTTTTAGTCAGTGTTTTTAGAACATTGGTGCTGTCTTGTCATCATCTTAGTCATGGGAAAAAGGGTTGTTGACAAACATATTTTGTCTTGTTTTGTCTGACCAAATTAACACTAGTCTCACTCTATGGCTGAAGGTGCTCTGACAGGACGCCAGTGTGGTATACAGGGGGTGGGAGGTGTTATCCAGTATGTCGAACAGTTTCCTCAGTATCTTCCTCTCTGACACCTCCAGTACAGACTCCAGCTCAAACCCCAAGACAGAGCCAGCTCTCCTGTTGAGCGCATTAAGTCTATTTGTGTCAGCTGCCTTCAGCCTGCTTGCTCAGCACATGACAGAGTAGAAGATGACACTGGAGACATCTACAACATATTTCTGCAGACGTTGAAAAACCTGAGCCTCCTGAGGAAGTACTGTCAGCTCTGACCAGTGATGTGTAGATTAGGCGCCATGAAGCGTTTCGACACATTTCCAAACTGTATTGATACTGTGTCGATACTTTGTCACTGAATACTGACACCTGCTGGACCTTAAAAATTTAAGTGAAGATTCAGACGGCTTTCAGGGACAATTCTATGGGGATCACACAGATTAAGGAGTGTTACAACTGGTTTAAAGATGGTGCACAATGGCGGAGGGCGCGCCACACTCCGAGCGGCGATCAACAGGCTAAAACAACCAGATCATTTCCAAACTGAATGCTGTGTTGATCCGGGACATCGTCTGACTACCAGAGAAATGGCAAGACAGCTGGACATAGCACTTTTTCGGCACATTCCACTGTTACAGGAGTTTCTGTAATGGAAAGAGGAGCGGAGAAATTCGCCACAGAGCCGCTAATGGCGCGGGACAAAAGCACCTCCGTGTTGGTCTCACAGGACATGTTGTAACATGCCCAGCTCTTGCACCATTTAGAAGATTCAGACAGCTTTCGGTGGCTATTTAGTTGTGTGACTATCTGAGAAATTGTGGATGAGCTGGACATGTCACAACATGTCTTGTGAGGCTTCATGACAACATTGCTTTTGTCCCGCGCCATTAGCTGGTCCGTCCCGACGCGCGAATTCCTCCGCACATCTTTTCATGACAAAAACTCCTGTAACAGTGGAATGTGCCGAAAAAGTGGTATGTCGACCTCTTCTGCCTGTAGTAGTCAGACGACATCCCGCATCAACACAGCGTTCAGTTTGGAAATGATCTGGTCGTTTCAGCCTGTTGATGTTATGTGTCGGACGCGGTCGGACCACCGACCCAGCGTTTGACAGGACCCAGCATGAAATAAGCAGAGCACGGTTCAAAAGATAACAGAATTTAATAATCATCATGAGTGCAGTGATAAACAACCAAAAATGTCCGCGGTCTGGTGAGGTGAAAACACGGCGCGCTCTCAGCAGCGCAAACAGTCCGGAGCCACAGCAGTTCGGACCCAGGGACCCCGCCGACACCCCCCAGGTGGCCGCGACAAACCGAGTCTGTGAAGAAAGAAAACATGAGGTGAGTCCAACACTCTCCACCCAGAGAGACACAGCTCAAAAGGTGCACACAATCAGCAAACACTTCCTGGTTTAAATATATATCAGCTTCTCACCCTGCAGGCACGGAACAACTCAGTTCAAATCTCCACTGCAGCAGAAGCTGATTAGACAATTAGCATAACGTGACAGCTCAATAACACAAGGTGTGAGGGACACCAAATCCACTGTCATTACTTCATAAAAGTCACCAAAACCAAATTACCTCAGGAAGTGTGCTGAAGAGTGTGAGACCTCACCCAATCCTCCTTCACAGACTGTGGCGTCAAACCTGGAGCGGTCTCTGCGTCCGTAATGGTGAGATTGTTCTCCTGACGTCGATCTCACACGTCTGCTCACAAGGTCGAGTCTCTGGCAATCACACACTGAGCATTCAAGGTTTAAATGCAGCAATCTCTGATCAAGACAGAATACACCACAGCTGTGAGTCCTGATGACCTGCACGTGAAAACAAGCCTCAGGTGTTCAGGGTGAGGTCCTAATGCTCAGCCACTCAGTCCTGAATGCATACCACCTGGTGGGAGAAACAGAAAAACAAAAACCAAGCCAGCCAAACAACCCAGCACACAAGTCGATTGCCGCTCGGAGGGCGGCGCGCCCTCCGCCATTGTGCGCCGTCTTTAAACCGGTTTTATTATTATTATTATTATTATTATTATTATTATTATTATTATTAACTACACAGATGTATGATAAAACAAATGGTGACTGGTTTATAACACAATGATGAGCGTTTGAGGAGAGAGAGAGTGAAGAACTGCAGGGGCAGACAGTTTTTTTTCTTTGTTTACATGTGCGTGCGCGAACGAATCGTCCGTGAAGATAATTTTATTTTCTACACAGATGCATAATAAATCAAATGGTAACTGGTTTATAACAAGATGACAAAGTTTTAGGGGAGAGAGAGAGGGAGGAACCACAGCGGCAGTTTTTTTTCTTTGTTTACAGGTGCGCGTGTGAACAAATAGACCCAATCGCGATGACTTCATGCGCCAGGCGGGGCCACACCGGTAGGCAGAAAACTCATATATATATATATATATATATATATATATATATATATATATATATATATATATATATATATATATACTCTCAAATTGATGATGGGCTGATTTTGTGTTTGTGGATCTTTTTTTGTGGTGGGGGGGGGAGTCATGTGATCCACACAGGTGTATGTAACGTGCGGGTGTATATAATTGAAGCTGCCACCTCCTTGTGATGGCTTTTTTTTATCGGTCAAAGAGAAACCTTTGGTTCGTTGTTTTTTTTTTCTCCATCACTTTTTCAACCATGGACGCACACGCAGAACTGCATTTAATGACTCTGTAACACAGGTGAACTGCAGCCTGACGCATGATGCGCACTCTGGCTGGACTGTGCACAAGTGTGTTTTTTGGACCGCGTTTAAAAAGTTCCTCAACTTCAGAGGATGTCCTGCTGCTGCAATCAGCCCATACAGACAGAACCAGACAGCAGAAAGATCACAGACAGACATCGTCTGCATCAGAAGGCTGATAACAGTGATCCCTCACATGACCACTTATAAAATAATTGTACGACTCCAAAAACTCGAAATCCTTAATGGTCGTCGTCTCCAACATTTAATTTCTCACAATATCGCTTTCGATCTTCGGGATAAAGAGTTGACACGTAATCTGAAGTCATCTTCCCGTGCGTTTTCTCATCGCATCTGCTTGGAGTCTGGAGTTTTCTGCCTACCGTCTGTGTGCGCATGTGCGGGAAAGGCGGAAGTAAACAACAACAGAGATCCCTTCTATCATCCGTGAAGATAATTTTGTTTTCTACACAGATGTATAATAAAACAAATGGTGACTGGTTTATAACACAATGATGACAGAGTTTGAGGAGAGAGAGCGAGGAGCTGCAGCGGCAGCCTCTTTTTTTTTTTTTTCTTTGTATGTGCGTGCGCGATCGGGACAGGAGGTCCTCAAACTGGGTCCTGCAGAAGCAGAAGTACCAGTGAAAGCGGATGTCATCCAGATGCAGCTCCTGAAGCAAATAATGAAACTCCCCGAATTGGGAACGTCTCATGACGATATTGTGAACCCAGCGACGGCGCTGCTGGCAATGTTTGTCAGCTTTCCACAACAAATACAGCACAGCAACTCGCTCCGTGTGATCAAAGTCCGCCATGTTGACTCGACGGCGAACGGAATGGAAGCTCCTCCTGATGACGCAGGCGAATTTTCGCAGCAAAAGTTTCCGCCCAAGCAGAGCGACACACCGGGCAATGGTGGCGCGTTCATCGCCAGGCGAAGGAAGCCAATTTATGGCGTCGCATTGCATGCAGTGTGAACGCAGCATAAGACTTAAAGGATGGCACACATTTTTTTAACGTCCCAGTTAGCAACACAACATGAAAGTTCTCATGATTGTCTCTCTGCGCACATGCACTCAGAATTAGTGATCTCTGATTTTTCTTTTTATTCCTCTCCCTGAGGGAGTTAACAGGTGCATTTCCAGAAAACATCTCACTCAGTAATTCTTGGCATTTCTCAGCATGTGGCGTACTTATTAGCAAAACCGAAACATCCTGATGGCTGACAGACAGAGGGAAACGAATGCGGTTATGTCTGATAATGAAGCTTTGGGAGCTTGTATTTGAAAGTGGTGACTGGGATTTACAGAGGAGACGACACACTTCACGCTGAAACTCTTAACTTTTTCAGTCTGTTGGATTTTGGAACCTAAAGCGTCGGGATGCGCCTGTTTGTGTCACAGGATGCTGGTTTACTGCTGCTGTGATCTTGGATGTGCCTGGACACGCAGATGTAATTCTCATATTGGAAAAACTCAGAAGACGCTATTTTCAGAAGATAATGGGCTCACTATCTAACATGCCACAATCGTGACAGAATTTGACTTGAAGGCAGAGCTGGGATCGGACATGAACCCACGTGATCAGAACCGGAGGGCTGTCGATCCGAGTGAGGACTAATTGACCATTTCCTTGGCAGCCGACATGCGTGAGGGCTTTTTATTGTGGACTTATTTGGAAATCTTTACACTGGGGTGAGTGGAATGTTTTGTTTTTTTTTTCATCTTTTGCTTTGTGTTCCTTTCAATGGAGCTTTCTTTACTTTGAGAGGGTCTATGGATGTGTGTGTGTGAGTGAGTATGCAGCACAGCATGCTGTTTTAACTTGCAGCTCAGTTGTTTTATTGCTCACAGATCTGCTCGCAACTGTTTGATCATCCATATTCATAAATTCAGAGTATTGAAAAGGACCCCAATTTACATGGACTTCTGGCTGAATTTGAAAAATATATAAGCAGTATTAAGGTTATAGACTCAATTGTCATAAAACTGTCAAATATATAGATGGAACTTTTTAAAAGAGAATTAATGTTGAATAATCCCCTAAAAAAAAAAAAAAATAAATAAACAGCTGACATGCTGGTTAAAACGGCTGCTACGCTGTTTTAACCGCATGTCAGCTGTTTATTGCCGCTTAATGGGCGTGGAATGTCTCTGTGATGTTTTCACAGGCAACATGATATGATATATATATATATATATATATATATATATATATATTTTTTTTTTTTTTTTTAGATTTTTCACAGTTACACTCAACAAAAATATAAACGCAACGCTTTTGGTTTTGCTCACATTTTGTATGAGATGAACTCAAAGATCTAAAACTGTTTCCACATACGGATAATTCTTAGACTACGGGCACTTATTACGTCCTTTGCAGTGTTGCCACAGTTACTTTGAAAAAGTAATCCAATTACTGATTACTGATTACTCCTTGAAAAAGTAACTTAGTTACTTTACTGATTACTCAATTGTAAAAGTAACTAAGTTAGATTACTAGTTACTTTTTTAGTTACTTTCCCCAGCTGCCGACAACAACCCTCTGCCACGTCAACATGACAATGATACCTGTTTTGCCAAAACTCACTTTATAGTCACCCTTTCTTGACTTCAATGAAAATAAATACTTGTTTTATAAAAAGTAAAATAAAGACCTCTTTCTTGACCTCATATTTAACTGTTGACAGCAATGTAACAGTAAAACTTGCAATTTCAAACCTACATTGTTTATAAATGTAACTACTGAATTCTTTCTAACATTTTTCTAACATTTAAATTCTCTCTAAACATTTTACTTGTCAAAATTATTATTATTTTAAGCAATATTAGTAGTTGTAGTAAAAAACGGCTTCAAAACTGGACCTTTAATCTAGGGGTGTTGTGGGGGGGAGCACATCCTTGCCCCACGCCCCCATTCCATCTGGATTCGCCCCTGCTTTGGCGTTTGAGCACAAAGAATGGATAACATTTATTTATGCAGAAAACAGGACCAGAATTACAGGTAAGAAAGTTTTATTGCGTTTTCACATCATGTGGTCCTCAGAAAGAGAGTTTAGGTGCATTTGAGTGGAAAACAGTGTTAGTTGTTGACGCGTCGCGGAGGATCAGCTGTTTTTAACGAGACGATACGGAGCAGCTCAGCTCAGAATTCTAAATAAAGGAGGAAAAAAGTATAAAAATGTCTTTGTAAAGCTCAGTGCAGGTGTGCTGATCACCGCGCTTTAAGAGGTGAGGACGAGTCGAGCAGCTGCAAAAAACGCGGATGAAAAGCTCACAGCTCGCTTAAAGTGGGCAGTTCAGTCGAACCCCGACCTCCTGCCCACGGACCAAGTTTAATGCTGCTATCGACCCACAATGCAAAAATAATAGTAACGCACAGTGACATGGAGAAGTAACTTTAATCTGATTACTGATTTGGAAAGATTAACGCGTTAGATTACTCGTTACTAAAAAAAGTGGTTAGATTACAGTACCGGCATCACTGGTCCTTTGATCATAAAAACAGGAAAAAGGGGACATTTCACACTTTTATAGTTATCTTTACAATGAAAGTGTTTTAAGAAATTTGTTCTAGTAGTCTATGATGACTTTTTCACCTTTTTTCAGAATCACTATATGCAAATATTGCCATTTTGTGCTTGTCCCACACCCAGACTTTTGATCTTCAATGATAAAAATGAATGGTAAAAAAAAACATTTTTCTAATGTTTTAAAATATCTCTGAATAAAATATCAGTAAAATAATCAAAACATAATTGGGGTATTCAATGTCATACAACTGTTGTGATTTTTTTAATCAAAATGTAGTTGTCCCACACTATTGCCGTAATTTCCACCACAACACTGTAATGTCCCTTTAAACAGTTTGTATGAAAGATTGTTTGGGTAGTTTCTATGGAGATAAACAGAGTCATCAGAGCACATGTATATAGCACCAAATCACAACAAACAGTTGCCCCAAGGCGCTTTATATTGTAAGGCAATGGTGTGGTGGAAATTACATTTACAAGGCCAATAGTGCCCATAGTTAAAGAATCACCCATACACAATATCACCATTTCCCTCAAATATTGTTCACAAACCAGTCTAAATCTGTGATAGTGAGCACTTCTCCTTTGCTGAGATAATCCATCCCACCTCACAGGTGTGCCATATCAAGATGCTGATTAAACACCATGATTAGTGCACAGGTGTGCCTTAGACTGCCCACAATAAAAGGCCACTCTGAAAGGTGCAGTTTTATCACACAGCACAATGCCACAGATGTCGCAAGATTTGAGGGAGCGTGCAATTGGCATGCTGACAGCAGGAATGTCAACCAGAGCTGTCGTGTATTGAATGTTCATTTCTCTACCATAAGCCATCTCCAAAGGAGTTTCAGAGAATTTGGCAGTACATCCAACCAGCCTCACAAACGCAGACCACGTGTAACCACACCAGCCCAGGACCTCCACATCCAGCATGTTCACCTCCAAGATCGTCTGAGACCAGCCACTCGGACAGCTGCTGAAACAATCGGTTTGCATAACCAAAGAATTTCTGCACAAACTGTCAGAAACCGTCTCAGGGAAGCTCATCTGCATGCTCGTCGTCCTCATCGGGGTCTCGACCTGACTCCAGTTCATCGTTGTAACCGACTTGAGTGGGCAAATGCTCACATTCGCTGGCGTTTGGCACGTTGCATTTTATTGATGGCATTTTGAATGCACAGAGATACCGTGACGAGATCCTGAGGCCCATTGTTGTGCCATCCAAGAACATCACCTCATGTTGCAGCAGGATAATGCACGGCCCCATGTTGCAAGGATCTGTACACAATTCTTGGAAGCTGAAAATGTCCCAGTTCTTGCATGGCCGGCATACTCACCGGACATGTCACCCATTGAGCATGTTTGGGATGTTCTGGACCGGCGTATATGACAGCGTGTACCAGTTCCTGCCAATATCCAGCAACTTCGCACAGCCATTGAAGAGGAGTGGACCAACATTCCACAGGCCACAATTGACAACCTGATCAACTCTATGCGAAGGAGATGTGTTGCACTGCATGAGGCAAATGGTGGTCACACCAGATACTGACTGGTATCCCCCCCCAATAAAACAAAACCGTACCTTTCAGAGTGGCCTTTTATTGTGGGCAGTCTAAGGCACACCTGTGCACTAATCATGGTGTCTAATCAGCATCTTGATACGGCACACCTGTGAGGTGGGATGGATTATCTCAACAAAGGAGAAGTGCTCACTATCACAGATTTAGACTGGTTTGTGAACAATATTTGAGGGAAATGGTGATATTGTGTATGTGGAAAAAGTTTTAGATCTTTGAGTTCATCTGATACAAAATGGGAGCAAAACCAAAAGTGTTGCGTTTATATTTTTGTTGAGTGTATATGCAACACTTATAAGCATTTTGTGTTTTTTAACAGGCTGTGTTTATGACTAATTACCGTGACTGCATCAACATTTACAGTTATCACTTAAAAACGAGTCGTTGTAACATGACATCACACTTATGTTAACTTTGGAGTTAATCTGTGCCTCAGTTCTTAACATTATGCTGCGTTTACACATAACGACGACAAGTCACAAATGCCATGAAGTATACATTCGTGGCCGCTGATCACGAATGTGATGATTCAGGGCAGAGGCGTCAGGTCTCCTCAGGAACTGTTGCAACCTGTTACCATGCGTTACAATTAATGGCACATGTTGCTGGAGAATTATCAGGAACCATTACATACGGTCAAGAATAATGTTTCACGTTGTTTCATGCTGTTGCGCGTAACAGCGCATCATCAAGTTCTGTCACGTTGTGAACGAGGTGAATAGTCTCCACACACACCCATATTCATCCAGCCGTTGCTAACAATTCAGATCGCTCCAGTTTTTCAGAAGAACTTTGTGACTGCATGCGTAGTTGGGCTCTGTGCCATGGAGTGGTGCAGAGAGGAGGAGGAGACAGACAGAGCCAGATGTGTGGCTTCATGCGGCTCTCGTCTCATGCATTTTCCCAAACATCAGGCACATGCAGCAGGTGGAACACCTGCAGGAGCGCGCTGAAGAGCACTGAAATGAGACTTTTAGCCGACTTGGTGTTCAGCAGTCAAACTGAATGTGGTGCAGCAGAGTTTAATTGTGCGCATGCTTCTTCCTCCACCGGACTGGAGGAGGTGCAGAGATGTCTGGCTGCACGTGAGTTTCTTCTCGCTCCTCTGGTTGCTCAGACTCGTTCTCCCGTTCATCGGTTACAACAGCAGGTGGAACACCTGCAGGAGCGTCCTGAGGAGCTTCAGCAGGACCTGTGGAACGACACTTGGCTGACTTTGCATCACTGTTCCTCTTCGGCATACTGCATCAAACTGAACACTGTGGAGCCGAGTTTAATTGTGCTCACATGACAGAAAACTGATTGGTCGCGGCGTGCAGTGAAATGTGACGCCGCGTTACAAGTCATGTCAAAACCTGACAGTTTCCGTGTCACTTTGTAATAACACGTGACAGTTTGGGCTCCAAGAACCATCACAGGAACCACCACGAACGTTGTCACGTTCTGTTAAGGATCACTAGTCATCAAGATGGATCAACACGCTCAGTTGCGACCTCCACGAAGTGAGGCAAAATGAGGGTGGTATGTGACATTCGTTGAAGATTTTTTTGACAGCCAAAAACATGCTCCACGAATATCAAGAATGTCACGCACCAACACGCACTATTAAGAAACCTATTCAGATGCGTTAAGTCACGTTAAGAAAGTCAGGAATGTGTCATGAATGACAGAAAAATGACATTCGTAACACGTCTTGCTTATGTGTAAACGCACCATTAGCAGCTACATTCCATTGAAGCGCACCTCTGGGACTGTTCTAATAGCTATGTTACCTGTCGGAAACATTGTTTGCTGCGAATGCCTTACACTTACTGGTCACAGAAGTGCACAAAGTACAACCCTAATTCCAATGAAGTTGGGACGTTGTGTAAAATGTAAATAAAAACAGAATACAATGATTTGCCAATCCTCTTCAACCTATATTCAATGGAATACACCACAAAGACAAGAAATTTAATGTTCAAACTGATAAACTTTATTGTTATCGTGCAAATATTTGCTCATTTTGAAATGGATGCCTGCCACATGTTTCAAAAAAGCTGAGACAGTGGTATGTTTACCACTGTGTTACATCACCTTTCCTTCTAACAACACTCAGTAAGCATTTGTGAGCTGAGGACACTAATTGTTGAAGCTTTGTGGTGGAATTCTTTCCCATTGTTGCTCGATGTACGAATTCAGTTGTTCAACAGTCCGGGGTCTCCGTTGTCGTATTTTACGCTTCATAATGCACTACACATTTTCAATGGGTGACAGGTCTGGACTGCAGGCTGGCCAATCTAGTACCCGCACTCTTTTACTACGAAGCCACGCTGTTGTAACACGTACAGAATGTGGCTTGGCATTGTCTTGCTGAAATAAGCAGGGACGTCCCTGAAAAAGGCGTTGCTTGGATGGCAGCATGTGTTGCTCCAAAACCTGGATGTACCTTTCAGCATTGATGGTGCCATTACAGATGTGTAAGTTGCCCATGCCATGGGCACTAACACACCCCCATACCATCACAGATGCTGCCTTTTGAACTTTGTGCTGGTAACAATCTGGATGGTCTTTTTCCACTTTTGTCCAGAGGACACGACGTCCATGATTTCCAAAAACAATTTGAAATGTGGACTCATCAGACCACAGCACACTTTTCCACTTTGTGTCTGTCCATTTTAAATGAGCTCGGGCACAGAGAAGGCGACGGCATTTCTGGATGTTGTTGATGTATGGCTTTCACTTTGCATGGTAGAGTTTTAACTTGCACTTGTACATGTAGCTATGAACTGTGTTAACTGACAATGGTTTTCTGAAGTGTTCCTGAGCCCACGCGGTAAGATCCTTTACACAATGATGTCGCTTTTTAATGCAGTGCCGCCTAAGGGATCGAAGGTCACGGGCATTCAATGTTGGTTTTCAGCCTTGCCACTTACGTGTAGAAAGTTCTTCAAATTCTCTGAATCGGTGTAACATATCCTTTAAAAATGGGAGCATTTTAACATTGAATAAATGTTTTGTACTGTAGAAAGTGTGCTGTAGAAATGCAGTCCATTAAAGTTGTGTTTTTTCAAACAGCCACATTACAGAGGTAATAGAAAATATGTTTTAAAAAATAGTCTTAAAGTCACATTTTAAATGCCAACAGGCAGCCTGCTCCACAAGATACAAGCATAACAAGAAAAGGCTCTGAACCCTGCTGACTTCTTTTTAACCCTTGAGACACAGAGTAAGTCTGCAGGAGGCACACAGGGCTGAACAAGTTCAGCAAGATAGTTGAGTTCATGACCTTTTAGACCCTTATATGTCAGCAACAAAACCTCGAAATGTGCACTTCAAATCACATGGAGCCAACGAAGGGAAACGAGAATGTCTGTGATCAAATCTCCTGGTTTTTGTCAAAACTCAAGCAACCGTATTCTGTACCATCTGTAGGTATCTCATACTCTTATGTGGCAATGCAGAAAATAAAACATTGCAATAGTCAGTTCTGGAAGAGAGAGGCTGAATTAAAATATGTAAAATATAAAACAAACCCTTCTGATGTACATTTCCACTTTATCAGTTCCATCAGTGCAATAACTTACTGTCATCGGGTCAAACTCACCACTCTACTTTCTTTTAATGAGTGTTGTTCTAACATTTATTGTAAATTTGTTTCTTTACAGACATGCAGCCGTTGTTGGTGATTAAAGACGAAATTCTCCATGAAGAACAGGGATGGAATTGGAATGTTGACCAGGAGGACATTAAAAAAGAAGAGAAGCTCTGGATAAGTCAGCAGGGAGAGCATCTTCAGCAGCTGGAGGAGGCAGATCTCGCCAAGTTTGGTTTCACTGCCGTCCCTGTGAAGAGTGAAAATGATAATGAAAAACCAGAGTCATCACAGCTTCATCAAAGCCGAAGTGATGAGAGCACAGAGGCTGAGCCTGTAGCCAGCAGCTCATCTGTACACAGAACACTGACAGCAGAAGCTGATGGAGAGGACGATGGAGGACAACGACCAGCCAGTAACTCAGGTCCAAACAGTCATTTACAACCAGATACCAGTGGCAGGAGTTCAGACAGTTCTGGAACTGAGACTGATGACAGTTATGACTGGAAACAGACCAGAAAATTTCAGTCACAGTTTAACTGTCGAAAAAATACCAGTATTGTTCATTCAGGCAACAATGATGAGAAACAGTTTAAAGGCTCTAAATATGGAAAAGCATCTGGTCACATGAACAACTCAGAGCAACAAAAGGGGAGGCAAGCAAGAAGAAAACCATATATCTGTTCTGATGGTTGTAAAGGTCAGAAACAGAATGGCAACCTTTACAGACACATGATAATTCATACAGGACAAAAAAAAAAAAAAAAGTGGAGTTACCTGTAAGTGCTGTGACAGTTAGAAGACGCCTGTGTGAAGTTAATTTATTTGCAAGAATCCCCGCAAAGTCCCTCTGTTAAATAAAAGATATGTGCAGAAGAGGTTACAATTTGACAAAGAACACATCAACTGGCCTAAAGAGAAATGGAGGAATATTTTGTGGACTGATGAGAGTAAAATTGTTCTTTTTGGGTCCAAGGGCCGCAGACAGTTTGTGAGATGACCCCCAAACTCTGAATTCAAGCCACAGTTCACAGTGAAGCATGGTGGTGCAAGCATCATGATATGGGCATGTTTCTCCTACTATGGTGTTGGGCCTATATATCGCATACCAGGTATCATGGATCAGTTTGGATATGTCAAAATACTTGAAGAGGTCATGTTGCCTTATGCTGAAGAGGACATGCCCTTGAAATGGGTGTTTCAACAAGACAATGACCCCAAGCACACTAGTAAACAAGCAAAATGTTGGTTCCAAACCAACAAAATTAATGTTTTGGAGTGGCCTGCCCAATCCCCGGACCTAAATCCAATTGAGAACTTGTGGGGTGACATCAAAGCTGTTTCCGAAGCAAAACCAAGAAATGTGAATGAATTGTGGAATGTTGTTAAATAATCTTGGAGTGGAATAACAGCTGAAAGGTGCCACAAGTTGGTTGACTCCATGCCTCACAGATGTGAAGAAATCATGAAAAACTGTGGTTATACAACTAAATATTAGTTTAGTGATTCACAGGATTGCTAAAAAAGCAGTTTGAACATAATAGTTTTGAGTTTGTAGCGTCAACAGCAGATGCTACTATTATTGTGAACACCCCCTTTTTCTACTTTTTTTTTTTTTTTTTTACTAATAGCCCAATTTCATAGCCTTAAGAGTGTGCATATCATGAATGCTTGGTCTTGTTGGATTTGGGAGAATCTACTGAATCTACTGGTACCTTGTTTCCCATGTAACAATAAGAAATATTCTCAAAACCTGGATGAATCTTTTTAGTCACATAGCACTACTATTATTCTGAACACTACTGTCAGTGACACATAGATCTGAGTGTCACCTCATAATTGTGGTAGGACACATAGTTGCTGCATGTTAGCTGACCCAATGGAAGCAGGTATAGATTAAACAGGAGGGGTCCCAAGATAGACCCCTGGGGAACTCCACAGGTCACAATCATTCTCTCTGAGACATAGTTACCAATTTCAGAAAAGTACATCGTGTCCTCCAGATAGGACTTAAACCAGCGTAGAGCAGTGCCTGAGATTCCCACCCAGTTTTCTAACCTCTAGTAAAATCACATGGTACTCTGTCTCAAAAGCAGCGCTCAGGTCTAGCAAAAGTAGGACTGAGGCTTTGCCTGCGTCGGTGTTCAGACGGATATCATTTGTGACCTTGATTCAAGCTGTCTCAGTGCTGTGATGGGGTCTGAAGCCTGACTGGAAAGTATATCGGAAAAATATCTCTCTTGTTCCACTCAAGGTTTAGTTGAACACACATAGTGTTTCTTTATACATTTCATAATGAATCTGAAACTTTGACATGCGCCATTTCTGCTCAGCTTTCCGGTGCTCCCTTTTTTGTGCCCTCAACAAGTCATCATTTCTCCATGGCGCCTTTTGCCTATTGTTAACCTTAACAGGAGCAGTGGTGTCCAAAACGTTAGAAACACTTGATGTATAGTAGCTCAACAGTTCATCAACATTAGAACATGGGCGGTTTTCAAATCTGATCATTTCCATAAACTGTACCCTTGTAGTGTCATTTATGTGTCTTCTCTGGATAACTGCAGTCCCAAATGCTGGTTTGGGTGTAAAAGACAGGTCAAAGAAGACACAGAAATGATCAGATAAAGCAACATCAACAACATTCACATTTGAAATATTGACACCTTTTGTAATGATAAGATCAAGTATGTTGCCTCGGGTATGGGTGGCCTCAGTCACATGCTGAGTTAGACTAAACATTTCAAGAACAGCACCAAGTTCTCTAGCTTACCTATCATCCACTACATTCTCATGCACATTAAAATCACCCGTCAACAACAACCAATCAAGTTCTGTGCACGCAATTGAAAGTAATTCAGTAAAATCATCAATAAAACAATTCTGAGGTGGTTTGTAAATGGTCATATAAAGCATGGAAGACTGTTTTATCTCCATTTTAAATGACACATACTCAAATGATGAAAAATACCCAAATGATAACTTGTGGGTGGGTATATGATCCCTGAAAATGTCAGAAACACCCCCAGCCCTCTGATTTTGTCGGGTTTCAGACACAAAATTGAAAAAATGAGGTGGACTACACTCAATCAGTACTGCAATACTAGTGTCTTTGTTTAGCCATGTCTCAGTTAAAAACATTAAATCAAGATTATTAGAGGAAATAAAACTAATAACAGATTTGTTACTTAAAGACCTGACACTGAGTACAGCATGTTTGAAATTAATTTGTGCTTGACTAGAAGTAATCTTCTTACAAGAGATATTTACAAGGTGCCTCTTTTCGGACATTCTGACTGTCCGTCTTTAATCTGTGTTCTGACAGTAGGAATTGTTTTTGAATAAAAAGAAACACTTCCCTCTCTGGACCTCCGGTTGACATGGGGGCTGCGATGTATGGTAGCAACGCAGAGGCCTAGACAGCAACACTGACGCTGTTGGCAGAAAAAGATCTTTCACTGCTTTGCTTACTCAAACAGGAGACGTGGGGCAGGAGATCAAATGCAGTGTTTGAGGAGAGGAAAGGTCACCATCTCTACAATGTCAGTAATGTTAAGGGAGCAACTTTAGACCCCATGTCTGGGGCCCACTTCACTCTATTAGAAGGAAATTCAAGACAAATGAAAAACAAAAGGCAAAAATCATTTGTCTGTTCTGAGTGTGGTCAAAGATGTCCACGAAAGGACACCCTGAACACACACCTGATGATTCATACAAGACACACAAACGAAATACCAAAACCTTAAAAATGATCTACGGACAACATGGTCATTGAAAGAAATCAATACAGGGGTTAAAGTTCTCCAGCGCTATGACTGATTTCCTTCAACTGGGCTCAGAGCTGGTGTCGCCAACCGAACGGTCCCCTCTAAAAATCGGTCCGCCTGCCTTCACTGCGCATGTCATCAGCCGCGGCTCACCGATTATCACCTCATTTCTGCTTAAAACTGTGCTCTAGTTATCATCTGTCTCAGCTACAGATATCTGAAGCTTTTGTACAACAACATTTCCACATAAATTCAGCATTATTTCATCATAAAAGACAGAGGAAGTGATCAGAGCGCTGCAGTAGCACGAGCTGTTAGCTGTTGTGTTCGCTGCACCTCCGTCATTTCAAAGTGTCAGAGATTATCGCCTTGTTTCTGCTTAATACTGACTTTAGAATGATTTAAGAGGTTTTATATTGTCGTCTGATGGTTATTAATCCCATTAATCCATTTGATTGCTTTGGGTGAAGAGACTCTGTCTCAGACAGGCTGCTGAGCTCCGAAATGATGCATGCACAGTAGAGGCAGGGCGGACCAATTATTAGGGGGGGGACCGATTGGTCTGCGACACCGGTTCTAGCCGTTTTGGTGCCAGATGCCTCGGATTTACTGTGCCGACCCCGTGTGCAAACAAGGGAACAGCCGGAGGGACTTACTTCTTTGGGTGAGATTATGATTTATATTATAGACTGACAACAGCCGTATGACAGACCTTAAATGTTTAATTGTTGATCAAACACCTATTAAAATAACATAAATAACAATGAAAAATAATTCAATGAAATAACGTAAATAAAACCAAAATTCCATGATAGATCTTGTGCAAATATTTTGAAAGTCCTGACAGCTCCCATAATATGAATAATAAAAAGGTGCTATGTTCAAACAATAAAAACAGTGCAACGCAAGATAAATCCTGCCATAAAACACCAGCCTGCTGTGCGTCTGAACGTATCTCTATAAAGGCCACACAAAGTGGACACCAGCCTGCAGAATAAATGGAATTTACCTTTTTTTAAAAACCATTATCCTTTAAAGTCAACACATGTTGAACCATATTTGTTTAATGACTGCATGTTTAAAAAGACAACGCACTTATTAAATTACACGTCGTGTGACTAGTCAAAAACTAAATAATAAACATGCTGCAGAATAAATTCATCCAACACGAATGACAAACAGTTAAAAGAACAGTTTGCATTTACACAGTCTCACGGTGTTAAAGTGTGTGATGCAGCACTGCAGTTCACATTAAAGCTACTGTGTGTAGATTTGTGAGAAACTGCAGCAAATAAAAGCTCCCAAAAATGTCTTGCAACTTTTCCCACCTACAAAGAATGGAGAGGTCTGTAATTTTTATCATAGGTACATGTCAACTATGAGAGACAGAATCTAAAAACAAAAAAATCCAGGAAATCACATTGTATGAATTTTAAATAATTCATTTGCATTGCATGAAATAAGTATTTGATACAACAGAAAAATAGAACTTAATATTTGGTTCAGAAACTTTTTTGGCTTTTTTTCCCCCTTTCTTCACTTATTCATGAAGGAGTCTGATTTTAATGCTGATGGTTTTGTTTGTTTCATTTAAACACTGTTCACAATTCTTCCTCACAAAATTTTGAATTTTTTTGTAAACAGACTACTTTGGAAAATAATACAATTCACCCGAAATGCTTAGTTTCCTCCAGTTTCTGATCAATTTAAATTTTGATGGTTTTTGTTTGATTCATCAAAGCTCTGTTCTTGAATGCAGAAATATCAATTTTGGGAAAATTATTAACTCTTGGTCATGAAAACTATGAAGTTCACCCAAAATTAAGCATTTTCCCGAATTTCATGTTTTGTGATAGGAAAAATAAACAAGACAACATTCAAGAAAATTTACAGATTGTCATTAAAGTTTTGGAAGAGAACTTCAATTTCCAGCAAAAAATATTTCCAGCAAATTTCTGTCCCCTGATACAGTTGACACACTGCTGTCAACATTTCAGCTGGTACTTCACGTTTCATTGAAAAGTCTCAAGCCAGGAAAGGAAGTGTCAGATCCTCCTAATCATTGGCCTGTTGCTCTTACCTCTCAGCTGGGCAAAACAATAAAGCGTATGAAAACAAACAGACTTAATTCTTACATCTGAGAGCATAAGTCATAAGAGGATAATAATTTGTTCAGTCCCTTTCAAAGTGGTTTTCGTAGAGGAAGGAGCACACTGGATGCTGTCATATATGTTCAGAATCCGAGATTAAAAGGCTCATATTAATAGGGAGCATGTAGTGGCCATCTTCTTTGATGTAGAAAAGGCATATAATATGTTGTGGAAGCAAGGGCTGCTGATTAAACTGGATAAACCTGGAATAAAAGGCAAATTATATAATTGGGTTCTAGATTTCTTAGCAGGGAGAACCATAGAGGTCTGAATTGGATCTGAACTGTCACATCCTTACACTGTAGAAAATGGAATGCCACAGGGAAGTGTGTGTAACCCTGTGTTGTTTAATGTTATGATTAATGATATATTTGATAAGGTGGAGGGGAATGTAGGGAGGTCCCTCTATGCCGATGACGGAGCTCTATGGGTTAGAGGTTGTAAATTTGAATTTCTACAAACAAAAATGCAGAGAGGTGTTGATAAAGTGGAGGGGTGGTGTAATAAATGGGCGTTTAGACTGTCAGTCTCAAAAACACAAATCGTGTTTTTCTAAGTTAAAATATAAAATAAAATAAAAAAGTTACATTAAAGATGTACAGTATGGTCAGGTACTCAAACAGGTAGATAGGTTTAAATTCCTTTCGTTGATGAAAAACTGACCTGGAAACACCAAATTGAGTATGTACAGAGCAAGTGCAAGAGGATCAATAACTTGCTTTGGTGCTTGGCGGGGCAGGACTGGGGGGTGGGGGGTGGGGGGGCTGCTAGAGGGACATTGTTGAATATTTACCAGTCCTTGATAGAAGCACACTGGATTTAACTTGATAGACAACAAGCACAAGCTTTAGGGCCCCTTCACACATAGTATGAATGTGGTTGAATTGCGCATGAAGCAAGACTCGTATGCAATAAATCTAGTCCGGTGGCTGCACTCCAAGTTGAGGTGGGGGAGATGCCTCTCAGGCTGAGAAGACTCCAACTGATGATGAACTATTGGATCAATCTCCAGGGACATGCTCAGAGTCATCCAACTAAAGCTGTCTTGATGGAGTGCTGGGAGCATCAGGAATCTGATTCATGGCATTTGGCTGGCTTGGGAAGGCTAAAGCTGAAGCTATAAATGGGTGATTCTTTAACTACGGGCACTATTGGCCTTGTAAATGTAATTTCCACCACACCATTGCCTTACAATATAAAGCGCTGTGGGGCAACTGTTTGTTGTGATTTGGCGCTATATACATGTGCTCTGATGTCACTGTTTATCTCCATAAAAACTACCCAAACAATCTTTCATACAAACTGTTTAGGGACATTACAGTGTTGTGGTGGAAATTACGGCAATAGTGTGGGACAACTACATTTTGTTTTAAAAAAATCACAACAGTTGTATGACATTGAATACCCCAATTATGTTTTGATTATTTTACTGATATTTTATTCAGAGATATTTTAAAACATTAGAAAAAATGTTTCTTTACCATTCATTTTTATCATTGAAGATCAAAAGTCTGGGTGTGGGACAAGCACAAAACGGCAATATTTGCATATAATGATGCTGAAAAAAGGTGAAAAAGTCATCATAAACTACTAGAACAAATTTCTTAACACACTTTCATTGTAACTATAAAAGTGTGAAATTTCCCCTTTTTTTCTGTTTTTCATACAGTATGATCAAAGGACATAATAAGTGCCTGTAGTCTAAGAATCACCCAAATATAAACCATCTCCAGTTCTGCCTACAGTGCCACGTTTGCCTCTTCCCCCATGGATTTTTGATTCCCCAAGAGTTGATATGGCTATACACCAGCTGGTCAACCAGAAGAAAAATACCCCAGACTGGTTTCATGCACAAAAGCATTTTGAACAATACAAAGATTTTCTCTTCATTTTCACTGATGGCTCTAAAGACCCAATTAGTGGCCGCACTGGTTTTGCAAATGTCATCTTTTTCATTTTCATCAAAATTGAAGGGGATATAATTGGTTACAATATTTTTGTGGTGGATTTCAGAAGACAGGTTTCAACACAGGCTTATAGAGCTAGACAAGATCTTTAAAATGACATCAGAACCAACTGTGTAGGTGCTATAGTGTCTGAGTTATAGTTATTTGAATTCATGACTACACGCTAATTAGTCAAAAGTTTGTTAGTGCCTATCTCAATAATTAGGAGTTTGGTAGCAAAAATATTTGAGTTCTGGCTATTTGTCATATGTCCCAATCACTCCACCAAGTTTCATGAAAATTCAAGACGTTTTGGCAGATTCTCTGTTGAATTGACACAGAATGACCCTCTCGCTCTTCCAGGTCTGACGCACGAGGTCAAAGGGCAAGAGGTGTAAACTGCAGTCTCGAGGCATCGTAACTGACTGTATGGGCACTGAGAATAACAGAGACTTTGATTATTTTTCCAGTTGGAGTGTTGATTCCTTGAAAGATTTTTGTAAAAACATGGTATTGGTGTCCAAGGAAGAAAAACTGAAGTCTATGCTGCACACGAACTGAAAATTCAGGTTTTGCCGGACTCGACCCACTGCTGCCCGAGGCAGTGTCTATTCGTAAACATAGAATCAACTGATCACTGTTTCGCTTTGTGGACCTCTGTAAATCTTGTGCACTACGTTCCTATTTCTGAGTGTGTGAAATAAATTATTTGTGAAGACTAAAATAAAATTAATGAGGGATCTGCTTGGTGAAAGGCAGTTGAATGATGTCTCTAGTATATAATCATGAAGTAACTGCCTGGTCCATTTCCTTGCATGTTCTGTGTCATTTATTAGGCTTAAGGTGTTGGGCTTGAGTCCAGAAGATCATGGGTTCAAATCCCCGCCTGACTGGAAAATCACTAAGGGCCCTTCCCCTATTGCTCCCAGTGTGTAGTGATCTCCTTGTATGGCAGCACCCTGACATCGGGGTGAATGTGAGGCATAAATGTAAAGCGCTTTGAGCGTCTGATGCAGATGGAAAAGCGCTATATAAATGCAGTCCATTTACCATTTATAGGCACATGTCTGTGATTTGGATCAATTAATAATGAACACAGGTGGGATAAAATGCACTGATTTGTATCGCAATGGAGCAAGGCGACAGATTACGCTGCCCATTTAAAAGATGCCGACGGAAAATCATTCCCTGACCCGATAACTGAACTCAAGTCCGGCTGGCTGGATGGCACTGTTGTACAATTTGCCGCACCAACGCAACACGCTGGATGCTGCGCTGTATAAAATAATTATTTTGTAGCAGAGTAATCATTTTCTCTCAGAGATTGGCTAATAAAGCCATCTCTAATTGCTCTGGAAGCACAGAGGAATTTTCTACAGCAGCTTTTCTTGTGCACTTCATGGGGTGGAGAAAGCATTTGGGGGTGATTCTTAGACTAAGGGCACTTTTATTTCCCTTGATCATATTTTATGAAAAAAAGAAAAAAGCGGAAATTTCACACTTTTATAGTTATCTTTACAATGAAAGTGTGTTAAGAAATTTGTCCTAGTAGTCGATGATGACTTTTTCACCTTTTTTCAGCATCATTATATGCAAATATTGCTGTTTTGTGCTTGTCCCACACCCAGACGTTTGATCTTCAATGATAAAAATGAATGGTAAAGAAACATTTTTTCTAATGTTTTAAAATATCTCTGAATAAAATATCAGTAAAATAATCAAAACATAATTGGGGTATTCAATGTCATACAACTGTTGTGATTTTTTTTTAAACAGAATGTAGTTGTCCCACACTATTGCCGTAATTTCCACCACAACACTGTAATGTCCCTAAACAGTTTGTATGAAAGATTGTTTGGGTAGTTTCTATGGAGATAAACAGTGACATCAGAGCACATGTATATAGCGCCAAATCACAACAAACAGTTGCCCCAAGGCGCTTTATATTGTAAGGCAATGGTGTGGTGGAAATTACATTTACAAGGCCAATAGTGCCCGTAGTTAAAGAATCACCCATTTATAGCTTCAGCTTTAGCCTTCCCAACTCAGCCAAATGCCATGAATCAGATTCCTGATGCTCCCAGCACTCCATCAAGACAGCTTTAGTTGGATGACTCTGAGCATGTCCCTGGAGATTGATCCAATAGTTCATCATCAGTTGGAGTCTTCTCAGCCTGAGAGGCATCTCCCCCACCTCAACTTGGAGTGCAGCCACCGGACTAGATTTATTGCATACGAGTCTTGCTTCATGCGCAATTCAACCACATTCATACTATGTGTGAAGGGGCCCTAAAGCTTGTGCTTGTTGTCTATCAAGTTAAATCCAGTGTGCTTCTCATCAAGGACTGGTAAATATTCAACAATGTCCCTCTAGCAGCCCCCCCCCCCCCACCACCACCCAGTCCTGCCCCGCCAAGCACCAAAGCAAGTCATTGATCCTCTTGGCAATGGTGTGGTGGAAATTACATTTACAAGGCCAATAGTGCCCGTAGTTAAAGAATCACCCTTGGATAATCTCAAAGGTAATTATTTATAATATTTATATTGTATTGGCTTGGTAAAACAGTTGCATTTTCACTCCTTCTTATATGCATCTGTAAAATTATGTTTATTATAGATTTAAACAGTTGTTTGACGCTGTCGCTGACTGATCGACCAAGTGTCTGTTTACATTTTTACACCTCTCAAGCTTTGAACCAACCTGGTTGAGCATGTGCATTCCCAGAGTGTGAGAAGACTTATTGATAAGTCATTGTTAGCAGATGGTGGAAGTCGGGCAAACTGTTAATATTTTGTGTGAAAGTTACAAGAATCTGTTACACAAGTTGAAGATTGGTGAAGGAAGTGGGGCTTTAGGTTCTCTGTTAAGAAAACTAAGACTGTGTTCTTTACGAGGAAGAAAATAGGAGAAAACAAACTGAATGAATTTATTTATCTGGCACACAGATGAGCAACAACAAAGACAATAACAAAACATAAAAGGAACAATGTACAGAGAACCGGTGTGGCTGAAAGGGTGAAGATAGAAGCAAGACTTATAAGCACCCTCCCCTTATACCATTAAAAATAAAGAATGTGTGTGTGTATATATATAAATATATATATATATATATATATATATATATACACACTCATGGCAACTGTACAAAAAAAGAAAAAGTGCATGAACAATTTAACTTAATGAATCACTGAAATTTCAAAACACAACCAAACAAGTAATAGTGAACAATGACAAAAATGATAAACCTAAACTATAATGGGTAAATATGTTCTTTTTGTAAAGCCTTTTAAAACCAACCAATGTACCAAGTATTTTAATATTATCAGGACAATTATTTTAAATATTAACACCCCTGGTGGAAACACAATGACTTTTAACAGTAGTCCGGATCTTCAGTTTCTCAATTGATAATGTTCCTCTCAAACTGTAGCTGGAATCCCCCATTTTAAACAGATCCTGGACATGTAGAGGCAAAAGCTTATTTTTGACTTTATACATTATCTGTATTGTAATATAATCAACGAAGTCTCAGAATTTTAAAATTTGCAGACAAGCAAATAATGGATTTGTTGGCTCTCGATATGGTTTATTACTGATCATTCTTATAGCTTTCTTTTGCAACAGAAAAACTGGTTTAGTATTAGTTCTGTATGTATTTCCCCAAACCTCGACACAATATGTCATATATGGAACAAGTAAAACATAATATAAAGTGGTTAATGCATGTTGGGTGAGGAAGTCCTGGGCTTTATGCAGAATTGCAATGGCTTTTGACATTTCAGATTTAACATAGTTAATGTGTTTTCCAACTTAAACTGTCATCAATATAAACACGAAGACATTTTGTATCTGTTACACTTTCAATTCAATTTCAATTTATTTTCATCTATATAGCGCCAAATCACAACAGAGTTACCTCACATAAGTAAGGTCTAACCTTACTAACCCCCAGAGCAGCAGTGGTAAGGAAAAACTCCCTCTGAGGAAGAAACCTCAAGCAAACCAGACTCAAAAGGGGTGACCCTCTGCTTGGGCCATGCTACAGACATAAATTACAGAACAATTCACAAAACGAATATACAGGAAAAGCTGTTGGTGCACAGGACAAGAGGGTCTCCAGCACAAATACCACACCCATCTCTGGATGGAGCTGCACCTTAAACAGAGAGGAAAAAACAGAATCAGGCATCAGAAAGACAAGAAATACGGTATAATTTGCCAGCATTAAACAAGAAAAACAGGAAATACTAAGGTGATCGCCGGCCACTAGCCCTAAACTTCACTAAAAGACCCAGAATTAAGATAAAGTTGAGGCCACGGCACGCTCTGTTTCCTAATAAAAGAATTTAAAAAGTAAAAAGCGTAGAACTGTACTATGCCAGTATGCTAGCCATACGAAAGGGAAAATAAGTGCGTCTTAAGTCTGGACTTGAAAGTCTCCACAGAATCTGACTCTTTTATTGACGCAGGGAGATCATTCCACAGAACAGGGGCACGATAAGAGAATGTTCTATGACCTGCAGACTTCTTATTCACCCTAGGGACAAAAACTAGTCCTGCACCCTGAGAACGCAAAGCCTGGCCCGGTACGTAAGGTTTAATTAGGTCAGCTAGGTAGGAAGGTGCCAGTCCATGAACAATTTTATAGACTAGTAGCAGAACCTTAAAATCTGATCTCACTGGGACAGGAAGCCAGTGAAGGGATGCCAAAATGGGTGTAATGTGGTCGAACTTTCTGCTTTGTGTCAAAAGTCTGGCTGCAACATTTTCAACCAATTAGAGAGCCCTAATGCTGGACTGCGGTAAACCAGAAAATAGAACATTGCAGTAGTCCAATCTAGAAGAGATAAACGCATGGATCAGGGTCTCGGCATCAGCCATAGACAGGCTGGGACAAATCTTCGCTATATTTTGCAGGTGGAAGAAAGCAGTCCTTGTTATATTTCTAATGTGGAGGTCAAAGGACAATGTAGGATCAAAAATTACCCCAAGGTTCCATCAATATCATGTAATAATAGATTTTTGCTTAAGTTCCTGGACTTATTCCCAAATATGATACACTTACTTTTACCAAAATGAAGTAATAATTTATTTAAATCGAACCATTGTTTAAATTTACGTAATTTGTTCTCCAGCTTGTCAAGGAGCTGTCCCAAATGATCCCCACTACAAAACACAGTCATATCATCTATAAATAAAATACAACTTACGTACTTGGAAACCAAACATATATCATTAATATACAAAAGAAACAACAATGGCCCAAGGACTGAACCCTGAGGCACCCCACAAGTAATCTTCAAGAACTCGGAATTTGTCCCACCAATGTGAAAACACTGATATCTATTGTCTAAGTAGCTCGCTAGCATGTACCAATCCCGATACCATACTTCTGTAATTTGTCCAGTAGCAAGGTATGATCAGTGGTGTAGTCTACGTGGAATGCAGGTAGACGCCATCTACTCACCTAAAAAGACCCGGAATTTCCGTCTAACCACTTCAAATTGCCCCGGGGAACGTGACGGTGTAAATAAAATGAGCGCTTATTGACTGTAATTTTATTTTCCCCCTTTAAAAGACAGCCATCAGGCGTCCATCACTGCAGAGTGCACCGTATGTGTCCCATCCCCCCCGCGCTCGCTCTGCTAGATAAGAGCTTTAAATGGCTCATAAATAGATGGGGGCTGGGCTACCAGCTAATCAGCGCGAAAGCCGCACACAAACAAGAAGAATGCTAGAGAAAGTATCGATGGTGATTATTACCCCCAAAAATGAAAAGAAAACAGGCCTTGGTTTTAGATTTTTTTCGAAAACGTCCACCTGCTGCTTCAGGGCCGATTGATTAAGTTTGCACCCTGAGTGGAGGAGATAAACCTGGCGCTGTCTGCATTGCTGGTAAGTGGGCTACGACAGCTATTTTTTAAATTTGTTCACTAAGCTAATGGGCCTTAAAACGATCTAAAAAGCATTATTTTCAATGAGACGCGTTGCTTTTTAGACACGTCAGAAGAGGAGTGCGCATTGCCGCTTGTCGGCAGGCTGACGCATCAAAGTTCAATCCAATCCAGCTTTCGACACTCTGAGCTGTGACGTACCTTTGCGTTGTCCAATAGGAACGACGCATCGGGCCAAAACACGGAAGACTAGTGGCAGAAACCACTGATCTCTACAAAACAAACGTGTCACAGGACTGCTCATTTATGGAGCAGTTTTCTGAAGAAAAATCCTTGGAAATGTTTTTTGTTGTTGTTTGTTACCTCAGAATTTCTGATTACTGTTAAAAAAAAGTTTAGAACACTTGTAATTAAAATAGCTAAATAAATCAATAAATGGTTCTTTAGAAACCTTTCATCTATAAATTAAAACCACCTGTTATTTCAGATTAGATAATTTCTTGTTTAACATAAGGAACCTCGGACATTTATTTTTAGACAAATAAAATAACATGGAAATTTGTACATCTTTTAAGTCTGGTAGATTATTTAGATCTCATTTCAACCAGAAAAACAGACACTGTAAATAAATACAAATGTTTATTATAAATGCAACAGGAAATAATTTAACAATGACTGCAGTGATTGTAAAGTAGGATTTCTGTGACATAAACCTCATGATGAATTTTTTTAATGGTCATTTCAACTTGTAATTTCGTCAAAATATGTAATTGCCTTTAATGTTGTTATCAGGACAGAGTAATTTCTAAAATATGAATTTGAGCACAATAAGTGGAGAGCTTCTACCTGTGCAAATGTCTTTGGACTTTGAGTTGTGGATGTCAGGGATTTGGCAGAGTCAGAGCGCTGAGCCCTTGTTTTTCCCCTTTTTGTGGTTTTCCGTCTGCTTCAGCTTTGATTTGTCAGTTATTATTTTCATCATGAGTTATTCTGTTGTGTTTTTCTTATCACTTTGTTACTTTCCATACTTTAGCCATTGTCCAGTTTTGTTCTAGTTTTGTTCAGCCGGTTTGTGTTTTCATTGTTTATCATTTAGCTTTCATCTGTTTTCTGTTATACTTTTATATCGGGTTTTGATTTCTGTTTATTAGTCTGTTCCTGTTTAATTCTGCTTTCTGCTTATTGATTTCCTGATCAGTTCTAGTTGCTTTTGTACTCTTGCACATGTTTGATTTTGGTACCTGTTGTTGTATGATATTCTGACCATGATTTCCAGTTTAGCTCTGTTCTGTTTTTGCCATTTGTTTCCACTTCGCACCTCCCATCATGTCTTCGTTCCTTGTCTCACACCCAGTTACTTGTTTTCACTCCACGTCCTGCACCTGCCCCATGTCTTTGTTTCCCACCTTGTTTATTTTTGCTTTGTGTTTTCATTCACTCCCACTCTTGTTCCAGCTCACGTGTCTTTGTCTGTTACTTCACTCCACTCTGTGCTTTCCTTCCTTCACTATCTTGTACTCTGCACAACCTTTGGCTCCCCCGGTCACGCCCCCTTCCAGAGACTTCCACACACCTGCTTCACATCACCCTAATTTGTTTGTTCCTTATTTAAACCATCACAGTCTCACAGTTCACTGCCAGTTTGTTGTCTTGTACACATTCCAGCGCCTTTGTCAGTTCTGAGTTTTGTTTCGCCGTGTATCGTACCTCTGCTCTGTTTTCCTTGACCGTGCCTTTTGCCTTGTCCCTACGTCTGTGTTTGCTCGTGCCTCTGATCCCTGCTCAACCATGACTGCGTTTTTGCCTGATCCTGATTGTACCTCTGCTCCGCTGCTTGATCACATGTGTACCGAACCAGAGCCTGGAATAAAGACCATGTTTTCTCCTACACCTAAGGCTAGTACGGGAGTTTGCATTGCGCGTCCTGCCACCATGGTAGATGGGCCCCCGCCCGTTCTGACAGTGGACATTTTTAATGATCCGTTCATTCATTGTTAAAATATAAAATGAAACAGCTTTTTAAAAAATAATAGTTTTGCCTGTAATCTACAGATGTCTCTTGAGCTTGAGTCCCGTTGGCTGTTGGATAGTGTAGTTTTAAAATGACTGGAATTGGTAAGTGACATACTCTCCAGTATTAGTTGCATGGTTGTCTTCATACTGTACTTTTGTGCCACTGATTTGGCCTACAATGTTTTTGTCATGGGTTGAAAAGGTTTCTGCAAAGTAAAGCATCTACCATATTTTCATTGTTGTATGTGAATTTTCTGGGAGCTAGCTGCTGTCCTTCAGTCTAGCTGCTGTTTTAATGGGATTTAACATATACTAATACTAGCTTATTTATACTGGGTAGGTTTCTTTATGCACCACAAAGCCTACAGGTTCCAGTCCCCCGTCTGGACCTGATGATGGACTGTCAACTTCAACAGAGATTGTGGTAGAAGGCATGAGGCTATGCAGCCAGTGCACGCTCATGTAGACTGGTGTGTTCTGTTTTGTTTTTGTTTATGTGTCTAAACTGTACACAAACAACATGGGGCCATGCGGATTATATGAAGGGTGAATCTTGCAGCTGCTGAATTTGACAGTACAGGCTCATATCCGCTACTAAATAGAGGGAGGAAAAGTGAACTCTTGCAATATACTTAGTTGGGAGGCAGCAATCTGCTCCTTATTATTGTTAAGAGAACTTTTCTTTCTTATTAACAAGGAGTCAGTCACTTTTTTTTTTTTTTTTTTTTTTTTTTTGAGTGACTGTGACTTAAAGTCTTATTTTCTGTTAAACAATACACAGTAGCTTGCATATGATACTTTTGGCTGGATTTAAATATTGTTTATTCCTGGTTTATGACCTGATTAAATTTCTTTGTTAAATTAGGTTTTCAGATGCCAAAAAAAATGTATTTGATCTTTGTATTTTTAATCACTCTTTTAGATTTACTGTTGTATACTGTATTTTGCAATTGGTGCAAATTACTTTCTTACATTCTGACACATTTCTCACATTTATAGTGGCAAATATAGAATATAAATGATCAGATGGAAAGTATAGATCTATTTGTTGTTATGGTGTTAAAAATGTTAATTACCGGGGGCGCATACGTATGGGGTTGATGACGGGCAAAAAACACAGTCTACCCACTTCAAAAATGTAGACTACACCACAGGGTATGATCTGTAGTATCAAAAGCTTTCCGTTTAAAAAAAAAAAAAAAAAAAAAACCTACAGTATATTGCTTATTTTCAATTGTGTTGGAAATTTGTTTGGCGAAATCCATTACAGCCAATGGAGTAGTGCAATTCTTTCAATTGCTGCTCGCTAAGGATATGATGTTTAGTTAAAAAAAAAAATCATTTAACCTAATTACAAATACCTTTTCCAAAATTTTTGAAAATTGTGGTAAGAGTGCGATTGGCCTATAATTTGAAAAAAAAAAAAAAAAAAAAGATTTGAACAATGGTATCACTTTAGCAATTATCATTTTGAAAGGAAATTTCCCAGTCATTAACTATCACTGTACGGTTAATTCAAGAGTTACATGGAGGGATCATGCATCTGAGAACTGCGCATTTTTGTGTATTTATGCATTTTTTTTTCCAATTTCTGCTACAGTGTTTTGTGGTGTGAGTCAGTCTGTTTTTAGGGTGCACATTAGATGTATGCTTATGCAGCACTACCATAAATATGAGCAAATTGCCGTAAACTTGAAAAGAAGAAAAAAAAACCTTGCTTTGTAGTGGTGCCCAACTGCAGCCAAACAAAATTAGTCAAAATCTGCAGAAAGATGAAAGAAGGGGATGAAACTGGTGATTTGGATGGCAGGAACATTGACAGAAAAGCAGGCATCAGGTACCGTGGTATTGGATGTGGTGTGAGATCCTAGTGAGTTACTTTGATTCTTTCTTTGGTAAGTTAGTTTAAAAGGGACCTCTTGTAATTTTTTTGTATAATTGTGTTATTCTAAGTGTAAAATAAAACTAATTTTTACAGTTATTTTTAAAAAAAAATCTATTAATAATTATCACAATTATGGAAGTGTATTTGCATTCACTTGATTAAAAAAAAAATACTCGGCTGGATAAAAATAAATAGACCTCTGATCTTGTAATTACGAATAACCAAAAAAAAAAAAAAAAAAAACACAGGTGGGAAATGCATGTTTTAACAACAATTATAACAATTAAATTTAAGCTAGTCCTCCTTTAAATAAGAGAAGAAACTAGTCAACGTGCTGGATGCTGTTTTCAAGCCTGAAGTTCGCTGATCCAGAGCAGGTTTGTCCACTAAACTTTATTTCAGACCAACTCCACCACATCCAAATGATAGCTGTTAGTTTGTGTTGGAGTTATTAGAGACTGAACACCAAATATCAGCAAAAATAAATAAGACAAACTGTGATTTATGATGATAAATGAAGGATAATTCAGCTTGGTGATGGACTGATGAAACTGATCAATTGATACTATGTATTACAGCTTTTCCTCATTTTATACTCACAAAAATGGAATTATGCACACAATTCATAAAATCTGAAGCTCATGAATCAACATCAGGACTCCAGACTGTTGAACTCTGAGCACAACACCCTTGTTAACGTGTCACTATGTCATTGCTAAAGGTTATATAAGGTTAAGCTTCCATTTCTCTTATTAGTGTTTACACCACTCTTAGGACTTCTTGTAACTGCCAGCAAGTCTCTTTCTCTTATCTGCATGAGAAGGCACAGCAACAGGACGCTTTTGTACTTGTGTTCTTGGCATTTTTTGAACAGCAAAACAGATAAACAAGCAAGCTGCGAAAAAATCCCAGGCTAGTGTACAGGAAGTTGGCGACACAATCGAAGTACAACAGCCACCCAAGAAAGAAGTTGAAAAATTCTGGAGACCACTCTTTGAAGACTCAAAACACCACCAAGTGGCAGAGTTGACAGAAAAACAAACAGCAAATGCCAGCAATTGTAATCACTGAAGTGGAGATCAGAAAGAAAATGAGTGAAAACAGTAACTTCAACATTGACAAAATCCCAAATTTTTGGTTGAAAAGGCTGACAGCATTGCACCACCATTATGCTGTGGCTTTCACAAAAATATTGAATGGAGAAGAGGACACACCAGACTGGCTAACAACTGGGAACACAAGCCTACTTCCACAGACCAAGGAAACACAGCTACCCAACAAGTACAGACCCATCTGCTGCCTAACAACAACGTACAAATGGCTGACAGGAATCATAACTGATGCCATTTATGAACATCTTGACACTGGTGGCTACCTGGAAAATGAACAGAAAGGATGTTCCAGAAGAAGATTCGGAGCTAAAGACCAGTTACTGATAAACAAAGCTATCCTGGAGGACTGCAAAAAATAAAAAAGAGGAGAAACCTCAGCATGGCTTGGATTGATTACAAAAAGGCATTTAACAGTGTACCACACTCCTGGATCATGAGGTGCTTAGAACTCTACAACATCAATGAGGAAGTAAGATCTTTCCTGAGAGCACAAATGAACAAGTGGAACACCACCATCACCCTCAATCACACAGAGGGACAAATAACAATCCCAGACATACGCGTTCAGAGAGGAATATTCCAGGGAGACAGCTTCTCGCCACTTTTATTCTGCTTAATCATAGACTCACTCAACAAGATCCTGAAAGAGCATGATATCAGGTATAACTTAAGTAGAGGCAGAGGAAGGAAAAATCAAAAACTTGTGGATCATCTGTTGTTCATGGATGATTTGAAAATCTATGCCAACACAAAAAAAGGGACTCAGTCGGCTCGTGGAAACAGTCCATAAGTTCTCCAAAGACATTGGTATGGAATTTGGACTGAATAAATGCTCAAAATGCACGATCAAAAAAGGTAAAAAGAAAAAAAAAAAAACAGAAAACATACAGCTGGATGAAGGGAGCTACAGTGAAGATCTGGCTGAAGACTCGACATACAAATATACTCAACAAAAATATAAACGCAACACTTTTGGTTTTGCTCCCATTTTGTATGAGATGAACTCAAAGATCTAAAACTTTTTCCACATACACAATATCACCATTTCCGTCAAATATTGTTCACAAACCAGTCTAAATCTGTGATAGTGAGCACTTCTCCTTTGCTGAGATAATCCATCCCACCTCACAGGTGTGCCATACCAAGATGCTGATTAGACACCATGATTAGTGCACAGGTGTGCCTTAGACTGCCCACAATAAAAGGCCACTCTGAAAGGTGCAGTTTTGTTTTATTGGGGGGGGGATACCAGTCAGTATCTGGTGTGACCACCATTTGCCTCATGCAGTGCAACACATCTCCTTCGCATCATCCGTGAAGAGAACACCTCTCCAACATGCCAAACGCCAGCGAATGTGAGCATTTGCCCACTCAACTCGGTCACGATGACAAACTGGAGTCAGGTCGAGACCCCGATGAGGACGACGAGCATGCAGATGAGCTTCCCTGAGATGGTTTCTGACAGTTTGTGCAGAAATTCTTTGGTTATGCAAACCGATTGTTTCAGCAGCTGTCAGAGTGGCTGGTCTCAGACGATCTTGGAGGTGAACATGCTGGATGTGGAGGTCCTGGGCTGGTGTGGTTACACGTGGTCTGCGGTTGTGAGGCTGGTTGGATGTACTGCCAAATTCTCTGAAACGACTTTGGAGACGGCTTATGGTAGAGACATGAACATTCAATACACGAGCAACAGCTCTGGTTGACATTCCTGCTGTCAGCATGCCAACTGCACGCTCCCTCAAATCTTGCGACATCTGTGGCATTGTGCTGTGTGATAAAACTGCACCTTTCAGAGTGGCCTTTTATTGTGGGCAGTCTAAGGCACACCTGTGCACTAATCATGGTGTCTAATCAGCATCTTGATATGGCACACCTGTGAGGTGGGATGGATTATCTCAGCAAAGGAGAAGTGCTCACTATCACAGATTTAGACTGGTTTGTGAACAATATTTGAGAGAAATGGTGATATTGTGTATGTGGAAAAAGATTTAGATGTTTGAGTTCATCTCATACAAAATGGGAGCAAAACCAAAAGTGTTGCATTTATATTTTTGTTGAGTGGGAATTGAACAAAATGCTACAATTGAGCGCAAGAAAATTAGAATAAAAACAACACAAGAATACCTAAACCACTTTAAAAAGATCTGCAAAACAGAGTTGACACCAAAGAACAAGATCACAGCCATAAACCACATTGCAATACCAATGGTGACCTATGGGTTTGGCATAGTGGACTGGCCACAGTGTGAGCTTTATAAGTTGGAGACGAAAACCAGGAAGATGCTCACCCTCCACAAAGTTACATACAGAAATCAGTGCATGGACAGAATATATCTCCCTCGCAGAGAAGGTGGTCTGGGTCTCATTGAAATCAACCAGGCCCATAGAGCATCGATAATATGTATTGGACAGTACTTAAAAGAAATCATGAAAAAGGTCGCACAACAGCATAAGAAGACCTTATCCAAACAGACCTCAGTCATCAAACTGGCAAAAAAAACTTTGGGAGGAAGCAACAATGTGATGCCTGCAACAAAACTCGCAAGACAGACCAGAGAACAATACAGCAAAAGAGAACGAAAACATCGAGTGGAAAGATGGAAACAGCACAAAAGGGCTGGACGATTCCAAGAAGAACTCGAAAAGGAATACATAGACAAAGTCGGATCAGTGCAGTGGCTGAAAAATGGAGAACTTGGTTTTGATGGAGAAAGAATTCTAGTTGGAGCACAAGATCAGGGACCTCTCACAAATGGCTTCAAAAAAATGTCAGGGATCTCACAAAATGATAAATGCCAATTCTGTCATACAGCTGTTGAGAGTGTTAACCATCTAACTTCTGTCTGCCATGAGGATCTGGCATGCTGACATTATACATCCAGACACAACAAGATCTGTCAATATCTCCACTGGAAAGTATGCAAGGAACTGGAGGTGGAAGTCAAAGAAAACGTCTGGGACCATGAGCCAGCAACAGTCTCGTCAATTGGAAAAGTAACTGTCTTCTACAACAAAGAGATCTCAGCAGGGAGACATTGAAGGAGGTGCAATAAAACCTAATATTGTCATCTGGAACAAGCAAGAGAAAACAGCTTAAATCAACTATATGAAAGTCCCCAATGACTATGGCCTGAATCAAGCTGAAAGATCTCGAAATACCAAGACCTGAAAAATGACCTACGAACAACATGGTCATTGAAAGACATCAATATCATCAAAGTTATGGTGGTGGCAACAGGCCTGATGAAGAAGAATCTGAAGAAATACCTTGAGGCAATCCCCGGTCACCCAAGCGCACATGAGGTGCAGTTGTCTGCAATTAAGGGAACGATCACCGTCTTGAAGAGAGCCCTCGGATACAGTGCCAGCTATGGTTAGGATAACTACAGAGCCTAGGGTGCAACTTTAAATGGTAAATGGCCTGCAACTTTAGACCCCAGGTATGGGGTCCACTACATTCTATTAAAAATAAATCAAAGATAAATGAAAAACAAAGACAAAAACATTTGGCTGTTCTGAATGTGGACAAAAATTTAGACTAAAGACCCACCTGAACAAACACATGATAATTCATACAACTTGTACTAATGCTGCAGGGAAATGTTGCTCCTGTGCTAGCACTCGGCTACATAACCCACTAAGTCACAGGCTGCACAAATCAGGAACAAAAACAAGAAAATAAATGCAACAAAATAAACAAGCAGTTTGCAGAAAACCTAAGGCTCAACCACAGGAACATGGCAAAGGACACAATACAAGTGCACCAGCTGTATTGAAGGAGCTACAATAAAACCTGATATTGTTATTTGGAATAAGCAAGAGAAAACAGCCAAAATAATTGGACTCTGGTCTCAATGGAGCTGAAAGGGGGAGAGAGGAAAAAAAAAAATCACAAAATTCCAAAACCTTAAAAATGAGCTATGAACAGCATCTCATCGAAAGAAATAGACATAACATCAGTTGTGGGGGGCGACAGGGCTGATACAAAAGAACCTTTAAGAAAGTCAGCCCCTGATCACCCAAGTGCCCACAAGGTGCAGTTATCAGCAATTAAGGGAACGATCACCATTCTGAAGAAAGCCTTCGGATACAATGGCAGTAAAATGTTTAGGGAGCAACTATAGACCCCGAGTCTGGGGCCCATTGGATTCTGTTAAAAAGAAATCCAAGAGAAAAAAACAAAACAAACAAACAAAAAAAAAACATAAAGTCTCCGTCAGTGTGTCAGAAGTTTTATACTAGAAGTTGTTGTGAAGGTGTGATGTGTTTGGATGTTCATGGTGTTTAACCTGTCAGCAGGGTGTTGCAGTAGTTGAGGTGTGAGATGGCGTCTGTGTCAGGAGTCCTGCTGCATGCTGGGAAAGTTTATGATTCTCTGAATGTTGTAATGTCTTAATGTTGAAATAGTAAATATTTGGGATAATGTGGACATTTTTTTTTGGGGGGGGGGGGGGGGGTGTGAAACTGAAATTCACCCATTATTTTTCCCTTCTTCAGTTCTTCATGGATTTTGATTATTATGTTTTTATTTGCTTCATCTAAGCACTGAGCACAGTTGTTACTCACGCATTATTAAAATTTTCAATTGTTTTAGAAAATCTAGACTTTTTAAGGTGAAAATAGTGCAAATTCACCAAAACACATTGTCTTCAGTTTTTGATTATAATTCTGTTGATTTCTTTGATTTATTTAAACACTGGTGACAATTCTTCCTTGTGGAAATATGACATTACAACCCCTGGCAAAAATTATGGAATCACCGGCCTCGGAGGATGTTCATTCAGTTGTTTAATTTTGTAGAAGAAAAGCAGATCACAGACATGACACAAAACTAAAGTCATTTCAAATGGCAACTTTCTGGCTTTAAGAAACACTATAGGAAATCAAGAAAAAAAGACTGTGGCAGTCAGTAACGGTTACTTTTTTAGACCAAGCAGAGGAAAAAAATATGGACTCACTCAATTCTGAGGAAAAAATTGTGGAATCACCCTGTAAATTTTCATCCCCAAAACTAACACTTGCATCATATCAGATCTGCTCATTAGTCTGCATCTAAAATGGAGTGAACACACCTTGGAGAGCTGTTGCACCAAGTGGACTGACATGAATCATGGCTCCAACACGAGAGATGTCAATTGAAACAAAGGAGATGATTATCAAACTCTTAAAAGAGGGTAAATCATCATGCAATGTTGCAAAAGATGTTGGTTGTTCACAGTCAGCTGTGTCTAAACTCTGGACCAAATACAAACCACATGGGAAGGTTGTTAAAGGCAAACATACTGGTAGACCAAGGAAGACATCAAAGCATCAAGACAGAAAACTTAAAGCAATATGTCTCAAAAATTGAAAAATGTACAACAAAACAAATGAGGAACGAATGGGAGGAAACTGGAGTCAACGCCTGTGACCGAACTGTAAGAAACCGCCTAAAGGAAATGGGATTTACATACAGAAAAGCTAAACGAAAGGCATCATTAACACCTAAACAGAAAAAAAAACAAGGTTACAATGGGCTAAGGAAAAGCAATCGTGGACTGTGGATGACTGGATGAAAGTCATATTCAGTGATGAATCTCGAATCTGCATTGGGCAAGGTGATGATGCTGGAACTTTTGTTTGGTGCCGTTCCAATGAGATTTATAAAGATGACTGCCTGAAGAGAACATGTAAATTTCCACAGTCATTGATGATATGGGGCTGCATGTCAGGTAAAGGCACTGGGGAGATGGCAATCTTTTTTTCTTGATTTCTTATAGTCTTTCTTAAAGCCAGAAAGTTGTCATTTGAAATGACTTTAGTTTTGTGTCATGTCTGTGATCTGCTTTTTTCTACAAAATTAAACAACTGAATGAACATCCTCTGAGGCCGGTGATTCCATAATTTTTGCCAGGGGTTGTATAAATCTTAGGGAAAATATGGACTTCTTTGGGGTGAAATTCACCCAAACTGTTTCTTCTCTTTAATTTTTGATGGCTTTTGATTCAGATTAGTTTGTTTGATTTATTGAAAGACTGTTCACAATTCTTCCTCTAGAAATTTTGTTGTAAACAAATGCTATTTGTTAGTAAAACAATAAAATTCAACCTAAATACTTGTTTTTCCCAGTTTCTGATCAATTTTAATTCTGGTGGTTTTGTTTGATGCATTGGAGCTCTGTTCTTCGTTGCAGAATTGTTGAAATTTTGAATATGGGGGGGATAATCAACTTTTGGTCATGAAAACGAAGAAATTCGCCCAAAGTTGGCATATTCATGAAATTCATGGTTTCTGAGAGAAACAAATTCACAACAACAAAAATTTTAATTTACACAGTCAATGTTCAACTTCCAGCAAAAAATATTTCCAGCAAAATACTGTCCCCTGATACAGTTTACTCACTGCTGTCAACATTTACAACAGTATGTAAAGAATTGTTTCCCTCACATGCATAGTGTGGGGAAATAGATGGAAGAATAAACCTGGGTGAGCACTGATTATTTACTAGAACCGGTTCATGATGTCTGCTGCTATACCTGTAAGGTCAGAGGTCGATGGTGGAGGTGGAACAAGGAGTATCTTAAAGGTGAACATTTTTCCTAACTCAGCGGCGTTTCTGATTATGTCATGAAGACAATTTGGCAGCAGAAATGCTGAAAAATCAACATGATAGAAGAGACGGACATGAACTGAGGACAACAGGGTGTCCAGATTTACAACGCTGCCGTTCAGCTGCTCTGATCCAGGTTTCTGACAGCTTCAGTCAGCTGGATGTTGGCTCCTCCTCCTCTGCATGGACAGACACGCCCACCACCATGTGTCAGCCGTGTTCTATGGTCATTCTGTAAAACACTCCTACATTATGTTGATGCTGCGCTATGACATCCTGTTAAAATGTTATCAATCGAGCCTCTGGGGGGGGGTGCTCACTTTTGAATCGTATTAGAAAAATTAATTTGCTAAAAATAAATTCATGGTGTTCGGGTTCGGCAGTGGTCAGTTGCAACAGCAGAAAAGCAGCTGATCCTCTTTTTAATGATAAACTGTCCAGACACAAATTCTGAATGTCTCTCTGGATGAGTCTCAGACCGTTGGATCGTGTCTTTTACACGGACTGAGAGCCATTCGAATTTTATTACAAATTCGACATGTTTGTAATACACACAAACAGAAACCGAGACAAATGACACTTGATCCATGATACATTTTACAGATTTATTCATGAACATCAAGGAAATGATTTAAACTCGGATGATCTGTAAACTGTGTTGCCAAACTCACGTTTCAGTTTGAAGTAAAAGAGAAGCAGTGAAATTAAGAACCCTGCAGTTTTCTCTGAGACACAAACAGCAGTGGAACAACACAGAGACAACTGGACTCAACATTGTTTGGGTTTTTAAATTTGCCCCATAGATCTTTGACCCACTGAGACAAATTAATTAATATTGATTCAGATATGAATTAACACTTATCAAATAACAAAGCTTTAAGTTAAATGCTTGAAAAAGGCTGTCAAATATTACCATGGCAACTCTTTAGAGAGACAAATGTCCAGTTTTTCTTCTCCATGATATTACAGTTCTCAGGTCAAAGTGGTTTTTATTCCACAGCTGACATACTTTTAATAGAACAAGATTCTGATAAATATGAAGCTGTGTGTTTGAGGAAGAATTCAGTCCAGCAAACTGTCTGTCTCCGTCTCTGAGACGTCCCTGTTTACTACTTGGTCCATAAACGTACTGAAACATAACTGCATTTATATCAAAAAACCCTCAGATTAACAACAGCTTCTCAACAGCAACAGTTGCTTCTATTAAGATGAAATAATTTAAGTTGTCAGCATGTTTGTTTCTTCAGGAAATGTAACATCAAAGTCGAGTTTAACCAATCAGAACCTTCAATTTGTGGACCGCCTTTTCACACCAAAGTCTGTTAATTTGGCATAATCAAGGGGAGGCTGTGAACACATGAAAAGAAAAACTTTAAAATGGGTTCAAATAATTTCAGGAAACTTTTCTTGAATTACATGGTTTCCTCTTTATTATTAAAATAAAAAGCAGCACAAAGCAGAAAATAATTTAAATACAGCATTAAAGAAATGACCTAAAATATGTAAAAAATGAAAAAATTTTAAAAAAAAAAACATGAAAATGAATGAAATTAGGAAACAGCAAAAACTCCAAAATCACAATTTACGTTAAAAATCTACAACTTGATGAAAATGGATTAAAATCAGAAAAAAAGTAATTTAAAAAAACAAATATTTATAAAAAGGTGATGGGATCAAAATAATAAAAAAAAACTGCTTACAAATATTATTCAGTATCAATGTTCTAAACTTATAACTTCTCACCCTCATGAAAATGATGGAAAAAATATTAAATGCAATATTCGTTCATGAATATTCATAATATTCTGTCTGACTGTCAAAACCCACAACTAAATGCACCTGATTCAACACACACTGGACCAGATGAGAAACTGATGTTTAATGTCCAACTTGTTACATTGATTCTAGCTCCTGTTAAAATATGAAGATTTTCTAGCTGGAAATCAGAAATCCTGAGTTCCAGCTTTCCACTGAATGCAGCATGAACTTTGAACCTTGTGTACACACGTTCACCTCATGTTGTCCCCAAGACCTCACAGAACAAACCCGCTATAATCTCCCTGCAATCCCGCAATTTAGTCACTTCTTTGGTTAAACTGAAAGTGTTGATACTTTTAAGTATGAAGGTGAGACGAGAACAATTTTAATGACAAACCATCCAGTCATCACTCGCTTTGCCAAAAATGTGACCTGACTCACCTTTGCATGAGCCCCTGTGCGCATGCTGCACATTCACACCTTTCCAGCACTCACACACTTAACAGGGTTCAGATTTTTTGTTTTGGTAAGTTTATTAAATCAGAGAATCCAGCAGGAACTTGAAGTTCCCCTCCCATCCTGTTACCCCACACGCACATTTTGATGCACCGTCTGCAGGACGGAGGTAGAAGACGAGTCTTCCGTCCCCAAGAAAGACACCAGGACTTTGGTTTCAGGCTTCAATGAACAGATTGAACCATCTGCAGACATCAACCTGTCACATGACCTGCTGGAGCCTGATGGAAGCCCCGCCCTCAAACACATCAGTTGTTGTCAAACTGTTCTTTGGTGTTAATTCCGATTTGAAGATCTTTTTTCAATGGTTTCAGTATTCTGTTACTCTCTCATTTTCTTCAATTCCCAAGTATTTGTATGTGGAGTCTACAGCCAAATCCACAATGTAGCTCCCTTTATCCAACTGTATGTTTTCTGTTTTTCTCTTTTTACTTTTTTTTTGATTGTGCATTTTGAGCATTTATCCAGTCCAAATTCCATACCACTGTCTTTGGAGAACCTATGGACAGTTTCCACAAGCTGATTGAGTCCCTGTTCTGTGTCGGCAAAGACTTTTAAATCATCCATGAACAGCAGATGGTTCACAAGTTTTTGATTTTTCCTTCACAAGTTTTTGATTTTTCCTTCCTCTACCTCTACTTAAGTCATACCCGATGTCATGCTCCTTCATGATCTTGCTGAGCGGGTCCATGATTAAGCAGAATAAAAGTGGTGAGAGTCTGTCTCTCTGGAATATCCCTCTCTGAACTCATGTCTGGGATTGTTATTTGTCCCTCTGTGTGACTGAGGGTGATGGTGGTGTTTCACTTGTTCATCTGTGCTCTCAGGAAAGATCTTATTTCCTCATTGATGTTGTAGTTCTAAGCACCTCATGATTCAGGAGTGTGGCACGCTGTCAAATGCCTTTTTGTAATCAATCCTCTTTTTTTTTTTTTTGCAGTCCTCCCAGGATAGCTTTGTCTATCAGTAACTGGTCTTTAGCTCCTAATCTTTTCTGTTCATTTTCCAGGTAGCCACCAGTGTCAAGATGTTCATAAATGGCATCAGATATGATTCCTGTCAGCCATTTGTACATTGTTGTTAGGCAGCAGATGTGTCTGTACTTGTTGGGAAGCTGTGTTTCCTTGGTCTTTGGAAGTAGGCTTGTGTTCCCAGTCATTAGCCAGTCTGGTGTGTCCTCTTCTCCAGTCAATATTTTTGTGAAAGGCACAGCATAATGGTGGTGCAATGCTGTCAGCCTTTTCAACCAAAAATTTTGGATTTTGTCAATGCCAGGTGCCTTGAAGTTACTGTATTCACTCATTTTCTTTCTGGTCTCCTCTTCAGTGATTACAATTGCTGCCATTTGCTGTTTGTCTTTGTTTTTCTGTTTTATTATTTCAATCCACTCAGCCTCCTGGTGTTGTTTTGGGTCTTCAAAGAGTGGTCTCCAGAATTTTTCAACTACTTCTCTCTTGGGTGGCTGTTGTACTTCTACTGTGTCGTTTGCCAACGTCGTGGGGTTTTTCACAAATTGCTTATCTGTTTTGCTTGTATTTTCTTGTCTTTGTTCCTAATTTGTGCAGCCAAAACTTTCACTAAGGCTTGATGTTCAGCCCACCCAATTGTTTATCTTCAACACTGTATTTTCTTTTAATGTGATTAATTTTTTTTAGGAGGTTAATTTTATGGTTTTGGCCTCCCAAAAATATCATTTGAGAGATCTCTGCTCTTAGACAACTGATTTTTTGTTGTTGTTGTAATATCTTTTTCCCATCGTGGCACAGTATTCTTTTTCTTAATTGTGGTTCCTCTTCTCTGAAAATTATGTGGGGCTAATTTACTTTGTATGCACCATGCCGCTCCATAATTCATACATTTTAAATCTGTCAATGTGGTTCCTTCTGAGACCAGTCTAGCCAATCCCAGGTTAACTTTCTGTAGCATACTTGTGAACTTTTTATCCTCCTTCAATTTGATCAGTTTTGGACACTCTTATGTCCATTCTTCTTGTTTCCACAAACTTGTTAGCCAATTCCTCTTTTAATTCCCACTTCTCTGGGTCTGGGTGCATCTGCATATTGTTTTGTGGTTGAGGTGGCAAATGACTCCTAATTTGTTGGGGTGGTGGATGACTCCATTTTTGCCATTGTGGGGTGTCCTGTGTGAATTCTCATGTGTCTGTTCAGAGTGCTCTTTCGTCCAAATCTTCGACCACACTCAGCACAGACAAATGCTTTTTGTCCTGTATGAATTATCATGTGCCTGTTCAGGTCTCCCCTTTGTCCAAATCTTTGACCACACTCAGAACAGACAAATGCGTTTTGCCCTGTATGAATTACCATGTGTGTGTTCAGAGTGCTCTTTCGTCCAAATCTTCGACCACACTCAGAACAGACAAATGCTTTTTGCCCTGTATGAATTATCATGTGTGTGTTCAGAGAGCTCTTTCGTCCAAATCTTTGCCCACACTCAGAACAGACAAATGCTTTTTGTCCTGTATGAATTATCATGTGTCTATTCAGACTGTTCTTTAGTCCAAATCTTCGACCACACTCAGCACAGACAAATGCTTTTTGTCCTGTATGAATTATCATGTGTCTGTTCAGAGTGCTTTTTAGTCCAAATCTTTGACCACACACTGAACAGACTAATGTTTTTTTTCCTGTATGAATTATCATGTGTGTGTTCAGGGTGCCCTTTTGTCTAAATCTTTGACCACATTCAGAACAGCCAAATGTTTTTTTCCCTGTCTGAATTCTAATGTGTTTCTTCAGATTGCCCTTCTGTTTCTGTCTGTCACTCCGATCAGAACAGCTAAATGGTTTTCTTCTTGCTTGCCTCTCCTTTTGTTGCTCTGAGTTGTTCATGTGACCAAATGCTTTTACATATTTAGAGCCTTTAAATTGTTTCTCATCAGTGTTGCCTGAATGAACAATATTGGTATTTGTTGGACAGTTAAAACTTGACTGAAGTTCTCTGCTCTGTTTCCAGTCATAACTGTCATCAGTCTCAGTTCCAGAACTGTCTGAACTCCTGCCACTGGTATCTGGTTGTAAATGACTGTTTGGACCTGAGTTGCTGGCTGGTTGTGGTCCTCCATCATCCTCGCCATCAGCTTCTGCTGTCAGTGTTCTGTGAACAGATGAGCTGCTGGCTACAGGTTCAGCCTCTGTGCTCTCATCACTTTGGCTTTGATGAAGCTGTGATGACTCTGGTTTTTCATCATTTTCACTCTTCACAGGGACGGCAGTGAAACCAAACTTGGTGAGATCTGCCTCCTCCAGCTGCTGAAACTGCTCTCCCTGCTGACTTATCCACAGCTCCTCTTCTTCTTTAATGTCCTCCTGGTCAACTTTCAGATTCCATTCCTGATGTTCAGGGAGAATTTCTTCTTTAATCACCAACAACGGCTGCATGTCTGTAAAGAAACAAATTAACAGTAAATGTGAGAACTACACTCATTCAAATAAAGTGGCAGAGTGGTGAGCTTGACCTGATAACAGTAAGTTATTTCACTGATGGAACTGATAAAAGTGAAAATTTCACAAATTTTAAATTACATCTTTGTCTTCCACAATTGACTATTGTAATTCTTTATTTTTTGGATTGCAACAAAATAGTGTAGGATGTCTACAGATGGTACAGAATACTCGAGTTTTGATGAAAACCAGGAGGTTTGATCAAAGCTATTCTGGCTTCTCTTCACTGGTTCCATGTGACAAAGAGCAGATTTCAATGTTTTGTTGCTGGCATATAAGGCTCTAAATGGTCATGAACTCTATCTTTCTGAACTTGTTCAGCCTTATGTGCCTCCTTGTGCCCTGCGGTCCTTGAAAGCAGACTTGCTCTGTGTCTCAAGCTTTCTCTACTATGGAAACCACCTGGACAACTGAGAGCTTTCAGAGAAACATCTGTGTCTCAAGGTTTAAAAATAAGTCAGCAGGCTTCAGAGCCTTTTCTTGCCGTGCTCGTATCTTGTGGAACAGGCTGCCTGTTGGCATTTGAAATGTAACTAAGACTATTTCTAAAACATATTTTTGATTGTCTGTAATATGTTTTGTGGTTTTTAATCTTTTCATTATTTTTGCTTGTTGTACTTCAATGTTTTGTGTTTTTAATTGGTTTTATTTTTGGATATAGGGATCTTTGTTTAACGTTTGTCTGTGGTTATCTTTATCACTGTTTTCTGTTCCTCACTTAAAATGTTTTTTAATATTATTACTTAGGACAGCACGGTGGTTTAATGGTTAGCACTGTTGTCTCACAGCAAGATGGTCATGGGATCGATTCCCACCTGTGGCCTTTCTGTGTGGAGTTTGCATGTTCTCCTCGTGTTTGTGTGGGTTTTCTCCAGGTGCTCCGGCTTCCTCCCACGTGCCAACACATGCATGTTAGGCAAATTGAAAACTTTAAATTGACCCTCAGCACAAGTGTGAATGCGTTTGTTTGTCTATATGTGGCCCTGCGATAGACTGGCGTCCTGTCCAGGGTGTACTCCACATCACACCCCATGACTGCTGGGATAGGCTCCGACCCCGTGACCCTTAATTGGAGTAAATGGGCATTGAAAATGGATGGATGGATTATTTTTACCTAAACGACACTCAAACAAGATGTCAGAACTCATCAAATATGACGAACACATCTAGAGTGACATTTCAACTCATTAAAAATATGTAAGCCAACTAATTGATTTAATATTTTGTAACGTTGCTGTGCGCACCAGAGATTGTGTGCCAATTACAGGGGCATCATACTACTCGGCCTCACTGGTAAAGTCTACTCCAGGGTGCTGGAAAGGAGGGTTTGCCCGATAGACAAACCTCTGACTGTAGAGGAACAATGCGGGTTCTGTCCTGGTTGTGGAACAACCGACCAGCTCGTCACTCCTCAGAAGGATCCTGGAGGGTGCCTCAGAGTATGACCATCCAGTTTGTGGGTGTTTTGCAGACTTGGAGAAGGCGTATGATCGGGTACCCCAGGAGATACTGTGGGAGGTGTTGTCGGAGTATGGAGTGAGGGGGTCCCTTTTCAGGGCCATCCAATCTCTGTACTCACAAAGCGAGAGCTGTGTTCGGGTGCTCGTCAGTAAGTCGGACTCGTTTCTGGTGGGCGTTGGCATCCGACTTATGACCAGTCCTGTTTTGTGATATTCTTGGACAGGATATAAAGGTGTAGTCGGTGGGGGGGTCCATTGTTGGAGAACATTTGCCCTGAGAAGTAACACCAAATTGCTGATGTTTGTTTGACTCATAATACTGGCACAGAGGACTGAAGACACATCATCTTGTAATAAAAAGATAACTGAGGGACGGAGGTGAATTTAAAGCACAGATTGTTCTGACACTGATCAGTTACTGATTTTTTTGAGGCTGACGATGACATGATATTATATTTGTGTGAGCAGACATTTTCAGTTACGAACATCAACAAGAACCCACTTCAGTGTCAATGACTTACAGGCTAAGTGGACTGATATCACAAAACAAAAGATAGTTCTGTTAATAAAGACTATTTCCGGGACCAGATTTCCATCACAGCCTCCCTTTCTCTCTGTCTCTTTTGCAAACCCACATTTCTGCAAACTTCCACATTTACACTATTCAGGTCGACACGTCACACATAGGAGCAAAGCTACTATGAATGCTACAAAGTTACCAAGGAAAAGTTCCCTAGTTTGTTGATGGGAGCTGTAGAAATTAATGGATTTTATTATTTGATTAATTAATTTGTTTACAGTGGTCCCTTGCTATAACACGGTTCACCTTTCGCAGCGTCGCAGTTTCGCAGATTTTTTTAGTCCAATTTTGCATGCATTTTTTTTTTTTTACAGCGCATTGTGTTCTGCGTCCTCATCAAGCAGGCTGGTCACGGCACCGCGAAGGCAGAGCACGCGCATTGTGTTCTGCGTGTGTTTATAAGAATCTTCTCGCCCAGAAGAAAAAAAAATGTGCCAACAACTACCCATAACTGTGTTCTTCACTCAGAAAAATACACCTGCACTGAGGTGTCACTCAGTGGAAAAAGACGCAACAGTGGAGCGGCGCCAGGACGAAGAGGCGCAGTCAGAGGAACTGTGAAATACTGGTCAGTCACTATTAATAATTTCTTATCTGTCCAACCTCGTAGGTTGATCGCTAAAATTAAATTTGTTAGTTCTAAAAGCCATCATAATTATTTATAGGAAAACGTTCCATTTTTATTTCTCAAACAAATGTTTGGGCCTGAAAACAGGTTGGTCTTATTTTTCTACTAAGGTTTGAACTTTGAGAGTGTTTACACATGAGAGAAAAGTCAGTAAATGTTAGTGCATGTTTGAGAAAAGTGTATAAAGTGTGTAGTGAGGGGTTTTACAGCCTTAAAACATCTATAATAATTGTAAAATTAATAAGGCTGACTACTTCGCGGATTTCACCTACTGCGGGCTATTTTTAGAACGTAACTCCCGCAATAAACGAGGGACCACTGTAATTGATTTGAATTAATGTTGCAGTGATGAATAAATTCTGGGAGCAATTTCTTCATCTGTTCATAACCAGAGTTCCTCTTACCGGTGTACAACAGGTTACTGATGTTGAATCAAAATAAACCAAACCTCTATGAGCCAGAATACACAAATCACTGCCACCAGAATCCTTTCAGTTACCTTTCTTCATTTATAAATTCAAAGTCCCTGCTGATCTTGGAAAAAGGGAGTCGAAACACTGAGGGTGGTGAGGTCACTTTCCTTCAGCAATAAATTATCCAGAGATTTTACATAATATGGAATTATTTTGCATGTATCTTTCACCAAACTCCTCCTTATCCTGTTCTAAGTATTGACAGAATCACTGGAGGAATACCTGATGAGGAAAACATATTACCGTTACAACATGATCTAAAATATCAGTAACACAAACAAAGCTGAGTGAACAAACCTGTTCTGTAGAAGAGATTTGGAGGATTAAAAACACCATCCAGCCCTTTACCTCTTTTGTTCTGTTCTTTTAAATGACTCATCTCTTCTTCCTGATCTGCAATCATTCCTTCATCAGCAGATGTTAGCTGTAGTTTCAACATGTCCCTCAGCTGCTGGACTTCAGACTTGTTTGTAGAAAAACTTTAAAACACACAAAAGCAAAAGAGAGTCAATGACCAAGTGGAGGAAAGACTAAAAACAGGCCAATTTAATCATCTGCTGCTGCTCTGCTGCCCAGGCTGACCAATCACAAGTGTGACACAACACAGAAATGTCCCTGTGCTGGGACAGCCATCCTAAAGTAGGAGACATCAACCCTGATCCCAGAGATCACCTGACATGAAAGTTTTCCTAAAGCCCCGGTCAGACGGCACTAACGAAGGACAACGAAGCCCAAACAAAAGTCCCAAATCAGGACTTTCGTTGGCATTGTTTATCCTTCACTCAGCTTTATTCCTGCAGCTGGCGCTTCGTCATAATTTTTAAACTGTCAAAAAATTGGACAAATGCCGCCAACAACCTCAAGTCGCCCGCATTTCATTTTGGTGTAATTTTTGACGATTTCTTATTGTTCTTAGTTTTTGTAACATTAACATTTCGTTTAACTTAACTAATCTTCGTTCAACCTCACAAGTCCGACAGACTGAACAAACACAACGACATCTGAACAAATCAATAACTAAAGCCTCGACGAAACGAAGGAAACATTCTTGTAAAGCAATGTTTTCATACAGTAACAATAGCATTAAGAACGTTTTCTCAGCTATGTACGCACGTTTCAAACGTTTGTGGCTGGCCTGCGTGTAGCCTTCGTCTGACACGGACAGTTTCCCATGACTAGTGCCATGGACAGTGATGATCCCCAGCATGGGGACGAGCCAGCTCGCCTTGTCGACAAGTGCGAGATGGCTGTTCTTCAGGCCGAAGCTGCCGATGATGAATTCATGGTCAACATGTACCGATGGCAAAGGGGACAGCAACGAAGATGTGGATGAGGCCATGTATCCAACGCCGAAGACAGTTTGGTCTGTATGATCAACTCATAATTGAGCTGAGGGGCCAAGATCCACAATCATTCCGTAACTTTATGCGAATGCTGACCGAGATATATGACAAGCTTCTCAGAAGAGTTGGTCCACGTATCACAAAGCAGGAGACGTGGTACCAAGCGGCTCTGGATCCAGGCCTGAAGCTGGCACTGCCTCTTCGTCATTTGGCTTCCAGAACCAAGTACCACAATATGCAGTATGGATGGCGCTTTCCTCACAACACAATCTCTGCTGTCATACAAGAAGTGTGTAAAGCCATCTGTGAGGAGCTTATGGACGAATGATTGACACCTCCACAGTGGCTGGCTATAGCCAATGGCTTCTTCAGGAAATGGCAATTTCCGATCTGCTGTGGTACCCTTGACAGCAAGCATATTGCTTGTGTGCTCCTGGTACAGGAATGTACCGCAATTATAAGGGATTCTTTATCGTCGTTCTCCTTGCCTTGGTTGATTCAGATGACAAGTTCATCTAGGCAGACATCTATGGTAAGCAGAGATAAAAGTCAATCAAAAATTCAAATTAAATATAGTCATTTATTCATTTTATTTGTTCTAATTACTTACTCTCAATTTCTATTTTCGGTAAAGGATCATTAGGTGATGCCCAGATTTATAACAAACCTGAACTGAAGGCCTGCCTAGAAGACGACACAATAGGCCTTTCTGACCTACAGCCACTCCCACATGACACAGAAGACGTATTATTCTTCTGGTTTGGAGATGATGCCTTTGCTTTGCACCATAATCTGATGAAACCATGCGCTCATCGCCACCTCACAGACAAAGAACGGATCTTCAATTACAGACTGTCACATGCAAAAAGGGGGGTAGAAAATGCGTTTGGGATTCTTGCAAATCGGTTCCAGGCTGTCCTGATGACAATGCAGCACAGTCAGAGGACTGTGCGACTCACCAAACCTGTTTGGTGATCCGGTAATCTTAACCGGATTAGATACCCGGGCTCCAGAATAACGTCATTGATCTTGAAGATATCCCCACTCGGCACTTGGTGCCTGGAGCGTGGAGGCAAGGGAACAATCTGCAGGATATAAAAATCTAGAGAGGGAGCAATACTGCAAATAACCCCAGCAAGAGCCAGAAGAATTTACTGAAGCATTGATGCAATTCCGAGGCCATTGCAGTGCCATGGCAGAGAGAAATGTGTGAACATTGTGCATAATTATATGCACATTGTGCATAATTATATGCACATTGTAATTTGTAACCCTTATTGTTTAAATTTGCTCAACAATCTTTAAATTTCCTTGTGTCTTTATTGAAAAAAATTATTGTAATTTATGTGTAATAGGACTGCAAAATATTTTTTTTCCTTGGGACTGAAAATGATTCTACATTGTTTTTACTAGGACTGGAATTTAATCCTTTTTTTTTTTCCCGAGACTGAATTTTTTTAAGTTGTATTTAATCTTTTTTTTCTGAGACTGAAAATTATTCTAATTTGTTTTTCCTAGGACTGGAATTTATTACATTTTTTTTTTGTTTTGTTTTACTGGGAATTAAAGTAATTCTTATAGGGAAAGATATATTAACCATAAAAAAATTGCAAAATACAAATCTCAAGTTTGAGAAAAGTCTATTATTCTGCTATCTAGAGATGGGTATTGATAAGATTTTATCGATATGGATACCATTTTCGATTCTACTTATCGATTTGATTCCTTATCGATTCCCTTACCGATACCTCTTGTGAATCTTCTGTGTACTAAAAGTAGGTTTTACAGGTTTTCTATGTCAACAACATTTTATTGAGTCTTAAAATAAATAAATATGAAATTGGTCACTGGATCCTTAAACTATGGACATGAATAAACTCTACATGGTGGATCCTTGATCTCTGGACATAAATAGAAATAAACGAAATCTGTACTTTTTGTCAAAAGCATCATCTTTCAGACATTATTGGCATGAATGTTTTTCCATACATCTGAGCTGAGCTCTTGCAGCTGACTGCTGCACGTCAGGATGTAATTCATAAAGAATGCAGGACGTCTCATTTTGGGAGGAAAAAAACATTTTAGTCGATTGTAGGTTCTTGTCTGTATTACAGCGTTTGGAAAGAGGTGTCATTTTATTTCAAGCGGCAATTCCTTTTGAAGTTATTAATTCCACCCGGACTCTGTCTCGGCAGAGAGCCGCGCAGCGTTTGGAGCTGTGCCAACGGAACAGAGGACGATTCTCGTTTCTTGCCTGCAACAAGACAAGAGTCCCAGTTAGTGACTTTACTCCACACAAAAGTGACTCACGATTGACATATTTTAATGGCTTTGAGAGGGGTTAAGAAGCGGACTTGCCGCTTCTGAAGAGCAGCGAATCAAAGAACCAGCAAGCCAGCGGATCAAAGCATTGCTTCATTGGTTCACGCTTCAAAGTGGAGTCGCGCTGCAGAAGCAGTTGATTATAGAGCCACTGCAGGGTCTGTCATCAACGTAGAGAAATGATCATTTTTCCTAACAAACACCCTCAAAAACAACGGCCGCTCTGAAGGACCGATAAAGGAATCGTTAAGCAAAAAGGCTACTGATGTCGATGGATTGAAACATTTCTTAACCATACCTGAAAAGAACCGGTTCTCGATACCCAGCCCTACTGCTATCTACATGGGCAAACTTTGGCATCATGGGATGTTGAATTTCTCTCCTGGTAGTGGAGAACAGTGTGGATGTGTCATCAGTGTCATGTTGGCCATCATCTGCTGTAGATATAATGTTGTCAAGCAGGCTGGTGTTGGGTGATGGAAAAGACATACTTGAAAGGTTGACATCAGCCTCCAGAACAAACCTGATCCTGGACATCACTCCCGACAATGAAATCATCGTCTGCGTAGACTGTTGTCTCATGGCTGGAGCACTCTGAGTGGCACTTCCCATCCTGCTGGAACGTGAAGATGTGGGATTCAGGTTTGGATCCACAGCCTGCATCCACTCGATGTTCTGCGACTGCCAGAGCTCTGTGTCCATCCAAGGAGGTACTGCAGTCCACTGAGCTGGCATGGGTTGGAATCCTGTCCCACAAATTGAAAATAAAAAAGGTTAATGTGTCATTACCAATAATTTAGAAATTTATTGACAAACTGAATAAAAGAGTTCAGTTAAATATTTTTTTAACTCACCAGACGATGCCGTTTGCTGGCTAGACGGCTGCAGTCCTTGGACAGGTAGGACAGTGTGTGGTGGCCTCATGTGATGGTGAGGTAGTTGCTGTTGGAACTGCTGTTGCTGCTGCTTGACCCTTTCCTCTTCAGCCCCATCTTCATACTTTGTCAACACCTGATAGATTTCATCTTTTGCTTTTCTGTAGCTCCATTCCGACATGGTGTTTAAGGAGTCCTGGACATAGGCTATGAAGGCGTTCCTAGCTGTGCTGGGGGGCTGCTCTTTACACTTTCGCAGTTCTTCCATGTGGGCCCGACTCTCATCCACTCGTTCCTGCATTAGCTGTAACATTCGGTCCATCTCGCCTTCTCTGATACTTCGCCTTCTTGGACCAGCTGAAGTGGAAGCCCTCGGTTCGCCTTCAGAGACTACGTCCGCGGCCTCCTGTGCAGCAGCAGCTTCAGCAGCATCTAAGTTGCCTGAGTGCTCAAGGATAATAGCCTCCACCTGCAAAGACAAAATCAGAAACCCAGATAAATTTTATGGTAATTTAAAAAAATAATGTAATAAATTTAGGAAATTAAAGCAATGTGTGTACTTACACTTCTGACTGGTTTCTGCCGATGACGAACCACCTTATCCATGAATTTCATGGATGCCATGATGAACCGTTGCCGGTCTGTCCAGATTTCATCATCATCTTCTCCGTCGCCCGACTTCTCTTTGCCCTTCTTGAGCAGTCGGGTGTTGGTGTCACGGACACTCTTAAACCACCCAATCAGATGTTCAGCTGCAAGCAGAGACAAGTACACAATATAGCATGTTAAAATACTGTAAGTAAAAAATAGTAAAAAAAAAAGTCTAAATATTATAGAGTATATGATTGGGGCTCAAATCATGTTGGACAAAGTGAAAATACATAAGCAGCAGCTTGTTTTATAATTCTCACCGCTCTTGTTCATAACTTTGGCCTGGGCCTCCCAAAGTCCTTGTTTGACATCATGTTTGTGATAACCAGCCTTCTTTGCGTTCCAAACCTCTTCTGTTGCCTCAAGCCACTCAAACATGACTTTTTCTTCTTCTTCAGATAGCACAAAGTCTTGTCTGGGGGCCCTTGGCTTCTTGGCAGTGGCTTTGGCTGCCTTCAGACTGGGAGACCTTGATGAAATGCAAATATAAAAACCAGTAAAAAGAAAGTCATAATAAATTACATCAAGTGACAAGCACTGAATGATATGAATGTAATGTACAATTATAAAATCACTTTGTCAACAAAGTTACACTTACGCATGGTATGATTGGGTGGAGCATGGAGACTGATCATGGCAGGACTGACTGATGGGGCTGGTGACCAGGGGTGTGGCAACTGGTGATGCTGTTCCACTGGCATCTGTTGCTGTGGCCTGAAAAAGTCATAGTTGGTGATGAAGCAGTTGAAGTCATAGCTGGAACACGCAAACTCTTATTTCCTCACTTGAAAAGATGTGTGCAACTGGGTGGTTTTGTCCCTCAACCTTGGAGAGATGCTTATCTGGGGTTCTGCAAATTGATGAGGTGTCTCATCACTTGATGAGGCAAGGGATTCCTCTGGAGAGGGTGTCCTCTCCCTTTTCTTTGCTCTCGACTTCTTCTTGGGAGACTGCTTGGACATGATAGTGCTGACTGACTTCTACAACTGCTCGGAACTACAAAACAAGAGTCAGATAGTTGTAGGGTTGGGTGTTTATCTGGAAAAAGATCATTTCTCTACATTGATTGCAGACCCACTGCAGGGTCTGTAATCAACCGCTCCTGCAGTGGCTGTGCTTGAAGCAACGAAGCAGTGCTCCGACCCTCTGCATCATTGGTTCTCTGCTTCGCTGCTTTTCAGAAGTGGAGTCCCTCTCAAAGCCATTTAAAGATGTCAATCGTGAGTCACTTTAGTGAGGATTAAAGTCACAGAGTGGGATTCTTTCTTGTTGCGGGCAAGAAAAGAGAATTGTCCTCCGTTCCATTTTTACAGCAAAAATAAAAAATAAATAAAAATGCTACGTTGCTCTCTGTCGAGTCAAGAATGAATTAATAACTTAAAAGCAATTAATAACTTAAAAGCAAGTCGCCGTTTAAAATCACATGACACCTTTCCAAACATTGTTATACAGACAATTATCTACAACAGACTAAAATGTTTTTTTCCTCCCAAAATGAGATGTCCTGCATTCTTTAAGACCCCATCACACATAACACGAATGAAGCAGACTAGCGCACAAAGGAGGAATTACATGTCATTCGTGAAAAATCAGAGCCACCTCCAATGCCTTGTACATCTGTCGCTACAACTATTCATGCACACCAGCTGCCGAAAGACAGAGAGTGCCCTGTGAGAACCCATTCGATCCCTCACCTGGCAGGTGTCAGCCAAATTCCAGGTGACACACATGAACATCCAGCACCACTCGCTGGACAATTAGAAAATATGGCGCCACTCATGTTGTTAGCACGAAATTAGTGAGCAGGCGAACACTTTCAAGCTGCCAGTGAAATTTGTCTAAGGGCCCCCATGAGTGTGGCGTGCGTGTGTTTTGTGCCCCCCCCTCCCCCCAACACATGTGGCGTGGGGGGAGCACACTTGCATATGTATGTACAGACATGATCACATGGGGGCCGGAGAGCCATGTCTGAGCGCATACAGCATGGCGAGGCACCTCAACTGATCGCAGCACACTGACAGCTGGAAATGACGGCTCACACACGACGTGTAACATTACAAATAGGGATGGGGCCGATACAATCCCGGATCGGTATTGGAACCCGATACCAATATAATTCACGTATCGGAAAATACCGATCCAACCCGTGACATTTTCCGATACCCGAGAAGAGTCACTGTGAATCCACTCAACTGCTGTTTGCTCTCTGCTTGTTTACTGCAGAGCCAGAGGAGGTTTTCTGGAGCCGAGCTCTGTTCTGCAGTGTTCTAGCTGCGGTTCGTAAATTTCTGTCCACCTCTCAGGTTCAAATAGTCTGTTCGTCGAGCACGGATTTTCCGAAAAATTAACCGAATTGTTGCTAAAAATGTGTGCTAAAAAGTTAGCCGCTTCACTGTTCCACTATGAAAAGCCAGCTCAGCGTGCAGCCGAGGAGGAGCCAAGCAGAGATTGTCAGCTGAAAGGGGAAAAAGTCTCTACGTGTGAGCGTCAATAACAATACACTAATTTTACAGTTGAAAGCCTTCGTGTTTCCAAAAGTTCAAAGTTTGCACAGCACAAACACAGCGAGAGAGAAAGAAAAAGAGAGAGACGGAGGGAGAGCGAAAGCAAGCGAGAGAAAGAGAGAGCAAACAAGAGACAGAAAGAGGAGACAGAGAGAGAGGGAGAGACAGACAGAGGACTTAATTCTTACTCTAACACTTGCTTTGACAATGTAAACATATCTCCTAGGGGTGTTGGAAAAAAATCGATTCATGTCCGAATCACGATTCTTATTTATTACGATTCTGAATCGATCCAAAATGTCCAAGAATTGATTTTTAAAAAGCATTTTTTTTTAAACATTTTCGTGCTTCCTCACTGCGTGTACTGTTTGTCAGGCAACGGTTCCGTACCACAGCGTCCCCGTGGGGGGGGGGGGGGTGTTGCGGTGTGCTTGAAAACACTCGTGAGCTGTAGAGTTCAGTGGCTGTAGCTTAGCATGGTGGACGAAGAGCTAATTCAGCCAGCACCGTCTTTGCTGAAGGCAAATGTTTGGGCGCATTTTGGATTTTATTATTTGCTGCATAAGAAGCTTGACATGACTTATGTAAATAAGTCCCTTCGGCTGCTCCCTTATTTGCACTCGGGGTCGCCACAGCAAATCCAAGGTGGATCTGCATGTTGATTTGGCACAGGTTTTATGCCGGATGCCCTTCCTGACGCAACTCCACATTACATGGAGAAATGTGGCAGGGGTGGCAGTGTGGAAAATCTGCAAAATGAAAGTCAAGTACTTCAGAAACACTTCAAATCCGCAAGCCCCCATGCTACATCATCACCCGGAGCTAAAAGAGGGGAGCAGCGGTATCTGCCGACTGACCAGCGCTTCGCTAAACTGCCAGCCAACTCCGAACGAGCAAAGCAGATAAGTAAATTTACATCTAGAATAACTTGATTAACCTTATAAAGCTGTATTTTCTTAAACATAAACATGTAAGTAATATAACTATTTTTCAGAGCTCTTTGAATCGAAAATCGCTTCTGAATCGAATTGTCATCCCAAGAATCGGAATCGAATCGTGAGTTGTTGAACGATTCACATCCCTAATATCTCCCATATCAATAAAGCTCCACAGAAATTGAAAATTGAGAAGGAGAGAGAGACAGACAGACAGCGCTGTCTTTTCTCTTTAAGTCTATAAAAATAAGGCTATGAAAGTCTATAAAAAAATAAAAGTACTTAATTTTTTTCACTAAAACATCAAATCTAGGATTTCATCTTAGATGCACCTTTTGGCAAATTGTAGCTGAACTTTCAGGTCTCCTTTTTAAGAAAATCCTCATATAAAATCAACAACAATGATAATAATAATAATACTAAAGCAAACAGAGGTACTGGATCAGTCGGCAGATATCCAAACTTAGGTATCAGAATCAGATCAGAAGTGAAAAATTGTGGATCGGTGCATCCCCAATTACAAACACAGAGACCACTGCCAGGACAGGTATATAAATAATTACGACATACACAATTACATGCCAAATAACTAAAATGAAACAGAGAGTGACACTTTGGACTGTGTGCTTAACAGACAAGGGGGCGTGGCCCCAAACAGCAGCAGCTATTGAGATCTCTGCTGCCGGCCGTCACAGCTGGGGAACACATACCACACACAGCGCGCCTCAACTATGACAAACCAACAGTGCAACAAATACACCACTTTCACTCACGTGTCAACAAAAATACACTGTGACAAACGCCATTTTGTCAGTTATTACGGTGCTTTTTTGCTGTAATTAAAGACGATGAAAACTTCCTTTCTATACATTGTGTAATTTCTCTTTTTTTAAAAAAAATATATATATACGTATACATTTATCACCTTGTTGATTTTAAGCATTGTATGCCCGTTATAACACAGTGATTGTAGCGCAGTGGTAAAGTTTCTGTCTGTTAATCAGAGATTTTGTTAATTGCAGGTTCAAATTACCGCGGTGGCATTTATTTTTATTTAACCGCAGGGCTAATTTAATTAAGAAATTTTTTAATTTAATTTCATTTATATAGCGCCAAATCACAACAGAGTTGCCTCAAGGCACTTCACATAAGTAAGGTCTAACCTTACCAACCCCCAGAGTAACAGTGGTAAGGAAAAACGCCCTCTGAGGAAGAAACCTCAAGCAGACCAGACTCAAAGGGGTTACCCTCTGCTTGGGCCATGCTACAGACACAAATTACAGAAAAATTCACAAAACAAATATACAAGAAATGCTGTTGGTGCACAGGACAAGAGGGTCTCCAGCACAAATACAACTCCCATCTCTGGATGGAGCTGCATCTTAAACAGAGAGAAAAAACAGAATCAAGCATCAGAAAGACAAGAAATACTGTATAATTTGCCAGCATTAAACAACAAGAAAACAGAAGAAATACTAAGGTGATCGCCAGCCACTAGCCCTAAGCTTCACTAAAAGACACAGAATTTAGGCTGTGGCACACTCCGTTTACTAATAAAATTAATTAAAAGAGTAAAAAGTGTAAAACAAAACTATACCAGTATGCTAGCCATACGAAAGGGAAAACAAGTGCGTCTTAAGTCTGGACTTGAAAGCCTCCACAGGATCTGACTGTTTAATTAACGCAGGGAGATCATTCCACAGAACAGGGGCACGATAAGAGAAAGCTCTATGACCTGCAGACTTCTTATTCACCCAAGAGACACAAACTAGTCCTGCACCCCGAGAACGCAAAGCCTGGCCCGGTACGTAAGGTTTAATTAGGTCAGCTAGGTAGGGAGGTGCCAGTCTGTGAACAATTTTATAGACTAATAACAGAACCTTAAAATCTGATCTCACTGGGACAGGAAGCCAGTGAAGGGATGCCAAAATGGGTGTAATGTGGTCAAACTCTCTGCTTCGTGTCAAAGGTCTGGCTGCAGCATTTTGAACCAATTGGAGAGCCCTAATGCTAGACTGCGGTAAACCAGAAAATACAACATTGCAGTAGTCCACTCGAGAAGAGATATATGCATGGATCAGGGTCTCAGCATCAGCCACAGACAGGATGGGACGAATCTTCGCTATATTTCGCAGGTAGAAGAAAACAGTCATAATATTTCTAATGTGGAGGTCAAAGGACAATGTAGGATCAAAAATTACCCCAAGGTTCCTCACTTTGTCAGTGTGATGTATGATACACGAGCCGAGGCTAAGTGTTAACAGGTCAAATTGATGCCGATGTCTCACTGGACCAAGAACCATCATTTCAGTCTTATCAGAGTTTAGAAGTAGGAAGTTTGTTGACATCCAACTTCCCACTGATGCAAGGCAATCTTCTAAGGATTTTATATGAACGAGATTACCAGCAGTTATCGGCAAATATAACCGAGTATCATCAGCATAGCAGTAAAAGGTAATCCCAAAACTCCGCAATATGTGCCCAAGGGGAGCTATATAAAGGGAGAAAAGCAGGGGGCCGAAGATGGACCCCTGTGGAACTCCAAATTTCATGTCACTAAGGTTAGAGGTAGTGTTACTGTACAAAACACAGTGAGAACGACTGGTCAAGTATGACGTCAGCCATGCAAGGGCACTCCCAGTAATCTCAAAATGATTTTCCAGCCTATCAAATAGAATATGATGATCCACGGTATCAAATGCAGCACTGAGATCTAACAGCACCGGAACCTTAGTGGAGTCCGAATCCATTGTAAGCAGAAGATCATTCACCGCTTTAGTGACAGCCGTCTCTGTGGAATGATATTTTCTAAAAGCAGACTGCAGTGGCTCAAAGAGATTATTCTCCGTAAGCTAGTCCACGAGCTGCCGTGACACCATGTTTTCCAGAATTTTAGAGCAAAATGATAGATCTGATATCGGCTGATAGTTTTTCAATACACTAGGGTTCTGTATTGGGTCCCCTTTTATTTATATCAACCCAGTGATTTTCATTAATTACACACCAATATCTATCCTATCAGCTGTTTTTTTCTTTTTTCCTCCACATCAGTGGAGGTGGTTCCACATGTTCCAGCTGCTCGCACTGTGTTCATGCACGCGCACGAACATGTACAAAACCATCACAGTGGGATCATTCGCGCTTGCCCGAGTGTGTGCCCCTCCTGACGTCGGCCCGCTGTTTTCATGGTTCGCTCATTCGGGCTGTTCCGCCATGATTCACCCTGATTCCTACTTATTCGTGTTATGGGTGAAGGGGCCATTATGAATGCCATTGATTGTTGACGTGCAGCGCAGCCAGCTGAGCTCAGCTCAGAGGCTATGGAGTTACATTTGTGCCATTAATGTCTGAAAGGAAATGATTTTGACAAAAACTAAAGATTTTGTTTATTTCTATTTATGTCCAGAGATCAAGGTTCCAGTGACCATCTTCATATTTATTTACTGTAAGACTCAATAAAATGTTGTTGACATCAAAAACCTGTAAAGCCTACTTTTAGTACACAGAAAATTCACAAGAGGTATTGAAAAGGGAATCAATAAGAAATCAGATTGATAGATAAAATCTTATCAATACCCATCTGTAGATACTTGTCAAAGGTACACATCAGCAGTGTTGCCACAGTTACTTTGAAAAATTACTTACTCCAATTACTGACTACTCCTTGAAAAAGTAACTTAGAGAACTTTTGGACCCCACTGGCTGCAACTGAGCAGGCAAAGGCAGCACTCAGACACAGGGACCTCATGGGCCAAATTTGTCTTATTTATTTTCCCTGATATTTGGTGTTCAGTCTATAATAATCCATATCGTAATCTCGGGTGACGCACTGTATTGTGGGAGAGGTCAGAGATCACTAGTACCAAACACGGCCAACACATGTGAGCGGCCATTTAAATCCAAGTAATTTATCTCTGTTTATCAGTATTTTGTGTCTGTATATAGTCCATGTAGTGGGCCTGACATGCCATGGCTGACCCAGTAACCGGAGAAGTAAAACAAGGATTTTTTTCAGGACAGCCTAGTACATGTAGTATGTAAGAAAGGTGGGCTTTCATGTACGAGGTCTATTAGAAAAGTACACGCGCGAAGCCTCTGCTCCTCTTTCCATGACAAAAACTCCTGTAACAGTGGAATGTGCCGTTCATTTCCAAACTGGACGCTGTGTTTTATCCGGGACGTCGTCTGACTAGCACAGGAATTGTGAAAAGACGTGGACATCAGCACTTTTTCGGCACATTGAGACAGACATGCGGAGGAATTCCGCGCGTCGCAGCGGTGCCGCATGGCGCAAAGCAACGCCGTGATGAAGCCTCACGGGACATGTTCTGGCATGTCCAGGCACATCCACAATTTCTCGGATAATCACTCGATGGAAAAACCATCGACAGCTGTCTGAACGCCATCTCAAAGCCGTCCTGTGAGACCAAAACGGAGGTGGTTTTGTCTCGCTCCAGTGGCAAATTCATCGTGACGCGCGAAGCCTCCGCTCGGCTTTCCATGACAAAATCTCTTGTTAAAAGTGAAATCTGCCGGAAAATGGTTGATGTCCAGCTCTTGTGATAACCAGAGAAAGTGCCCACGACGGTCCCGGCTCCACAGAGCCATCCATTTAGAAATGATCCGGTGGTTTGTGGCTCTCGATGGCGGCACGGAAAGCGGCGCGCCGAGCGTCCTTAAAGCCGTCCTTAAAGCGACAGTAACAGTCCTTATTCTCTGAAGCCCGTAAAATTTTCACCGAAAGCCAGATAAATTTTTCGAATGGTTTCCAGCTGCCAGTCTCTAACAGTTTCTGAAAAAATTCTGATGGAAAAAAAGCCCAAATCATTCCGCCATTTCCTGACAATGAAAATCCGCCGAGGGGGTGGACCACTCCTCACTCAAAGCCTGCTCACAGGCGAATGACGCAACCGACAGGCTTGGAAAAACTCACGCATGCGCACGAGGGTTCAAGCTTGTCTGACGCAATCACACGTGATTCAAATCCATATGGTTTTTGAAAAAAATAATAAGGTCGGATACTTTTCTAATAGACCTTGTATTTCAGTATTACCTAATTTTTTTTCTGGTGTGCATTGGTACCAGAAAAAAAATTGCCATTAGTGCCAAAATATTTTTGAGGTAAGCTTATTATACTGTTTGTGGTTGCAACTTGGAGGCTACATGCTTTCCTATTCTGATAATGAGAGTTGTCACACAATCTCCTTGCATATTGTTGGTACGAATGGAAAGGAAAACTAATTTGTTGTTGTTATTTAAGATAATAAATTTTATTTTAGAGTACGAGGTCTGTTAGAAAAGTAACGGACCTTTTTATTTTTTGCAAAAACTATATGGATTTGAATCATGTGTGATTGCATCAGCCAAGCTTGAACCTTCGTGCGCATGCGTGAGTTTTTTCACGCCTGTCGGTTGCGTCATTTGCCTGTGAGCACACCTTGTGGGAGGAGTGGTCCAGCCCCCTCGGCGGATTTTCATTGTCAGGAAATTGGCTGATCGACTGCCGCTTTGCTTCATCAAAATTTTTTCAGAAAGTGTGAGAGACAGCCAGGTGGAAACCATTTGGAAAATTCATATGGCTTTCGGTGAAGATGTGATGGGGATCACACCGATTAAGGACAATTACAACTGGATTAAACATGGCCCACAGTGGCTGGGGGCGCGCCGCGCACCGAGCGGCGATCGACAGGCTCAAACGACCAGATAATTTCCAAAGTGAACGCTTTGTTGATCCGGGACATCGTCTGACTACCAGAGAAATGGCAAGACAGCTGGACATAGCACTTTTACGGCACATTCCACTGTTACAGGAGTTTCTGTAATGGAAAGAGGAGCAGAGAAATTGGCCACGGAGCCGCTCATGGCACGGGACGAAAGCACCTCCGTGTTGGTCTCACAGGACAAGCCCTAACATGCCCAGCTCTTGCACCATTCGGAAGATTCAGATAGCTTTTGATGGCTTTTCAGTCGTGTGACTATCTGAGAAATTGTGGATGAGCTGGACATGCCACAACATGTCCTGTGAGGCTTCATCACGGCGTTGCTTTTTGTTCTGTGCCCTGCGCCTCCTTCACTACGCGCGAATTCATCCGCACGCCTTTTCATCAATCAATCAATCAATCAATTTTTTTATATAGCGCCAAATCACAACAAACAGTTGCCCCAAGGCGCTTTATATTGTAAGGCAAGGCCATACAATAATTATGTAAAACCCCAACGGTCAAAACGACCCCCTGTGAGCAAGCACTTGGCTACAGCGGGAAGGAAAAACTCCCTTTTAACAGGAAGAAACCTCCAGCAGAACCAGGCTCAGGGAGGGGCAGTCTTCTGCTGGGACTGGTTGGGGCTGAGGGAGAGAACCAGGAAAAAGACATGCTGTGGAGGGGAGCAGAGATCGATCACTAATGATTAAATGCAGAGTGGTGCATAGAGCAAAAAGAGAAAGAAACAGTGCATCATGGGAACCCCCCCAGCAGTCTACGTCTATAGCAGCATAACTAAGGGATGGTTCAGGGTCACCTGATCCAGCCCTAACTATAAGCTTTAGCAAAAAGGAAAGTTTTAAGCCTAATCTTAAAAGTAGAGAGGGTGTCTGTCTCCCTGATCTGAATTGGGAGCTGGTTCCACGGGAGAGGAGCCTGAAAGCTGAAGGCTCTGCCTCCCATTCTACTCTTACAAACCCTAGGAACTACAAGTAAGCCTGCAGTCTGAGAGCGAAGCGCTCTATTGGGGTGATATGGTACTACGAGGTCCCTAAGATAAGATGGGACCTGATTATTCAAAACCTTATAAGTAAGAAGAAGAATTTTAAATTCTATTCTAGAATTAACAGGAAGCCAATGAAGAGAGGCCAATATGGGTGAGATACAAGTACAATAACTTCAGTTTTATCTGAGTTTAAAAGCAGGAAATTAGAGGTCATCCATGTCTTTATGTCTGTAAGACAATCCTGCAGTTTAGCTAATTGGTGTGTGTCCTCTGGCTTCATGGATAGATAAAGCTGGGTATCATCTGCGTAACAATGAAAATTTAAGCAATACCGTCTAATAATACTGCCTAAGGGAAGCATGTATAAAGTGAATAAAATTGGTCCTAGCACAGAACCTTGTGGAACTCCATAATTAACTTTAGTCTGTGAAGAAGATTCCCCATTTACATGAACAAATTGTAATCTATTAGACAAATATGATTCAAACCACCGCAGCGCAGTGCCTTTAATACCTATGGCATGCTCTAATCTCTGTAATAAAATTTTATGGTCAACAGTATCAAAAGCAGCACTGAGGTCTAACAGAACAAGCACAGAGATGAGTCCACTGTCCGAGGCCATAAGAAGATCATTTGTAACCTTCACTAATGCTGTTTCTGTACTATGATGAATTCTAAAACCTGACTGAAACTCTTCAAATAGACCATTCCTCTGCAGATGATCAGTTAGCTGTTTTACAACTACCCTTTCAAGAATTTTTGAGAGAAAAGGAAGGTTGGAGATTGGCCTATAATTAGCTAAGATAGCTGGGTCAAGTGATGGCTTTTTAAGTAATGGTTTAATTACTGCCACCTTAAAAGCCTGTGGTACATAGCCAACTAACAAAGATAGATTGATCATATTTAAAATCGAAGCATTAAATAATGGTAGGGCTTCCTTGAGCAGCCTGGTAGGAATGGGGTCTAATAAACATGTTGATGGTTTGGATGAAGTAACTAATGAAAATAACTCAGACAGAACAATCGGAGAGAAAGAGTCTAACCAAATACCGGCATCACTGAAAGCAGCCAAAGATAACGATACGTCTTTGGGATGGTTATGAGTAATTTTTTCTCTAATAGTTAAAATTTTGTTAGCAAAGAAAGTCATGAAGTCATTACTAGTTAAAGTTAATGGAATACTCAGCTCAATAGAGCTCTGACTCTTTGTCAGCCTGGCTACAGTGCTGAAAAGAAACCTGGGGTTGTTCTTATTTTCTTCAATTAGTGATGAGTAGAAAGATGTCCTAGCTTTACGGAGGGCTTTTTTATAGAGCAACAGACTCTTTTTCCAGGCTAAGTGAAGATCTTCTAAATTAGTGAGACGCCATTTCCTCTCCAACTTACGGGTTATCTGCTTTAAGCTACGAGTTTGTGAGTTATACCACGGAGTCAGACACTTCTGATTTAAAGCTCTCTTTTTCAGAGGAGCTACAGCATCCAAAGTTGTCTTCAATGAGGATGTAAAACTATTGACGAGATACTCTATCTCCCTTACAGAGTTTAGGTAGCTACTCTGCACTGTGTTGGTATATGGCATTAGAGAACATAAAGAAGGAATCATATCCTTAAACCTAGTTACAGCGCTTTCTGAAAGACTTCTACTGTAATGAAACTTATTCCCCACTGCTGGGTAGTCCATCAGAGTAAATGTAAATGTTATTAAGAAATGATCAGACAGAAGGGAGTTTTCAGGGAATACTGTTAAGTCTTCTATTTCCATACCATAAGTCAGAACAAGATCTAAGATATGATTAAAGTGGTGGGTGGACTCATTTACTTTTTGAGCAAAGCCAATAGAGTCTAATAATAGATTAAATGCAGTGTTGAGGCTGTCATTCTCAGCATCTGTGTGGATGTTAAAATCGCCCACTATAATTATCTTATCTGAGCTAAGCACTAAGTCAGACAAAAGGTCTGAAAATTCACAGAGAAACTCACAGTAACGACCAGGTGGACGATAGATAATAACAAATAAAACTGGTTTTTGGGACTTCCAATTTGGATGGACAAGACTAAGAGACAAGCTTTCAAATGAATTAAAGCTCTGTCTGGGTTTTTGATTAATTAATAAGCTGGAATGGAAGATTGCTGCTGTAACCAGGTTTCTGTTAGGCAGAATAAATCAATATGTTGATCAATTATTATATCATTTACCAACAGGGACTTAGAAGAGAGAGACCTAATGTTTAATAGACCACATTTAACTGTTTTAGTCTGTGGTGCAGTTGAAGGTGCTATATTATTTTTTCTTTTTGAATTTTTATGCTTAAATAGATTTTTGCTGGTTATTGGTAGTCTGGGAGCAGGCACCGTCTCTACGGGGATGGGGTAATGAGGGGATGGCAGGGGGAGAGAAGCTGCAGAGAGGTGTGTAAGACTACAACTCTGCTTCCTGGTCCCAACCCTGGATAGTCACGGTTTGGAGGATTTAAGAAAATTGGCCAGATTTCTAGAAATGAGAGCTGCTCCATCCAAAGTGGGATGGATGCCGTCTCTCCTAACAAGACCAGGTTTTCCCCAGAAGCTTTGCCAATTATCTATGAAGCCCACCTCATTTTTTGGACACCACTCAGACAGCCAGCAATTCAAGGAGAACATGCGGCTAAACATGTCACTCCCGGTCCGATTGGGGAGGGGCCCAGAGAAAACTACAGAGTCCGACATTGTTTTTGCAAAGTTACACACCGATTTAATGTTAATTTTAGTGACCTCTGATTGGCGTAACCGGGTGTCATTACTGCCGACGTGAATTACAATCTTACCAAATTTACGCTTAGCCTTAGCCAGCAGTTTCAAATTTCCTTCAATGTCGCCTGCTCTGGCCCCCGGAAGACAATTGACTATGGTTGCTGGTGTCGCTAACTTCACATTTCTCAAAACAGAGTCGCCAATAACCAGAGTTTGATCCTCGGTGGGTGTGTCGTCGAGTGGAGAAAAACGGTTAGAGATGTGAACGGGTTGGCGGTGTACACGGGGCTTCTGTTTAGGGCTACGCTTCCTCCTCACAGTCACCCAGTCACCCTGCTTTCCCGGCTGCTCGGGATCTGCCAGGGGGTAACTAACGGCGGCTAAGCTACCTTGGTCCGCACCGACTACAGGGGCGTGGCTAGCTGTAGAATTTTCCACGGTGCGGAGCCGAGTCTCCAATTCGCCCAGCCTGGCCTCCAAAGCTACGAATAAGCTACACTTATTACAAGTACCATTACTGCTAAAGGAGGCCGAGGAATAACTAAACATTTTACACCCAGAGCAGAAAAGTGCAGGAGAGACAGGAGAAGCCGCCATGCTAAATCGGCTAAGAGCTAGTAGCTACGCTAAGCTAGCGGATTCCTAAAAACACGCAAAGTGAATAATGTGTAAATAATTTTGAGGTGATTCAGCAGAAGGAGTGCTTTAGTTAAGGCACGTAAAGATTACACTGGGAAACAAATCGTAATCTAGATAACTAGATCAATCTAACTGCGCAGATTAAACAGCTAACAGATACAGAAAAACACCGCTGTGCTCCGGAACAGGAAGTGATACAATACCGCAGTGAGAGCCAACCACCAGTAGAGGCAGCTTTTCATGACAAAAAACTCCTTTAACAGTGGAATGTACCGAAAAAGTGCTATGTCCAGCTGTCTTGCCATTTCTTTGGTAGTCAGATGACGTCCCGGATCAACAAAGCGTTCACTTTGGAAATGATCTGGTCGTTTGAGCCTGTTGATCGCCGCTCGGTGCGCGGCGCGCCCTCAGCCGCTGTGGGCCGTCTTTAATCCAGTTGTAGTTGTCCTTAATCTGTGTGATCCCCATAAAATCTTCACCGAAAGCCATCTGAATTTTCCAAATGGTTTCCACCTGGCTGTCTCTCACACTTTCTGAAAAAATTTTGATGAAGCAAAGCAGCAGTCCATCAGCCAATTTCCTGACAATGAAAATCCACTGAGGGGGCTGGACCACTCCTCCCACAAGGCGTGCTCACAGGCGAATGACGCAACCAACAGGCGTGAAAAAACTCACGCATGCGCACAAAAGTTCAAGCTTGGCTGATGCAATCACACGATTCAAATCCATATGGTTTTTGCAAAAAATAAAAAGGTCCGTTACTTTTCTAACAGACCTCGTAATCTTGACATTATTCTCACACTACAATTTTTCTCCATGACTGACTTTGGTTAAATTTACATTTTACATTAGAAGTTGAAAGAACTCAGGATGGTTATTTTTCTTCTCCAGTCTCCTGCTCTTCATGTCGACTTGTATCTGTTTACCTGTGCAGCTGGAACATCAGCAGTTTCCTTCAGGATAAACTAAGTCTTCTGATTCTAACTGGTTATCAGGGTTCTGCGTTTTGAAACACTGTTTCTACAACAAAGTGAACAAAGTTTGATAAATGATTATTTTTTATGTTCACTGTGATTTAGAATCTTTGAGTGAAACCGAACCCTAAGCTGAGAATTGTCCTTCATTTATCATCATAAAGCACAGTTTGTCTTATTTATTTTTGCTGATATTTGGTGTTCAGTCTCTCCAACACAAACTAACAGCTATCATTTGGATGTGGTGGAGTTGGTCTGAAAATAAAGTTTAGTGGACAAACCTGCTCTGCATCAGCGAACTTCAGGCTTGAAAACAGCACGTTGACTAGTTTCTTCTCTTCTTTAAATTCTCTCGTTTCGTCTTTGTTTCTACCAACTCAAATATCTCGACATTAGCAGCAGTTAGCCGCTGTTTCAACAACCTTCTCAGCTGCTCCACCTTTTCGCGCTAACTTAACATGTTCTTTTTCTTCCAGTTTACTGTCGATCTTTGTGCTTTTGGAGCTCTTCAAAAAGCATATTTAAGGATCACAAAGTGAAGTTTGATCTGTTCAGATAAGTATTTCCAGCGTCTCCAGCTAACTAGCTTTAGCCTCGGAAGACAACAGGAAAGTTCTTCTTCGTTGAATTCTTCTTCCCTCCTTTGATTGGCGTGTGGCAACCACCAATTTAGGGCCATACCGCCACCTACTATCTTCGTTGTAGCTAATAAAGGTGACGAACTTATCGTTGCATTACCGCCGCCTACTGGACTGGAGTATGGACAAGAGATTTGCAGAGAGAGAGCGAGAGAAAAAAAAGAAAGCTATGTTCTCTCCACCAATCCTGTAATTTAAACAAGTTGAACTGCTGGGTTCTTGAATGTGCTCTTCACACTGCTGTCATTGCCGGTTGCAGCAGATAATCAATAAATGACTGTGACTTGGTCCTGTCAGCAGTTTTTCTGCGAGACAAACAAATTGAAGGCTGTATGTGAGTTTGTTCCTCCATTATGTTAAAACAGGTTATGGACCCAGGAAGGAGTGTGGAAGCTGATGGAATTGATTATGTCTCGATTGAGATGAGAAAAACTATGAGTTTAGGGAAACTAAGTTTCTCGTACACCTGCATCTGCTCGGTCTAAAGAGGACCAAACAGTAAGAGCCAGATGAAGGTGACGAGGGTGCAGATGAAGACGCTGAAAGAAATGAAAAGGTGTTTGTTGAACTGATTCAAGTGTTGGATGATAAAAGTCTGTCACTTGTGATGAGAGATGCAGCGGACAACAGCAGGAAGGTGTTTCAGATTCTCAGAGAACATTATGTTGGTAAGGTGAAGCCACGTGTGATCAGCCTGTATACGGAGCTGACATCCTTCAAAAAGCTGTTCCTGAAAGCGTCACAGATTATATTATTTACTGCATTCACTGATCACTATTCAGGAACTACTTTTGTGTATTTTTTGAAAGTGACACAGTTAAAGCTACAGAAGAGTTCATTGCTGATGGAGCATCTTATGGAAAAATCAAGTGTATCAGATCAGATAACGGCACAGAATTTACATCTCCAGAGTTTCAGTCACTGATTTGTTGAAACACCATTCAGCACGAGAGCCCAGCTCCTGCCTGTCCCCATCAAAATGGGACAGGGAAGAAGTCTGACCTTTCAATCAATCAATCAATCAATTTTTTTATATAGCGCCAAATCACAACAAACAGTTGCCCCAAGGCGCTTTATATTGTAAGGCAAGGCCATACAATAATTATGTAAAACCCCAATGGTCAAAACGACCCCCTGTGTGCAAGCACTTGGCTACAGTGGGAAGGAAAAACTCCCTTTTAACAGGAAGAAACCTCCAGCAGAACCAGGCTCAGGGAGGGGCAGTCTTCTGCTGGGACTGGTTGGGGCTGAGGGAGAGAACCAGGAAAAAGACATGCTGTGGAGGGGAGCAGAGATCGATCACTAATGATTAAATGCAGAGTGGTGCATACAGAGCAAAAAGAGAAAGAAACAGTGCATCATGGGAACCCCCCAGCAGTCTACGTCTATAGCAGCATAACTAAGGGATGGTTCAGGGTCACCTGATCCAGCCCTAACTATAAGCTTTAGCAAAAAGGAAAGTTTTAAGCCTAATCTTAAAAGCAGAGAGGGTGTCTGTCTCCCTGATCTGAATTGGGAGCTGGTTCCACAGGAGAGGAGCCTGAAAGCTGAAGGCTCTGCCTCCCATTCTACTCTTACAAACCCTAGGAACTACAAGTAAGCCTGCAGTCTGAGAGCGAAGTGCTCTATTGGGGTGATATGGTACTACGAGGTCCCTAAGATAAGATGGGACCTGATTATTCAAAACCTTATAAGTAAGAAGAAGAATTTTAAATTCTATTCTAGAATTAACAGGAAGCCAATGAAGAGAGGCCAATATGGGTGAGATATGCTCTCTCCTTCTAGTCCCCGTCAGTACTCTAGCTGCAGCATTTTGAATTAACTGAAGGCTTTTTAGGGAACTTTTAGGACAACCTGATAATAATGAATTACAATAGTCCAGCCTAGAGGAAATAAATGCATGAATTAGTTTTTCAGCATCACTCTGAGACAAGACCTTTCTGATTTTAGAGATATTGCGTAAATGCAAAAAAGCAGTCCTACATATTTGTTTAATATGCGCTTTGAATGACATATCCTGATCAAAAATGACTCCAAGATTTCTCACAGTATTACTAGAGGTCAGGGTAATGCCATCCAGAGTAAGGATCTGGTTAGACACCATGCTTCTAAGATTTGTGGGGCCAAGTACAATAACTTCAGTTTTATCCGAGTTTAAAAGCAGGAAATTAGAGGTCATCCATGTCTTTATGTCTGTAAGACAATCCTGCAGTTTAGCTAATTGGTGTGTGTCCTATGGCTTCATGGATAGATAAAGCTGGGTATCATCTGCGTAACAATGAAAATTTAAGCAATACCATCTAATAATACTGCCTAAGGGAAGCATGTATAAAGTGAATAAAATTGGTCCTAGCACAGAACCTTGTGGAACTCCATAATTAACTTTAGTCTGTGAAGAAGATTCCCCATTTACATGAACAAATTGTAATCTATTAGACAAATATGATTCAAACCACCGCAGCGCAGTGCCTTTAATACCTATGGCATGCTCTAATCTCTGTAATAAAATTTTATGGTCAACAGTATCAAAAGCAGCACTGAGGTCTAACAGAACAAGCACAGAGATGAGTCCAGTGTCCGAGGCCATAAGAAGATCATTTGTAACCTTCACTAATGCTGTTTCTGTACTATGATGAATTCTAAAACCTGACTGAAACTCTTCAAATAGACCATTCCTCTGCAGATGATCAGTTAGCTGTTTTACAACTACCCTTTCAAGAATTTTTGAGAGAAAAGGAAGGTTGGAGATTGGCCTATAATTAGCTAAGATAGCTGGGTCAAGTGATGGCTTTTTAAGTAATGGTTTAATTACTGCCACCTTAAAAGCCTGTGGTACATAGCCAACTAACAAAGATAGATTGATCATATTTAAGATCGAAGCATTAAATAATGGTAGGGCTTCCTTGAGCAGCCTGGTAGGAATGGGGTCTAATAAACATGTTGATGGTTTGGATGAAGTAACTAATGAAAATAACTCAGACAGATCAATCGGAGAGAAAGAGTCTAACCAAATACCGGCATCACTGAAAGCAGCCAAAGATAACGATACGTCTTTGGGATGGTTATGAGTAATTTTTTCTCTAATAGTTAAAATTTTGTTAGCAAAGAAAGTCATGAAGTCATTACTAGTTAAAGTTAATGGAATATTCAGCTCAATAGAGCTCTGACTCTTTGTCAGCCTGGCTACAGTGCTGAAAAGAAACCTGGGGTTGTTCTTATTTTCTTCAATTAGTGATGAGTAGAAAGATGTCCTAGCTTTACGGAGGGCTTTTTTATAGAGCAACAGACTCTTTTTCCAGGCTAAGTGAAGATCTTCTAAATTAGTGAGACGCCATTTCCTCTCCAACTTATGGGTTATCTGCTTAAGCTACGAGTTTGTGAGTTATACCACAGAGTCAGACACTTCTGATTTAAAGCTCTCTTTTTCAGAGGAGCTACAGCATCCAAAGTTGTCTTCAATGAGGATGTAAAACTATTGACGAGATACTCTATCTCCCTTACAGAGTTTAGGTAGCTACTCTGCACTGTGTTGGTATATGGCATTAGAGAACATAAAGAAGGAATCATATCCTTAAACCTAGTTACAGCGCTTTCTGAAAGACTTCTAGTGTAATGAAACTTATTCCCCACTGCTGGGTAGTCCATCAGAGTAAATGTAAATGTTATTAAGAAATGATCGTCCATGAACAACAGATGGTTCACAAGTTTTTGGTTTTCCTTTCCTTTGTCTTTACTTAAGTCATATCCGATGTCTTGCTCCTTCAGGATCTTGCTGAGCGGGTCCATGATTAAGCAGAATAAGAGAGGTGAAAGGCTGTCTCCCTGAAGTATCCCTCTCTGAACTCGTACGTCTGGGATTGTTATTTGTCCCTCTGTGTGATTGAGGGTGATGGTGGTGTTCCACTTGTTCATTTGTGCTCTCAGGAAAGATCTTATTTTCTCATTGATGTTGTAGTGTTCTAAGCACCTCAAGATCCAGGAGTGTGGTACACTGTCAAATGCCTTTTTGTAATCAATCCAAGGCATGCTGAGGTTCCTCTGCCTTGTTTTGCAGTCCTCCAGGATAGCTTTGTCTGTCAGTAACTGGTCTTTAGCGCCTAATATTCTTTTGGAACATCCTTTCTGTTCATTTTCCAGGTAGCCACCATTGTCAAGATGTTCATAAATGGCATCAGTTATGATTCCTGTCAGCCATTTGTATGTTGTTGTTAGGCAGCAGATGGGTCTGTATTTGTTGGGAAGCTGTGTATCCTTGGTCTTTGGAATTAGGCTTGTGTTCCCTGTCGTTACCCAGTCTGGTGTGTCCTCTTCTCCGTTCAATATTTTTGTGAAAGCCACAGCATAATGTTGGTGTAATGCTGTCAGTCTTTTCAGCCAAAAATTTGGCATTTTGTCGATGCCAGGTGCCTTGAAGTTACTGTATTCATATTTTTGCCCTGTGTGAATTATCATGTGTGTGTTCAGGTTGCTCTTTAGTCCAAATCTTTGACCACACTCAGAACAGACAAATGCTTTTTGCCGTTTTTTTTCCATTTGCCTTGAATTTCCTTCTACAAGAGTGCAGTGGGCCCCAGACACGGGGTCTAAAGCTGCACCCTTAACATTACTGACTTTGTATCTGTGTTGGGAAAGTGTCGGTACACGGACCCACAACAGGGGTTGCAAAGGAACGGACAATGGAGTAGGTCAAATAACAACACTTTACTGTTGTGAATGTGCACAACAAATACAACAGATTACAACAATAGATCAGAATCAATTCACAAAGGTGTCGTGTGGGCAGGCTCGAAGATAGGAGACATCTGTCCAAAGCAGAACCGGAACCACACGATTTCCTCCGCCACCAGACCCCAGGAATACTGGAGCCGCCAAGTCCCAAACTCCCAGGTGGCCACTGCCTCCGCGTGTCGGACCTGGTACTGCTGGCGAGGAACAAAAACACAATTAAAGGTGGGCGCGTTTGCACCCAGTAATCCGCACGGCAGGAAAGCTACCTCCACCTCTCGTTGGAAAAAAAGTCTGTTATCACTCACAAAAATCACAAAAGGTTACTGTCAAGCAGTCAGCTGAGAATATTACCTTCCAGGTAGAACGATATCTCGGCAAAGAGGTGGAGACGTCGTCCTGCTGATGTACCCCTGCTGATTGGTAACAGCTGTTGCAGGTGATGCGTGACAGCTGTCACCCTAGCTGCTCCTGTGAGGCGGCTGCGCCCTCTGGTGCCTGGAGCCCGCACTCCAGGCAGGGCGCCCTCTGGTGGTGGGCCAGCAGTACCTCCTCTTCTGGCGGCCCACACAACAATCTGAGGGGCTCTCTTCAAGATGGTGACCTTTCCTCTCCTCAAATACTGCCTTTGATCTCCTGCCCCACTTCTCATGTTTGAGTAAGCGAAGCAGTGAGAGATCTTTTTCTTCTCCCCAATGGACCAATTTACAATGATGCAGTTTCACTGGATTCTTTTAGCCCATTGATGGTGTTGTTGCTGGGGTCCAGGATCAGAACTATCTGGTGGATGACACCGCTGATCTGGTGGATGACCCAGCTGAGTGCTGCTACAGAAGAGATGTCTCCCCACAGCACTGGGAGAAGTTGCACCATTTTCTTCATACGCCCTGGTGCCTAGGCGCTTTGTGGAGGTTTTAGCTGGGGTCTGTTTCTTTTGAAACATCCTCATACCAAGATCTCTCCTGGCAAACACCTTCACAGTGGGACCGAGGACACTCGAGGCCCGTGTCCAGTAGGAACGCCCTGTATGAATTATCATGTGTTGTTTCAGGTGGCTCTTTTGTCCAAATCTTTGACCACACTCATAACAGACAAATGCTTTTTGCCCCATATGAATTATCATGTGTTTTTTCAGGGTGCCCTTTAGCCCAAATCTTCGACCACCACACTCAGAACAGACAAATGGTTTTCGCCCCATATGAATTATCATGTGTTGGTTTAGGTTGCTCTTTCGTCCAAATCTTTGACCACACTCAGAACAGACAAACTCTTTTTGCCCCGTATGAATTATCATGTGTTTGTTCAGGATGCTCTTTAGCCCAAATCTTCGACCACACTCAGAACAGAGAAATGGTTTTTGTCCTGTCTGAATTCTAATGTGTTTGTTCAGAGTGCCCTTCTGCTTTTGTCTTTTACTCTGATCAGAACAGCTAACTGGTTTTCTGCTTCCTTGTCTCTCCTTTTGTTGCTCTGAGTTGTTCATGTGAGCAGATGCTTTTACATATTTAGAGCCTTTAAATTGTTTCTCATCAGTGTTGCTTGAACTAACAATACTGATATTTTTTCGACAGCTAAAATGTGACTGAAGTTCTCTGGTCTGTTTCCAGTCATAACTGTCATCAGTGTCACTTCCAGAACTGTCTGATCTCCTGCCACTAGTATCTGGTTATAAATGACTGTTTGGACCTGAGTTACTCGCTGGTTGTGGTCCTCCATTGTCCTCTCCATCAGCTTCTGCTGTCAGTGTTCTATGTACAGATGAGCTGCTGGCTACAGGTTCAGCCTCTGTACTCTCATCACTTCGGCTTTGATGAAACTGTGATGACTCTGGTTTTTCATCATCATTTTCACTCTTCACAGGAACGGTGTTGTGTGGGCCGCTGAAGAGGAGGTACTGCTGGCCCACCACCACAAGATGGCGCCCTGCTTGAAGTGCGGGCTTCAAGCACGAGAGGGCGTCGGAGCGACCAGGAGTGACAGCTGTCACTCATCATCCGTACCAGCTGTCACTCGTCCACTACTCATCACCACCACCATAAAGGCCGGACTGCAACTCCACCTCCCCGCCGAGAAATCAACTACCAATCAGGTAATTTTCTCTGCTGAACAAAAACATTGTGTAATAGTCTGAACTTCTTTTGCAGCCGTTTTCCTGTGGTGTTTGCCTTATCTGTGGGATTGGCGTTTGGTGTGATCAGCGACGGCTTCGCTTCACACTCCAACCAGATAAGTGGTTAGACAGGAGCTGCACGAGTGTGTGATTGGAGGTGGAGGTTCTCCCTCCTTTACTGAATACAGACTGTGGGATTACTGAGTGTGCGACCTCACACTCATCTGGACTGTCTCTGTTCTCTGCCAGCAGTACCGGGTCTGACTGCTGAAGACAGCGGCCACCTGGGGCGCAGGGCTTGGCGGCTCCGGTGTTCTTCAGCTCCGTTGGCGGTGGAAGCTGTGTGGATCCGGCTTCTCTCTCGCCAGGCGTCTTCTATCGTCGACCCTGCCCACACGTCACCTGGTGTATGATTGACAGTCATTGTATTGTTATTGTCTGTACGTCGTTGTGTGATTCACAACATTAAATTGTTACTTTTTGGCTTATCCATTGTCCGTTCATTAACGCCCCCTGTTGTGGGTCCGTGTCATGACACTTTCACAACAAACGGCAGTGAAACCAAACTTGGTGGGATCTGCCTCCTCCAGCTGCTGAAGCTGCTCTCCCTGCTGACTTATCCAGAGCTTCTCTTCTTCTTTAATGTCCTCCAGGTCAACACTTAGATTCCATTCCTGGTGTTCAGAGAGAGTTTCTTCTCTAATCACCAACAAGATAACTTTTCAGTTATCTGATTAATGGTTATCAAAGCTAACTTTTTGGTTAGCTGTGCGCACCGCTGCCTCCTCATGCCCTGCGGTCACTGGTTACAGACTTCCTCTGTGTCTCAAGGGTTAAAAAAGAAGGCAGCAGGCTTCAGAGCCTTTTCTTGCCATGCACGTATCTTGTGGAACTGCCTGTTCTTAGTCATTTTGCATAAATTTTGTAGTTATTGTTAAAAAAAAACAAAAAACCTTCAGTTTACTGTTTCTGTACTTTGGCAAAACAAAGTTTATGTTATCTTATTTTACTCATTGTATAGGTGGAAAATAACACCGTTGAAAATGCCAGTTAAAAACAGTCTAAACCCAAACGTTTATTCAGCATCTACAAGCAGACTGAAAACTTTCACTTTTGAATGTCTTTTCAACAGTGAGCGTAGATGTTTGTTTTAATGTCTTTATTTTGGCAATAAAAGTTCATGTACATAAAATATACAAAACACACATTGCTGAGAATAGTCAAATAAAACAAAAAAAACTTATTTCCATTGTGGTCCTCAGGATTAAAAAAAAGAGATGGGGGGGGGGGGGGGTACACACCGGTGGCATTTCGTTAATCAGCCATCGTGCCACCATGGAGTTGAATGGTTGCAGGAGATGAACGCATGAGCAGTACAGTGGGGCAAAACAGTATTTAGTCAGTCCCTGACTGTGCAAGCTGTCCTACTTAGAAAGATGAGAGAGGTCTGTAATTTTCAACATAGGTACACTTCAACTATGAGAGACAAAATAAGAAAACAAATCCAGGAAATCACATTGTAGGATTTTTAAAGAATTTATTTGTAAATTATGGTGGAAAATAAGTATTTGGTCTATAACAAAAGTTCAACTCAATACTTTGTAACATAATCTTTGTTGGCTGTGACAGAGGTCAAACGCTTCCTGTAAGTCTTCACCAGGTTTGCACACACTGTAGCTGGTATTTTGGCCCATTCCTCCATGCAGATCTCCTCTAGAGCAGTGATGTTTTGGGGCTGTCGCTGGGCAACATGGACTTTCAGCTCCCTCAACAAATTTTCTATGGGGTTGAGGTCTGGCTTGGCCACTCCAGGACATTAAAATGCTTTTTACAGAGCCACTCCTTCATTGCCCAAGCGGTGTGTTTGGAATCATTGTCATGCTGGAAGACCCAGCCACGTTGCATCTTCAATGCTCTCACTGATGGAAGGAGATTTTGGCTTAAAATCTCATGATACATGGCCATGTTCATTCTTTCCTTAACACGGATCAGTCATCCTGTCCCCTTTGCAGAAAAACAGCCTCAAAGCATGATGTTTCCACCCCCATGCTTCATAGTAGATATGGTGTTTTTGGAATGCAACTCAACATTCTTCTTCCTCCAAACACGACGAGTTGAGTTTTTACCAAAATGTTCTATTTTGGTTTTATCAGACTACATGAAAATTCAGTAAGTCTTCTATAATATATTCCAATTCTAAGGAGAACGCTACTAGTGTATACTAAGGTATATCTAAATATCTAAAAAAGGAAGAGTAGAATAGAAGAGTAAAACAGAGTAGAGTAGAGCCACTTAGGTGCCTGGTCTTGAGAACCAGGGATGGTAGGTTGAAAAGCTTTTTTATCCCATACAGAGGACAGGGTGAGATGGAAACGATTGATCTGCTGTGGCGACCCATAACGGGAACAGCCGAAAGACAAAGAAGAAGAAGAGGGAATTCTCCCTACCCACCTATGCGGCTCAAGAATTTGGAATTATTATATTATTATATCATAAGACATATAATAAGCCATGCTAGCTTATTATAGGAAGGCAAATTACAAAATATATATGCTATCAAATGGAAACCTAAAACTCTGTATATGTTGATATCTATCATAGAACCCATAAAATGAAGAATATTAAAAATCTACATCATGTAAAAAATGTAAATAATGAAAATAAGCTAACTAAGTAGGAAGAAGAGCTACCGTAAATAAGCCAACCGTACCAAGCTAGCTAACGAGATAAACAAAATCGGTAACTAGGTATAAAGTATAATAGCGTAGCAAAACTCTAACTCAGCCACATGGGGTGTGCAGCCAGTATATTCTGAGTGCCGGTCCCAAGCCCGGATAAATGAGGAGGGTTGCGTCAGGAAGGGCATCCGGCGTAAAACAAGCCAACCCAACTATGCAGACTAAGAATGGACAGAGCTGGAAAGGATGTGCAGCAGGTTAGGGTGGTAAAAGATGCAGATGGTAATGTGCTGACAAGTGAGGAGTGTGTGCTGAGAAGGTGGAGGGAATATTTTGAAGAGCTGATGAATAAAGAAAATGAGCGAGAGAAAAGGCTGGAGGATGTGGTGAGAGTAAATCAGGAAGTACAAGAGATTAGTAAGGAAGAAGTGAGGGCTGCTATGAAGAGGATGAAGAGTGGAAAGGCAGTTGGTCCAGATGACATTCCAGTGGAGGCATGGAAATGTCTAGGAGAGATGGCAGTAAAGTTTCTAACCAGATTGTTTAATAAAATCTTCGAAAGTGAGAGGATGCCTGAGGAGTGGAGACGAAGTGTGCTGGTTCCTATTTTCAAGAACAAGGGTGATGTGCAGAGCTGCAGTAACTACAGAGGCATAAAGGTGATCAGCCACAACATTAAGTTATGGGAAAGAGTAGTAGAAGCTAGGCTTAGAAAACAGGTGAAGATCTGTGAGCAGCAATATGGTTTCATGCCGAGAAAGAGCACTACAGATGCAATGTTTGCTCTGAGAATACTGTCGGAGAAGTACAGAGACGGCCAGAGTTACATTGTGTGTTTCTGGACTTAGAAAAAGCTTATGATAGGGTGCCAAGAGAGGAGCTGTGGTATTGTATGAGGAAGTCTGGAGTGGCAGAGAAGTATGTTAGGGTAGTGCAGGACATGTACAAGAATAGTGTGACAGCGGTGAGATGCGCAGTCGTAATGACAGACTCATTCAAGGTGGACGTGGGATTACACCAAGGATCAGCTCTGAGTCCTTTCTTGTTTGCAGTGATTATGGACAGGTTGACGGATGAGATCAGACAGGAGTCCCCATGGACTATGATGTTTGCAGATGACATTGTGATATGCAGTGAGAGTAGAGAGCAAGTTGAGTCTAGTCTGGAGAGGTGGAGATATGCTTTGGAGAGAAGGGGAATGAAAGTCAGTAGAAGCAAGACTGAGTACATGTGTGTGAATGGGAGGGAGCCCAGTGGAATAGTGCAGTTACAAGGAGTAGAAGTGGTGAAAGTAGATGAGTTTAAATATTTGGGGTCAACTGTTCAAAGTAATGGAGAGTGTGGTAGAGAGGTGAAGAAGAGAGTGCAGGCAGGGTGGAGTGGGTGGAGAAAGGTGGCAGGAGTGATTTGCGACCAAAGAATATCAGCAAGAGTGAAGGGGAAAGTTTACAAGACAGTAGTGAGACCAGCTATGTTGTACGGCTTAGAGACGGTGGCACTAACAAAAAGACAGAAGGCAGAGCTGGAGGTGGCAGAGCTGAAGATGTTGAGATTCTCTTTGGGAGTAACAAGAATGGACAAGATTAGGAATGAACATATCAGAGGGACAGCTCAGGTGGGACGGTTTGGAGACAAAGTCAGATAGGCGCGATTGAGATGGTTTGGACATGTGCAGAGGAGGGACCCAGGGTATATAGGGAGAAAGATGCTGAGGATGGAGCCACCAGGCAGGAGGAGAAGAGGGAGGCCAAAAAGGAGGTTTATGGGTATGTTGAAGGAGGACATGCAGGTGGTTGGTGTGACAGAGGAAGATACAGAGGACAGGGTGAGATGGAAACGATTGATCTGCTGTGGTGACCCCTAACGGGAACAGCCGAAAGACAAAGAAGAAGCGTAGCAAAACCCTACAATAACGTTATAAAGAAATACATTCAACAGCAAATGTAGACAAAAGTGTGTATTACCGTAGGTTTGCAGACAGAAAAGAACCGACTATAATGTTAGCTACGATAAACGGTGCCACAGCCGGCTAGATAAGCTAACGTTAGCTGTTAGGTAAAAATAATAATACCAAGCTCCTCCAATATTTATCACAAATATATTAACATTAAAAAAGAACAAGAAAAAGTCAAAGCATGCCGACACAAGTACCTATGTGAAAGGATATAAAGGTGGTATCGCCTCCAGCTAAAGAGAGCTAGAGGCTTATGGCTGCAGCGACAAGTAGGCCAGGTAGCCTATAACTAGTTAAACAAAGAGGGAAAAATTCCAGGTAAGCTAACAAACATTATAGTTAACGTAGACAGTAGTAGGACTAGTTAATACACAGTAGGAAAGTAATAGTAAGGGGGAAAAAATAATAATATAGCTAAGATAATAATATGTTTTGGGTCTTATTTAAAGTATATCCTAATTCTAAAGTTATGGCTAGCTGATACAGGCCGAAAAATTCCATCTTCTACATACTTTTTAATGGGAACCCCAAACATAGATATTATCCGCCTTGGGGCAACTGTTTGTTGTGATTTGGCGCTATATAAAAAAATTGATTGATTGATTGATTGATCTCTTGATATTTATTAAAAAAATCTTTTAAAATGAAGAACCAATTTGTTATACAGAAACCCTTGTTTAACTAATCTATTAGTAAGTTTATGGTGTCTAATGGAAAAACTTTGGGAATTATCAGATTCGACCCATTCTGACTAATTGGGAGATGTAAACACCATATGTAGGTTTACTTGGTATGTTACTACTCATATAAGGAAATTTTACAATATGAAAGTTAAAATCATCCCGTTTGTCAAAAACTGCTGTTCTAAACTATCTATAATGCTCAACTCTATCTACGTATGACAGTTTTTTTTTATTGTTTTCTGTAGTCTTTTTAAGTTCTAATTCTGATGGATAAATATTTTTAATTTTATTCTCAAAATTAGGGTTATTTAAAGTAAGTAGGTCATCAATGTAACAGAAGGTATTACTAAAGGTTTTTGCTGACTGGTTATTAGGTTTAAGTTTATCTTTCATAAATTTGTATTCATAATAAAAGAGGAAAAGGTTAGCTAATAGTGGTGCACAATCTGTTCCCATAGGTATCCCTGTTGTTTGGTTGAAAATTCTTTTGCCAACCTCTATATATAGTGCCATCATTTCTAATAACGATATACGTATTTAGAGCCCCTAATTCTAAAAGCTTCCCTGACTAGTTCACTGATACTATATACAAGTTGGTCATGTTGGATGTTCATATACAAGGTCTGTTAGAAAACTATCCGACCTTTTTATTTTTTAAAAAACTATATGGATTTGAATCGTGTGCTTGCATCAGTCAAGCTTGAACCTTCGTGCACAGGCGTGAGTTTTTTCACGCCTGTCGGTTGCGTCATTCGCCTGTGACGACCAGAACCGTGTTGGAAGTCTCACAGGACAAGTTGTGACATGCCCAGCTGTTACACAATTTCTCGGATACTCACTCGATTGAAAAGCCACCGAAAGCCATCTGAATCTTCCGAATGGTTTCCAACACGGACGTGCTTTTTGTTGTGCGCCATTGCGGCTCCATCCCGACGCGCGAATTCCTCCGCACGTCTTTCATTACAAAATCTCCTGTAACAGTGGAATGTGCTGCAAAAGTGCTGATGTACACCTCTTCTGCAATTTCTCTGGTAGTCAGACGACGTCCCGGATCAACATAGCGTTCACTTTGGAAATAATCTGATCGTTTCAGCCTGTCGATGGCCGCTCGGAGCGTGGCACGCCCTCCGCCGCTGTGGGCCGTCTTTAATCCGGTTGTAATGCTCCTTAATCTGTGTGACGCCCAGAGTATCCTCACCGAAAGCCGTCTGAATGTTCCGAATGGTTTTGACCTGGCTGTCTCTCACAGTTTCTGGAAAAATTTGATTCAGCGCTGCTCCAATTGCTCAGCCATTTCCCTGACAATGAAAATCCGACGAGGTGGGTGGACCAGTGCTCACTCAAAGCCTGCCCACAGGCGAATGACGCAACCGACAGGCGTGAAAAAACTTACACATGCACATGAAGGTTCAAGCTTGGCTGATGCAAGTGCACATGATTCAAATCTATATAGTTTTTTAAAAAAATAAAAAGGTCGGATAGTTTTCTAACAGACCTTGTATATGAACATCCAACTATCAAAATGTGTAGCTGCTTTAATTTTGTTTAACTTATTTACTTTGTTTAAAACCTCTGTGGCATTATCGATAATCCACAAAAATTTAACTCCAGTGTTACGAGCTACACCTTCGCAGTATTGTTTGAAATGTGGCTGCATGCCAAACTGTGCAGTCAATAATCTCGTTGTTGTAATGACAGTGATAATAAAAGCTATCTATCTATCTAACTTAAGGCTAGAGGTTAGTAGCTGGGATAATGGTTTAGTAGTACAGGCACTAGAGGCCGCTACTACTACCTATTGGACTTTTGTGCATTTTTGGAAGCCAGTAGAAGGATGGCAATTGTTTCATATCGGTAATCATTTTAATGTTATATTTAGTCATAAATTCTTGGTGTTTTGTTATAATATCTTCTATGTGACTGTTATAAGACATATATGTTTGTGGGCTAATTCCATCACTAGTGCTAAGTTCCTTTAAAACTACATCTAAGTAATATTTTTTGCAAACTATTAGGATATTGGGTATTAGGATATTGTTGCTGGCTTTATCTGCTGGTACTAAAACAAAATTTTTGAAAGTTATTTAGGTATTCTAGGCAAACCTTGCCTGACAGTACATGTTTTTTTGTATAGATTTTTCCTTTTTTCCTAAGTCCATCTATCTTAATTTGAACTGTTTCTAATACTCTACATCCCCATTTGTATCTAGTTTTTCTTTTTTTTAGCCCAACGTTTTTTTGTAATCCCTAATGGCTTTTTTAACCATTATGAGGTTAGTGTCCCAGTTAATATTATTTTGTTCTCTAAACTAAGGTCCTTTACTAAGCAATTTTATAAGCTTCCTGTTCTCAATTATTCCAAGATTACCGGTTATAACATGTCCTGTAGGCTGATGAGTGGCAGTCACAGCTAAGGTTAGTAATTCCTAATTCAAAGTTTAAAGTTTATGCTTTGATTGAAATTAAAATCTTTCCCAGCTATAGTTTTAGTATATGAATAGCTAATAACAGGGGCACGGGGGGTTATCACTGATGAAATTTGGTATAGTTTTTTGGATTGGTTTGCTATGTAGAATCTGTGATAGTATGACCATTTCAATGCTTTTGAGGTGAAAAGGAATTTTCAAGAAAGATTTATTATTATCTTTGGTTATTGTAATTTTTTCCATTTTTGTAAACCTAACCTAAAGCTAGTTAAATCTTTATGACGAGGAATATACGAGGTCTATTAGAAAAGAAACCAAGTTTTATAAAAAAAAAAAAACTATATGGATTTGAATCACGTGCGATTACACCAAACATGCTTGAACCCTCGTGCGCATGCGTGAGTTTTTTCACGCGTGTCGGTGACGTCATTCGCCTGTGGGCAGCCTTTGAGTGAGCACTGGTCCAGCCCTCTCGGCTGAAATCCTTTGTCTGAGACGCTGCTGGAGACGGCGCGCGTTGCTTTATCAAAATTTTTCAGGGCCTGTGAGGGATATCCGAGTGGACACTATTCGAGAAATTCTGCTGGTTTTCGGTGAAAAGTTTAACGGTGGATGAGAGGTTGTGGAGTTTCTTTCGCTTTAAGGACAGCTCACAAAGTGGATCGGCGCGGCGCGGTCGGAGGTGGCGTCCGTCTGGCTGATTCGAGCTGAAAACTTCCTAATTTAAGTCGGCATGAGGAGTTTATGCCGACATTCCACTGTTAAAGGAGATTTTGTAATGAAAGAACGTGCGGGCAAATTCGCCGAGTCGGTTCCGTGACGCCGCCACAAATCCGTCTGCGCTGCGACAGGAAAAACACCTCCGTGTTGAAAACCTTTTGTAAAATTCAGGCGGCTTTTGATGGCTTTCAACAAGTGAGTATCTGAGAAATTGTTTAACAGCTGGGCATGTTCCAACTTGTCCGTTAAGGTTTCCAATGGAGGTGTTTTTCCTGCGGCGACCCCCGCGGTCGGGTCCGGCCCGACATGCGAATCTGCCCGCACGTTCTTTCATTACAAAATCTCCTTTAACAGTGGAATGTCCACATAAACTCCTCATGCCGACTTCTTCTGAAACTTCTCTGTTCTCTGACGATGACCTTGGTAAACAGAGCCTGAAATGTGGACGTTTTCAGCTTGAAACAGCGGGACAACGCCGCCTCGGAGCGCAGATCGCCATCAGGTGCCGTGGGCTGTCCTTAAAGTCCTTACAGACTAAAATCTCTCATCAGCCGTTAAAAGTTTTACCGAAAACCAGCCAAATTTATCGAATGGTGTCCACTCAGTTGTGCCTTACAGTTTTTGAAAAATTTTTTATCAATCAATTTTATTTATATAGCGCCAAATCACAACAAACAGTTGCCCCAAGGCGCTTTATATTGTAAGGCAAGGCCATACAATAATTGCGGAAAAACCCCAATGGTCAAAACGGCCCCCTGTGAGCAAGCACTTGGCGACAGTGGGAAGGAAAAACTCCCTTTTAACAGGAAGAAACCTCCAGTAGAACCAGGCTCAGGGAGGGGCAGTCTTCTGCTGGGACTGGTTGGGGCTGAGGGAGAGAACCAGGAAAAAGACATGCTGTGGAGGGGAGCAGAGATCAATCACTAATGATTAAATGCAGAGTGATGCATACAGAGCAAAAAGAGAAAGAAACACTCAGTGCATCATGGGAACCCCCCAGCAGTCTAAGTCTATAGCAGCATAACTAAGGGATGGTTCAGGGTCACCTGATCCAGCCCTAACTATAAGCTTTAGCAAAAAGGAAAGTTTTAAGCCTAATCTTAAAAGTAGAGAGGGTGTCTGTCTCCCTGATCCGAACTGGGAGCTGGTTCCACAGGAGAGGAGCCTGAAAGCTGAAGGCTCTGCCTCCCATTCTAGTCTTACAAACCCTAGGAACTACAAGTAAGCCTGCAGTCTGAGAGCGAAGCGCTCTATTGGGGTGATATGGTACTATGAGGTCCCTAAGATAAGATGGGACCTGATTATTCAAAACCTTATAAGTAAGAAGAAGAATTTTAAATTCTATTCTAGAATTAACAGGAAGCCAATGAAGAGAGGCCAATATGGGTGAGATATGCTCTCTCCTTCTAGTCCCCGCTAGTACTCTAGCTGCAGCATTTTGAATTAACTGAAGGCTTTTCGGGGAACTTTTAGGACAACCTGATAATAATGAATTACAATAGTCCAGCCTAGAGGAAATAAATGCATGAATTAGTTTTTCAGCATCACTCTGAGACAAGACCTTTCTAATTTTAGAGATATTGCGTAAATGCAAAAAAGCAGTCCTACATATTTGTTTAATATGCGCTTTGAATGACATATCCTGATCAAAAATGACTCCAAGAGTTCTCACAGTATTACTAGAGGTCAGGGTAATGCCATCCAGAGTAAGGATCTGGTTAGACACCATGTTTCTAAGATTTGTGGGGCCAAGTACAATAACTTCAGTTTTATCTGAGTTTAAAAGCAGGAAATTAGAGGTCATCCATGTCTTTATGTCTGTAAGACAATCCTGCAGTTAAGCTAATTGGTGTGTCCCCTCTGGCTTCATGGATAGATAAAGCTGGGTATCATCTGCGTAGCAATGAAAATTTAAGCCATGCCATCTAATAATACTGCCTAAGGGAAGCATGTATAAAGTGAATAAAATTGGTCCTAGCACAGAACCTTGTGGAACTCCATAATTAACCTTAGTCTGTGAAGAAGATTCCCCATTTACATGAACAAATTGTAATCTATTAGATAAATATGATTCAAACCACCGCAGCGCAGTGCCTTTAATACCTATGGCATGCTCTAATCTCTGTAATAAAATTTTATGGTCAACAGTATCAAAAGCAGCACTGAGGTCTAACAGAATGAGCACAGAGATGAGTCCACTGTCTGAGGCCATAAGAAGATCATTTGTAACCTTCACTAATGCTGTTTCTGTACTATGATGAATTCTAAAACCTGACTGAAACTCTTCAAATAGACCATTCCTCTGCAGATGATCAGTTAGCTGTTTTACAACTACCCTTTCAAGAATTTTTGAGAGAAAAGGAAGGTTGGAGATTGGCGTATAATTAGCTAAGATAGCTGGGTCAAGTGATGGCTTTTTAAGTAATGGTTTAATTACTGCCACCTTAAAAGCCTGTGGTACATAGCCAACTAATAAAGACAGATTGATCATATTTAAGATCGAAGCATTAAATAATGGTAGGGCTTCCTTGAGCAGCCTGGTAGGAATGGGGTCTAATAGACATGTTGATGGTTTGGATGAAGTAACTAATGAAAATAACTCAGACAGAACAATCTGAGAGAAAGAGTCTAACCAAATACCGGCATCACTGAAAGCAGCCAAAGATAACGATACGTCTTTGGGATGGTTATGAGTAATTTTTTCTCTAATAGTTAAAATTTTATTAGCAAAGAAAGTCATGAAGTCATTACTAGTTAAAGTTAAAGGAATACTCTGCTCAATAGAGCTCTGACTCTTTGTCAGCCTGGCTACAGTGCTGAAAAGAAACCTGGGGTTGTTCTTATTTTCTTCAATTAGTGATGAGTAGTAAGATGTCCTAGCTTTGCGGAGGGCTTTTTTTATAGAGCAACAGACTCTTTTTCCAGGCTAAGTGAAGATCTTCTAAATTAGTGAGACGCCATTTCCTCTCCAACTTACGGGTTATCTGCTTTAAGCTGCGAGTTTGTGAGTTATACCACGGAGTCAGGCACTTCTGATTTAAAGCTCTCTTTTTCAGAGGAGCTACAGCATCCAAAGTTGTCTTCAATGAGAATGCAAAACTATTGACGAGATACTCTATCTCACTTACAGAGTTTAGGTAGCTACTCTGCACTGTGTTGGTATATGGCATTAGAGAACATAAAGAAGGAATCATATCCTTAAACCTAGTTACAGCGCTTTCTGAAAGACTTCTAGTGGAATGAAACTTATTCCCCACTGCTGGGTAGTCCATCAGAGTAAATGTAAATGTTATTAAGAAATTATCAGACAGAAGGGAGTTTTCAGGGAATACTGTTAAGTCTTCAATTTCCATACCATAAGTCAGAACAAGATCTAAGATATGATTAAAGTGGTGGGTGGACTCATTTACATTTTGAGCAAAGCCAATTGAGTCTAATAATAGATTAAATGCAGTGTTGAGGCTGTCATTCTCAGCATCTGTGTGGATGTTAAAATCGCCCACTATAATTATCTTATCTGAGCTAAGCACTAAGTCAGACAAAAGTTCTGAAAATTCACAGAGAAACTCACAGTAACGACCAGGAGGACGATAGATAACAACAAATAAAACTGGTTTTTGGGACTTCCAATTTTGATGGACAAGACCAAGAGTCAAGCTTTCAAATGAATTAAAGCTCTGTCTGGGTTTTTGATTAATTAATAAGCTGGAATGGAAGATTGCTGCTAATCCTCCGCCTCGGCCCGTGCTACGAGCGTTCTGGCAGTTACTGGGGATGCTTCTCTGCCTGACCTGAAGACAGCTGCTAGCACCATTCATGCTAACAGGCTAAGTAGACTGCTATCACAAAACCAAAGATAACTCTGTTAATAAAGACTGTTTCTGGGATCAGACTTCCATCACAGCCTCTCTTTCTCCCTCTCTCTCTCTCTTTTGCAAACCCACATTTCTGCACACTTCTACATTTACACTATTTGGGTCAACATGTCACACCTGGGAGCTAAGCTGGCTATTAATGCTACAAAGTTACCAAAGTAAAGGAGGAAAACATTTGACTGTTACAACAACATGTTATAAAGTATCAGTAACACAAACAAAGCTGAGTGAACAAACCTGTTCTGTACAAGAGATTTAGAGAGAGAGAGAGAGATTTAGAGAGAGAGAGAGAGAGAGAGAGAGAGAGATTAAATCAATGTCCATAAGATGTTTAAGTAAAACGAGACTCAAAAGACCAAGTGGAGGAAACTTACCTACAACAAACTTCCAACAGAAACGTTACTGTTTCTGTTGTATATTAAAGATATAGGTTTGGTTTCCAAGTCTGTGAGATGTATTTTGTTTGCTGATGATACGACTGGGTTTGGTAGTGGGGATCATTTGGGACAGTTCCTGGACATGATGGAGAGGGAACTACAAAAATTTAAATCTTGGTTTGATTCAAATAAATTATTGCTTCATTTGGGTAAAACAAAATGCATTATACGAGTATTCAGAAATAAGCCCAGGAACGTAAGTAGAAACTTATTATTGAATGATGCTGAAATTGAAATAGTAACTCAAATCAAGTTTCTTGGAGTTTTTAAATCAATGATAAATTAAGTTGCAAAACTCATAAATTATGTTAAATCCAAAATGTCAAAATTTATCACGATTCTGTATAAATCAATCAATCAATTTTTTTTATATAGCGCCAAATCACAACAAACAGTTGCCCCAAGGCGCTTTATATTGTAAGGCAAGGCCATACAATAATTATGTAAAACCCCAACGGTCAAAACGACCCCCTGTGAGCAAGCACTTGGCTACAGTGGGAAGGAAAAACTCCCTTTTAACAGGAAGAAACCTCCAGCAGAACCAGGCTCAGGGAGGGGCAGTCTTCTGCTGGGACTGGTTGGGGCTGAGGGAGAGAACCAGGAAAAAGACATGCTGTGGAGGGGAGCAGAGATCGATCACTAATGATTAAATGCAGAGTGGTGCATACAGAGCAAAAAGAAAAAGAAACAGTGCATCATGGGAACCCCCCAGCAGTCTACGTCTATAGCAGCATAACTAAGGGATGGTTCAGGGTCACCTGATCCAGCCCTAACTATAAGCTTTAGCAAAAAGGAAAGTTTTAAGCCTAATCTTAAAAGTAGAGAGGGTGTCTGTCTCCCTGATCTGAATTGGGAGCTGGTTCCACAGGAGAGGAGCCTGAAAGCTGAAGGCTCTGCCTCCCATTCTACTCTTACAAACCCTAGGAACTACAAGTAAGCCTGCAGTCTGAGAGCGAAGCGCTCTATTGGGGTAATATGGTACTACGAGGTCCCTAAGATAAGATGGGACCTGATTATTCAAAACCTTATAAGTAAGAAGAAGAATTTTAAATTCTATTCTAGAATTAACAGGAAGCCAATGAAGAGAGGCCAATATGGGTGAGATATGCTCTCTCCTTCTAGTCCCCGTCAGTACTCTAGCTGCAGCATTTTGAATTAACTGAAGGCTTTTTAGGGAACTTTTAGGACAACCTGATAATAATGAATTACAATAGTCCAGCCTAGAGGAAATAAATGCATGAATTAGTTTTTCAGCATCACTCTGAGACAAGACCTTTCTGATTTTAGAGATATTGCGTAAATGCAAAAAAGCAGTCCTACATATTTGTTTAATATGCACTTTGAATGACATATCCTGATCAAAAATGACTCCAAGATTTCTCACAGTATTACTAGAGGTCAGGGTAATGCCATCCAGAGTAAGGATCTGGTTAGACACCATGTTTCTAAGATTTGTGGGGCCAAGTACAATAACTTCAGTTTTATCTGAGTTTAAAAGCAGGAAATTAGAGGTCATCCATGTCTTTATGTCTGTAAGACAATCCTGCAGTTTAGCTAATTGGTGTGTGTCCTCTGGCTTCATGGATAGATAAAGCTGGGTATCATCTGCGTAACAATGAAAATTTAAGCAATACCGTCTAATAATACTGCCTAAGGGAAGCATGTATAAAGTGAATAAAATTGGTCCTAGCACAGAACCTTGTGGAACTCCATAATTAACTTTAGTCTGTGAAGAAGATTCCCCATTTACATGAACAAATTGTAATCTATTAGACAAATATGATTCAAACCACCGCAGCGCAGTGCCTTTAATACCTATGGCATGCTCTAATCTCTGTAATAAAATTTTATGGTCAACAGTATCAAAAGCAGCACTGAGATCTAACAGAACAAGCACAGAGATGAGTCCACTGTCCGAGGCCATAAGAAGATCATTTGTAACCTTCACTAATGCTGTTTCTGTACTATGATGAATTCTAAAACCTGACTGAAACTCTTCAAATAGACCATTCCTCTGCAGATGATCAGTTAGCTGTTTTACAACTACCCTTTCAAGAATTTTTGAGAGAAAAGGAAGGTTGGAGATTGGCCTATAATTAGCTAAGATAGCTGGGTCAAGTGATGGCTTTTTAAGTAATGGTTTAATTACTGCCACCTTAAAAGCCTGTGGTACATAGCCAACTAACAAAGATAGATTGATCATATTAAGATCGAAGCATTAAATAATGGTAGGGCTTCCTTGAGCAGCCTGGTAGGAATGGGGTCTAATAAACATGTTGATGGTTTGGATGAAGTAACTAATGAGAATAACTCAGACAGAACAATCGGAGAGAAAGAGTCTAACCAAATACCGGCATCACTGAAAGCAGCCAAAGATAACGATACGTCTTTGGGATGGTTATGAGTAATTTTTTCTCTAATAGTTAAAATTTTGTTAGCAAAGAAAGTCATGAAGTCATTACTAGTTAAAGTTAATGGAATACTCAGCTCAATAGAGCTCTGACTCTTTGTCAGCCTGGCTACAGTGCTGAAAAGAAACCTGGGGTTGTTCTTATTTTCTTCAATTAGTGATGAGTAGAAAGATGTCCTAGCTTTACGAAGGGCTTTTTTATAGAGCAACAGACTCTTTTTCCAGGCTAAGTGAAGATCTTCTAAATTAGTGAGACGCCATTTCCTCTCCAACTTACGGGTTATCTGCTTTAAGCTACGAGTTTGTGAGTTATACCACGGAGTCAGACACTTCTGATTTAAAGCTCTCTTTTTCAGAGGAGCTACAGCATCCAAAGTTGTCTTCAATGAGGATGTAAAACTATTGACGAGATACTCTATCTCCCTTACAGAGTTTAGGTAGCTACTCTGCACTGTGTTGGTATATGGCATTAGAGAACATAAAGAAGGAATCATATCCTTAAACCTAGTTACAGCGCTTTCTGAAAGACTTCTAGTGTAATGAAACTTATTCCCCACTGCTGGGTAGTCCATCAGAGTAAATGTAAATGTTATTAAGAAATGATCAGACAGAAGGGAGTTATCAGGGAATACTGTTAAGTCTTCTATTTCCATACCATAAGTCAGAACAAGATCTAAGATATGATTAAAGTGGTGGGTGGACTCATTTACTTTTTGAGCAAAGCCAATAGAGTCTAATAATAGATTAAATGCAGTGTTGAGGCTGTCATTCTCAGCATCTGTGTGGATGTTAAAATCGCCCACTATAATTATCTTATCTGAGCTAAGCACTAAGTCAGACAAAAGGTCTGAAAATTCACAGAGAAACTCACAGTAACGACCAGGTGGACGATAGATAATAACAAATAAAACTGGTTTTTGGGACTTCCAATTTGGATGGACAAGACTAAGAGACAAGCTTTCAAATGAATTAAAGCTCTGTCTGGGTTTTGGATTAATTAATAAGCTGGAATGGAAGATTGCTGCTAATCCTCCACCCCGGCCCGTGCTACGAGCATTCTGACAGTTAGTGTGACTCGGGGGTGTTGACTCATTTAAACTAACATATTCATCCTGCTGTAACCAGGTTTCTGTTAGGCAGAATAAATCAATATGTTGATCAATTATTATATCATTTACCAACAGGGACTTAGAAGAGAGAGACCTAATGTTTAATAGACCACATTTAACTGTTTTAGTCTGTGGTGCAGTTGAAGGTGCTATATTATTTTTTCTTTTTGAATTTTTATGCTTAAATAGATTTTTGCTGGTTATTGGTAGTCTGGGAGCAGGCACCGTCTCTACGGGGATGGGGTAATGAGGGGATGGCAGGGGGAGAGAAGCTGCAGAGAGGTGTGTAAGACTACAACTCTGCTTCCTGGTCCCAACCCTGGATAGTCACGGTTTGGAGGATTTAAGAAAATTGGCCAGATTTCTAGAAATGAGAGCTGCTCCATCCAAAGTGGGATGGCTGCCGTCTCTCCTAACAAGACCAGGTTTTCCCCAGAAGCTTTGCCAATTATCTATGAAGCCCACCTCATTTTTTGGACACCACTCAGACAGCCAGCAATTCAAGGAGAACATGCGGCTAAACATGTCACTCCCGGTCTGATTGGGGAGGGGCCCAGAGAAAACTACAGAGTCCGACATTGTTTTTGCAAAGTTACACACCGATTCAATGTTAATTTTAGTGACCTCCGATTGGCGTAACCGGGTGTCATTACTGCCGACGTGAATTACAATCTTACCAAATTTACGCTTAGCCTTAGCCAGCAGTTTCAAATTTCCTTCAATGTCGCCTGCTCTGGCCCCCGGAAGACAATTGACTATGGTTGCTGGTGTCGCTAACTTCACATTTCTCAAAACAGAGTCGCCAATAACCAGAGTTTGATCCTCGGCGGGTGTATCGTCGAGTGGGGAAAAACGGTTAAAGATGTGAACGGGTTGGCGGTGTACACGGGGCTTCTGTTTAGGGCTACGCTTCCTCCTCACAGTCACCCAGTCGGCCTGCTTTCCCGGCTGCTCGGGATCTGCCAGGGGGGAACTAACGGCGGCTAAGCTACCTTGGTCCGCACCGACTACAGGGGCCTTGCTAGCTGTAGAATTTTCCACGGTGCGGAGCCGAGTCTCCAATTCGCCCAGCCTGGCCTCCAAAGCTACGAATAAGCTACACTTATTACAAGTACCATTACTGCTAAAGGAGGCCGAGGAATAACTAAACATTTCACACCCAGAGCAGAAAAGTGCGGGAGAGACAGGAGAAGCCGCCATGCTAAATCGGCTAAGAGCTAGTAGCTACGCTAAGCTAGCGGATTCCTAAAAACACGCAAAGCGAATAATGTGTAAATAATTTAGAGGTGATTCAGCAGAAGGAGTGCTTTAGTTAAGGCACGTAAAGATTACACTGGGAAACAAATCGTAATCTAGATAACTAGATCAATCTAACTGCGCAGATCAAACAGCTAACAGATACAGAAAAACACCGCTGTGCTCCGGAACAAGAAGTGATACAATACCGCAGTGAGAGCCGACCACCAGTAGAGTCAAGTAAAAAAGTAAAAAAAAAAAAAATTAAAAAAATAAAAAATAAAAAGGTAAAAAAGTAAAAAAGTCTTGAAAAAGACTATTAGTTCAAAGTCCAAAGCAGCAGGTAGCAGTCTCTGTGTAAACAGTCCCAACAGAGAGCCAAAATTAACAGATACAGCAAAACACCGCTGTGCTCCGGAACAGGAAGTGATACAATACCGCAGTGAGACACACAGCTAGGGCAACTCATAACTCATAAAGCACAATACTTCCTCTCCCAGCATTCATTGGTTACGCTGTATCATTCATTGCTTGTCCCATACATGACCTATTGCATTGAGATATGGGGAAACACATATAAAGCAAATACAAACCCAGTATTTCTGTTACACAAGAAAGCTACAGAAGGTTTTCATGTGACGTATTGGTCACATCATTTTGTGTCCCGCGGCCATTCTGGATTACGACGTGGTGGCCGCTGTGATACACTACGTGCATTTGGCGAACAATTGCAGAAGCTTTAACGTCAGTGTGAAGAAGCCTCAGGGCACCGTGACACTGAGAGAGATCCGCCACTAACAGAAATCCACTGCTCCCAGAATTTTATTTTATTCGGCAATAAAATGATGTAAGAATACATAAAAATACTGCCGAGGATAACACAAGAATGTTTCCAAGACGGATGCTTATTTACATTGTGGTCCTCGAGCACCGAGCTGCTGATCCGCAAGCTGCCCTTCTAGTGCCTGGTGAGAAAAATCGCTCAGGACTTCAAGACCGACCTCCGCTTTCAGAGCTCCGCTGTGATGGTCTGCAGGAGGCCGGCGAGGCTGACCTGGTCGGCAGCTTCCTAGTTCACAATATCGCAGTGTGACACTGTCGGCCAGTTTGTTACATCACCACTAAATTCACTATCTGGTATAAGATACGGATCCACTGAACCAACTGCTACACATCTATCGCAATAAATAGCTTTATCTTGAGGATTTAAAGCATCGTAATAACCGGACATTCTCTTCATTTTTCTATCATGCGCCAGCCTCCTTGTAATCCAGAATGGAGATGGCACCTGTCCTGCAGCAAAACAGTCACGTGATTGAAAACCCTCTATAAGAGTTATAAATAAAAAACCATATCGTGAGCCAACAAACTCACTGTTTGCTTGTTTACACATTTTTAAATTTTGGGACTTGGTTGATTATATTACGATACAGACCATGTATAAAGTTTACAATAAACTCTTGCCTAAACATGTCCAGGAACTGTTTAAAATGAGGGAGTCCTGTTATCACCTGAGAGGAACATTAGTATTTGACAGCTTAAAGATTCAAACTACTGTAAAAAGTCACTGCATCTCCGTAAAAGGTGTTAAAATCTGGAATATCTGTTCTGATAGTATTAAATTATCTGGTACTTTGGCTGGCTTGAAAAGACTTTATAAAAACAATATAATTTCTTATTATAGTACAATAAAATAGATTAACTGACTTTGTTACTGTTCTTCTGTTTTATCAGTACATTATACTGCTGTTTGTTCTGCTGTGTACAGATATTTTAGTTTACTGATTAATCTATATTGTCTCTGCTTGACATTCTTGTTGTTTTTGGTATTTGTTGTTATGAGTGTACATATATGTGTATATAGCAACTGGTGAAGGGGGGGGACATTTATAAGCTTTTGCTCCAGCCTATATCCTTTTGGCTGCACAAAACTGGGAAATTGTTTGAGTTTTTGTTTTCTTTTGTATTGTGAGAGATTCCTTTGTCAAGTATGTGTATGTGCGTGCCAAATAAAAATTCATTCTTCCATTCATTCAGGAAAGACTAAAAACAGGCCGCTTTAAAGGACATGTTGCTCAGAAAGCATAATTTAGATTTAGGCTGCTACTGACCATTCGATGATACTTTGAGATTACTTTGTGTACTTCTGTGACTGGTTTCAAAGTATATGGCATTCGCAAGAAACAACTACAGAGACTGTCGAGAACAAAGTACTCGTGAATACTTGCGTGTTCCCAACAGCAGTGACGTAGCGTGTGCTTGAAATGGAATGTAGCTGCTAACATTAAGAACTGAGGCACAGATCAATTCCAAAGTTTACACAAGTGTGATGTCGTGTTATGATGAGTCATTTTTAAGTGATAACTGTTCATTTTGATGCAGTCACAGTAAAAGCAGTAGCCGTGAGAAGATTTAGTTACGGCTGAAACAATTACTCGAATAATTCGATTACAAAAAATGATCGAGGCAAATTCTGTGCCTTAAAGCTTCATTTAAACATTGTAGTACATATGCCAGGCCTGTGTGTGGCACTGTAAAGTCTCCAGAAAAACAACAGAAGAAGAATAGAGCATGCGCTCAGGCCGTGTAACAGCTTATAATTTAGCCCTTAAAGCTACCGCTTTCCAATGCGACACAGTAAAATAAAGCCTTTTAAGAGAAAGAGGGTCCACACTGATCATCTGAAACAGACTTACTGCGCATTTAAAGCGAAGCGAAGTTTGTCTATTATTAAAAACACATGGTCTACTCGGCATGGTGAGTGACTATTGACCCGATGGCCAGGTACCCACAGTCGAAGCTGGCTGCTGTTCAGACTCGCACTAAGTGTTTAGTTTTTTTCTGGGCAACGCACAATGCTTCACAAACACGGTAACTTAAAAAAAATAATAATAATAACTGCGAGGCTTGCATGTTCAACCTCCTGCTGAAATGCATCTGCTGAATTGCAGAGAAACAGGGATTAAAAAAAATAAATAAATAAGGGATCCAGTCCACCAACCTTAAAACAAACAACTCAAAATGGTTACATTTTACAAGTTGGGGGAAAAACAGAACAGAAAGCCATATCCCACCGCCATTTCAGCAAAATGTCAAGACTTTGGCACAGGGACATTGTGCCATTGCTTAGGGAGAATCCTGGACTAATGATGTTATTTAAAAATGCAAAAGTACTTTTTATCCGATTACTCGATTAATCGCCAGAACAATCAATAGAATACTCAATTACAAAAATAACCGATAGCTTGCAGCCCTAGATTTAGTGTGCCTGCATGGCCTTTAGTCATAAATGCAGTCTGTTAAAATGAAAACAAAATGCAGAAAAGTATTGTATACACGTATAACTGTGAAAAATCAAAAAAACATATCTGTGTGCTGATGCATCCTGTGAAAAACAACGTCATGGAGACATTCATGTCCATGTACACAGAGGCAATGAACAGCTGAGAGGTGCAGCGCAGCCGTTTTAAAACACGTCTCGGCTGTTTATTGTGCTGTGTACATGGATGCGAAATGCACAGATGTGATCACATCTGTGCACTGACAATTGCAGTTTGTCACTGCATTGCAATTATTGTAATTATTATTATATTATTATATAATTATTATAATTAATAATATATTAATTATTGTATTATTATAATAATTAGAATATAATAATTATTATTATTATTATCAATAACAATTATTGATGTCGGTGGATCAAATCATTTCTGAACGATACCCGAAAAGACCAGTTCTCGATACCCATCCCTACTCTCAACTTGGGAGAACATGTCGTCATCATAAACGCTCATGAATTCACTGGATCCCCAGCAACCACGTCCTCACTAGCCATTGCTTACATGCACGGTCAGAGAGCAGAACTCTCCTGCACCTGTTAACTCGCTCAGGGACAGGAATAAAAACGTCAGACACCACTAATTATTAGTCTATGTGCGCGGAGAGACATACAATCATGAGTACTTTGATGTTGTGTTGCTAACTGGGATGTTAAAAATGTGCGATATGTCCTTTAATCATCTGCTGCTGCTCTGCTGCCCAGGCTGACCAATCACAAGCGTGAGACAACACCGAAATGTCCCTGTGCTGGGACAGACATCTTAAAGCAGGAGTCAGCAACCCTGATCCCAGAGATCACCTAACGAGCACGTTTTCCTTATGTACACGCTGAAACCAGCTGATGAAAGAGAGAAAGAGATGATATTAAAGTTTATGATATTAATGTTTGTTTAAATAAAACTAAGATGGTGTTCAAATTAAGTGTTCTGAATTTACATGGTCAGCGATCAGGAAGAGAAAAGAAGACAGAGACACTGTCCCCATTTTGTGGCAAAGTAATGGGACATTTGTTAAATATCTTGGCAACAAATTTAGAACATTAATTTTAAAACAAAACCATTGTGTTTAGTTTCATTTTGAAATATTTCATATGTTTAGTATCTTGATGGTAAAACTTGCAGCCTTGTTGATTGAATTTAATTTTCCAAGTTTGCTGAAAAATAACTCAGTCTCAGTTCGGCTGGGACATATGGCAAAAAAGTCACAATTTGCCCTCCATATCAATCAATTTTGATCTTTATTACCTCCGCCAAGGTGGTTATGTTTTTGGTCGCGTTTGTTTGTTTGTCTGTCTGTTTGTCAGCAGGATAACTCAAAAAGATTTGAATGGATTTTGATGAAATTTTGTGGAGTGGTTGCAAATGACAAGAGGAACAAGTGATTAAATTTTAGTGGTGATCCGGATCATGATCCGGATCCAGGAATTTTTTAAAGGATACTTCACCATTGCGGGATAGGGGGAATTTTGACATTCTAGTTTCTAACTCCACAAAAACAAGGCAGAAAGGCTTGAAAAAAATTAGGGTGTAACATAGTCGAATGTTCTATCAAACAACAAAGTTTGGTGATGATCGGATCCGGATTCCGGATCTGGTGATCCAGAATATGCAAAAATATAGGGAAAATAAAAATGTGTCAGTGTGAGGTGACAAATGAAGCTAGAGATGCACAACAAACACCAAATTGTAGCTGAATCTGTACTGATTCAGTAAGGTGTCATCAGATTTGATGTAGCTTCAAATGTTATGGAGCTAAATCCAGAAGAAAACCGCCATTACCGAAAAATCGTTTTTATACAATAACGTTTCAACTAATAAAGACATAAAAGTGATTCCAAGTTCTAGTGGTATGTTTTCATGGTCAAGGATGTCAAATATAAAGGAAAGAAAAGTGTATGTATCATAGTTTTGGTTGTAACACTGAATTGTTGAATAGATCACTGTGCCAAGGAGGGAATCTCTTTAGGGTCAGTGGGCCTCAGGTATCAACGTGCGTACGGCGATATTTGAGCGTATATGGGGTGTACGCCAAAACGGCTGCGCTACTTGGCATTTATCAGTGTGGTCGTTGGCGTACACTGCGCTGAAAATATACACCAGGTCGAGAGGTGGTGTAAATTATACACCAAAATGAACCAGTGCTGGAATCCACATAAAAATGTAAATGATCAACATGATAAACAGTGCCATTATACAAATCAATGCATATGTTACATAAATAACACTTTCCTGATTATACTACATAATAATCAATACAAATCCCACTTTTGCGGGATTGTTGGTCTCGAGCACGATCCGTGGCCACAGCGCTGACTGCAAAGAAAGCGCTGCTCGCCTTTTTCTCCAGAGCCTGGAGCCAGAGCAGCGCTGAGCTTAACTTTATGTGGTGTGATCGTTTTAGACAATGAAATTGATAATTACAACTGTAGTGTTGTCATTCCCTTCGCCGGTGCTGCAATCAGGTTGTGTCGTCTCCATTCGTTTGTTACAATAAAATAAATAAATACATTTTAAGAATAAAGAAATCCGAAAAATTAGGCGTGTCTTATTAATTGAGCGAGCAAATATCCACGTCAAGAATTATTGACATGTGAAAAGAGAATACAGTGGTCCCTTGTTCACCTTTCGCGGCCTCGTCGTTTCGCGGATTTCTTTAGTCCAATTTTGCATGCTTTTTTTACAGTGCATTGTGGTCTGCGTGTCTGTTTATAAGAATCTTCTCACCCACAAGAAAAAAGAGCGCCAACAACTACTCATAACTGTGTTTGTCACTCGGAAACAGACACCTGCAGCGAGGTGTGAGTGGAAAAAGGCGTGGCGTCAGGACGAAGAGGCGTGATATGTGAAATACTGGTCAGTCACTATTAATAATTTCTTATGTGTCCAACCTCGTACGTTGATCATTAAAATTAAATTTGTTAGTTCTAAAAGCCATCATAATTATTTATAGGAAAACGTTCTATTTTTATTTCTCAAACAAATGTTTGGGCCTGAAAACAGTTTGGTCTTATTTTTCTACTAAGGTCTGAACTTTGAGAGTGTTTACACACGAGAGAAAAGTGAGAAAATGTTCATGCCTGATTGAGAAAAGTGTATAAAGTGGTTTTACAGCTTTAAAACGTCTATAATAATTGTAAAAAAAATAACGCTGACTACGTCGCGGTTTCACGGGCTATTTTTAGAACGTAACTCCCGCGATAAACGAGGGACCACTGTAACACTTTTTTGATTATACTACAAAATAATTAATACGACGGCCGCTTTTAATGCTCTATTGGCACGCGTTGTGATTGATGGAGTTCTTTTTCTTTGCCGTCTTCCTGGCTTCCATGTCGTAAAATGAGGGTGTGTCAGAAGCGGAGTCTGAATATTTATGGGCGTGTTTATTATAATTACGATTGTTTTCACCCGCCGCATTTATCAAGGTCACATCAGGCGTACGCTGGAAATGGGCAGGTGCGCACTGCTTGATACATGTCACGGCAACTTTGGTGTACTTCAAATTTACACCGTAAATTTACGCCACAAGTGCGCAACTTTGATACATGAGGCCCAGTGACCCTATGGCCTTGTTTAGAGAAGTGTTTCATAAATGTTAAAAAATTAATATATTTGCAGTTTAGTTGAATAATAAATTGAATTTTGTCTCTTATTTGTTTTTGTCTATAAGCACATGCAATATCAATATCAGTGCTCAGATGACAGTAGCTTCTGGGAAAGGTGCAAATTGCAATAAACTGTGATGCCAAGCGCTAAGGATACATGCTATCCAGTCACAGCAGATGAAAGTTTTTTTACTACTGAGCAAACATTATTGTTAGACTTTTTTAGGTTCAATGATTCCACGGCGTGTAGATGTTATGGCGTCAGTGACCCCATGTCCTTGGCAGAGGTTTGCACTCTCTGAGTGCTTCTAGTTGTGATACATAATTTGAGTGAAATCTGAAGAAACCATGTCGATTGAAAAATCAATGTTAGATTAAAATAATTTGTCATGTTGTACAGTAAATACATTCTCAAGCATTTAGTAATTTAATAATGATTTGGTCCCAGTGTCAGAGACGTGGGAAAAACACTCTGAAGCTCTGAACTTGTGTCAAACATCAGGGTGACTCCTCCTGATTTAAATCTGGCAGAGACAGATGTACATACAGTACAGTACATTGAACAGCACAGAAACATTTATGAGCAAAGAAACAGCTGAAGCTCACAGAAAAATCCTACAGCAATAAAATGCAGCAGCCAATCACATCTACTGCTCACACCGAGCAATAACAAAGACAACTGATGATGTCATGTAACCTAGCGGTGGGCAATGTAGCCTCAAAATTAGACATTAGACTCTATAACTCCTCCCTCTGACACTCAGTAACATAACAGCTGTCCCCTCCCTGTCTCACACTATGTCTCATCAGTCATCCCTTTTATGCTCCTCAAATGTCCAATAATAACATGTCTGCAGCTGTTCACATGTCCAACAACTCTTCCACTCTCAGAATGTGCAATAAATCATTTGTATGTATAGGGCTAGGTATCGAATACCCATTTTTTTAAGAATCCATAAGAAATGTTTCGATCCACCAACATCAACAGCCTTTTTGCTTAACAATTCCCTTATCAGTCCTCCAGTTCACATTACGCCAGAGCAGATGTTTTTGAGGGTGTTTACTGGAAAAATGATCATTTCTCTACGTTGATTGCAGACCCGCTCTCCAGAGTTTCTGCGCTGCAAACCACTGTTTCGCTGCTTTTCAGAAGCAGCAGATCTGCAATTTCTTCATTAAACCCTCTCAAAGCCATTAAAAAAATGTCAATTGTGAGTCACCTTTGTGTGGATTAAAGTCACTAAGGGGGACTCTTGTCTTGTTGCAGGCAAGAAACGAGAAACATCCTCCACTCCGTTACTGTTTTGTGGGATTAACTGCACAGCTTCAAATGATGCGCAGCTCTCTGTCGATTAAAGTGGAAAGATAGATTTCGGTCGGAATTAATAACTTCAAAGCGAATCACCATTTTAAATAAATTGACACCTCTTTCCAAACACTGTAATACAGACAAACAACAAAGACCAAAACCGTTTTGTTTTTTTTTCTCCCAAAATGAGACGTCCTCCATTCTTTATGAATTACACTGATGTTGACTTGCCGCGCAGCCGGCTGCAAGAGCTCAGCTATGGAGTTACATTTGTTGTGGGCTGGGGTGTTTGGCTGGCTTTGTTTTTGTTTTCTGTTTCTCCCACCAGGTGGTATGCGTTCAGGGCTGAGTGGCTGACGTGGGGCTGAGTTTGAGGACCTCACCCTGATCACCTGAGGCTTGTTATCACGTGCAGTTCATCAGGACTCACAACTGTGGTGCATCTGTCTTGATCAGGGCATGTTACATTTAAACCTGGAATACAGTGTGTATTTTCCAGAGACTCGACTTTGTGACCAGATGTGTGAGATCGACGTTGGGAGAACAATCTCACCACTACGGACGCAGAGACCGCTCCAGGTTTGACGCCACGGTCTGTGAAAGAGGATTGGGTGAGGTCTCACGCTCTTCAGCACACTTCCTGAGGTATTTTGGTTTTTGTGACTTTCATGAAGTAAAGTCAGTAAATTTGGTGTCCCTCACACCTTGTTATATTGAGTTGTTATGCTATGCTAATTGTCTAAATCAACTTCTACTGCAGTAAAGTTTTGAACTGAGTTGTTCCGTGCCTGTGGGGAGAGAAGCTGATTTTACATTTAGGCCAGGAAGTGTTTTGCTGATTGTGTGCACCTTTGAGCTGTCTCTCTGTATGGAGAGTGTTGGACTCACCTTACGGTTTCTTCTTTCACAGACTCGGTTTGTCGCGGCCACCTGGGGGGTGTCGGCGGGGTCCTTGGGTCCAGAATTGCTGTGGCTCCGGTCCTTTTGCGCTGCTGGGAGCGTGCCGTTTTTCCACCTCGCCAGACCGTTGACTTTTGGGTTATTATCACTTAATACACTATGTTAATTAAAACTTGTTTTCCTTTGAACCATGCTCTGCTTCTTTTATGCTGGGTCCTGTCAAACGCTGGGTCGGTTCTCCGCCCGCGTCCGACACATAACATTTGACTCATTAATATCTGAAAGGAAATGCTTTTGACAAAAACTACAGATTTTGTTTATTTCTATTTATGTCCAGAGATCAAGGATCCAGTGACCATCTACAGATTTTATTTATTTTTATTTATGTCCACAGATGAAGGAGCCAGTGACCATTTTCATATTTATTTACTTTAAGACTAAATAAAATGTTGACATGGAAAATATGTAAAGCCAACTTTTAGTACAGAGAAAATTCACGAGGTATTGATAAGTGTAATCAATAATGGCACATATATTGATAAAATCTTATCAATACCCATCCCTATGTATCTGTGAAATTATCAACTATCAGGAGCCATAATTCACCCCCAGTGTTAGAGGGTTTTTTTAAGTTGTCTTATCTGGATATATCTTGAATTCTGTTTTCTTCTAGTGTGGTTATTTTTATTATAGGGCAGCGTGGGGGTCAGTGTGCCTGCTTCCAAACCAGAAGGTTGCCGGTTCAAGACCACCCATGACATGTGAGTTGTGTCAGGAAAGGCAACTGGTCTAAAACTTGTGCCAAATCAAAATGCAGATACAAATCAGATCTACTGTGCTGACCCTGAGCAAGAAGAGAGAAGCTGAAAGAACTTATGATGGTTATTTTTCTTATTCAGTCTCCTGCTCTTCATGTCAACTTGTATCTCTGTTTATCTGTGCAGTTGGAAGATCAGCAGTTTCCTTCAGGATAAATTAAGTTTTCTGATTATAACTGGTTTGAGTGAAACCATGGTGTTGTGCTCAGAGTTCAGCACATTGGAGTCATAATGTTGATTCATGAGATTCAGATTTTATGAATTGTGAGCATAGTTCCATTTTTGTGTGTATAAAATGAGGAAAAACTGTAATAGATAGTATTGATTGATCTGCTTCATCAGTCCATCACCAAGCTGAACCGTCCTTCATTTATCATCATAAAGCACAGCTTGTCTTATTTATTTTTGGTGATATTTGGTGTTCAGTCTATAACAAGAACTTCAACACTAACAGCTATCATTTGGATGTGGTGGATTTGGTCTGAAATAAAATTTAGTGGACAAACCTGCTCTGGATCAGCGAACTTCAGGCTTGAAAACAGCATCCAGCACGTTGACTAGTTTCTTCTCTTCTTTAAATCCACTCGTTTCTTCTTGCTGCTCTGCGATGTTTTGTTTCTACCAACTCAAATATCTCGACATTAGCAGCAGTTAACCGCTGTTTCAACATCCTTCTCAGCTGTTCCAACTTTTCGCGCTAACTTCGCCTTTTCTTCTTCTTCCGGTTTATTGTCGACCTTTGTGCTTTTGGAGCTCTTCAAAAAACATATTCGAGGATCACAGAATGAAGGTTGAACTGTTCAGAGAAGAGTTTTCCAACTACAGTTTCTAACTAGCTTTAGCCTCGTACGACAACAGGAAAGTTCCTCTTCGTTGAATTCTAATGACGGTGACGACCTTATACTTGCATTATCGCCACCTACTGGTCTGGAGTACGGACAGAGCAAGAGACTTGCAGACGTTGAAAAAAACCAACAACAAAAAACAGCTATACTCTCCATCAGTCCGGTAATTTAAAGACGTTGAACTGTTAGGTTCTTCAATGTGCTCTTCACACTGATGTCATTGTCAGAGTGCAGCAGATAATCAATAAATGACTGTGACTTTGCTCCTGTGAGCAGTTTTCCTGCCAGTCAAACAAATTGAAGGCTGTGTGTGAGTTTGTTCCTCCATTATGTTAAAACACAGCATTTCAGTCCTTTTATGATGCAACGTCGACAGGTTATGGACCCAAGAATGAGTCTGGAAGCTGATGGAACTGATTATGTTTCGAAGGAGTTGATAAAAGCTATGAGTTAAGGGAAAATGAGTTTCTCCTACACCTGCATCTGCTCAGTCTAAAGAGGACCAAACTGCAAGAGCCAGATGAAGGTGACGAGGGTGCAGATGAAGACGCTGAAAGAAATGAAGAGGTGTTTGTTGAAATGGTTCAAGTGCTGGATGATAAAAATCTGTCACTTGTGATGAGAGATGCAGTGGACGACGGCAAGAAGGTGCTTCAGATTCTCAGAGACCATGATGCTGGTAAGGTGAAGCCACGTGTGATCAGTCTGTATACAGAGCTGACATCCTTCAAAAAGCTGTTCCTGAGAGCGTCACAGATGATATTATTCATGCAGAGACTGTTATCACCACAATGAGGAAGGAAGAAGAGACTTTGACTGACAGTTTATTTAAGAGGTTTGACTCAAGTTTCAAGCTGCAAAAGCACATATTGGAGCTGGCTGATGGACAAAGGACCAGTGGGGTTGTGTTGAAGAGGGGTGCAGCCAGTGTTCACTTGATTGACAGCAGAGATCATGCGATGGACACGATATTGATGGAGGTGTTGTGGGTCCCATCGTTCCACCAAAGACATCTTGTCCGTCAAGGCAGCGACCGTCATCTTCAAGGAGGGACAGAACAAGCTCATCCATAAGGACGGTCTGACATTTGACATTCAGGTGTCTGATTGACTGAACTATTTATACACTGTTCAGCCTACAGATGAAAGTGATGTTGATCAATGTCATGGATGTTACCATCTTCAAACATGGCACCAAATATTAGGTCACTGTAACTATGAGGATGTGTTAAAGTTGGAAAGTGTCACAGAGGGGATGAAAATTAAAGGTCAAACTGATGAGGCTGATCTTAAATGTGAAGTGTGAGTCCAGAGCAGAAACAGAGAACCAGATGAAAGAGCAAATGTCTTACTTGGACATACAGATTTGTCAGGACCTACAGAGCCAGCAGCAAAGGATGCATTCATCATTCACTGATCACTATTCAGGAGCTCCTTTTGTGTATTTTTTGAAAGCTGAGAGTGACACAGTTAAAGCTACAGAGGAGTTTATTGCTGATGGAGCATCTTATGGAAAAATCAAGTGCATCAGATCAGATAACGGCACAGAGTTTACATCTCCAGAGTTTCAGTCACTGATTTGTCAAAACACCATTCAGCACGAGAGCCCAGCTCCTGACTGTCCCCATCAAAATAGGACAGGGAAGAAGTCTGACCTTTCAAGGATGAGAACATTTGGGTTGGTGTGTTGTGCCCACAAACAGAACAAGAAAAATCTGGACTCACAATGTGAAAAAGGGTTTTTTTGTGTGTTATGACAAAAGCAGCTCTTCATATCTTGTCTTTTATCCAGACAGGAAGAGAACTCAAAAACTCTTTAAGTACTGTCCAGTACTTATTATCGATGCTCTGGAGGCCTGGTTGATTTCAGTGAGACCCAGACCGCCTTCTCTGCGAGGGAGATATATTCTGTCCATGCACTGATTTCTGTACATGACTTTGTGGAGGGTGAGCATCTTCCTGGTTTTCATGTCCAACTTATAAAGCTCACGCTGTGGCCAGTCTATGATGCCAAACCCATAGATCACCACTGGTATTGCAAACGGGTGTATGGCTGTAATCTTGTTCTGTGGTGTCAACTCGGTTTTGCAGATCTTTAGCGATTTAGGTGTTCTTGTGTTGGTTTCATTCTCATTTTCTTGTGCTTGATTGTAGCATTTTGTTCAATTCCCAAGTATTTGTATGTGGAGTCTTCAGCCAGATCTTCAATGTAGCTCCCTTCATCCAACTGTATGTTTTCTGTTTTTGTCTTTTTACCTTTTTTGGTTGTGCATTTTGAGCATTTATCTTGTCCAAATTCCATACCAATGTCTTTGGAGAACTTATGGACTGTTTCCACAAGCTGACTGAGTCCCTTTTTGTTTTGATATAGAATTTCAGATCATCCATAAACAGCAGATGGTTCACAATTTTTTTATTTTTTCTTCCTCTGCCTCTACTTAAGTCATACCCAATGTCATGCTCCTTCAGGATCTTGCTGAGCGGATCTATGGTTAAGCAGAATAAAAGTGTTGAGAAGCTGTCTCCCTGGAATATCCCTCTCTGAACTCGTATGTCTGGGATTATTATTTCTCCCTTTGTGTGGTTGAGGGTGATGGTGGTGTTCCACTTGTTCATTTGTGCTTTCAGGAAAGATATTATTTCCTCATTGATGTTGTAGAGTTCTAAGCACCTCATGATCCAGGAGTGTGGTACGCTGTTAAATGCCTTTTTGTACTGGTCTTTAGCTCCTAATCTTTTTCTGGAACAACCTTTCTGTTCATTTTCTAAGTAGCCACCAGTGTCAAGATGTTCATAAATGGCATCAGTTATGATTCCTGTCAGCCATTTGTATGTTGTTGTTAGGCAGCAGATGGGTCTGTACTTGTTGGGAAGCTGTGTTTCCTTGGTCTTTGGAAGTAGGCTTGTGTTCCCAGTTGTTAGCCAGTCCGGTGTGTCCTCTTCTCCGTTCAATATTTTTGTGAAAGCCACGGCATAATGTTGGTGTAATGCTGTCAGCCTTTTCAGCCAAAAATTTGGGATTTTGTCAATGCCAGGTGCCTTGAAGTTATTGTATTTACTCATTTTGTTTCTGATCTCCTCTTCACTGATTACAATTGCTGGTATTTGCTGCTTTTCTGTTTTATTTCAATCCACTCGGCGTCCTGGTGTTGTTTTGAATCTTCAAAAAGTGGTCTCCACAATTTTTCAACTTCTTCTCTCTCAGGTGGCTGTTGTACTTCTATTGTGTCGTTTGCCATCTTCCTGTACACTAGTCTGGGATTTTTCACAAATTGCTTGTTTATCTGTTTTGCTTGTATTTTCTTGTCTTTGTTCCTAATTTGTACAGCAAAGCTTTTACTAAGGCTTGATGTTCAGCCAGCCCCCCCCCCACCCAGTTGTTTATCTTCAATATTGTATTTTCTTTCAATGTGATTGACTTTTTTTTAAAGAGATTCTTTTTATGGTTTTGACCTCCCAAAAATGTTGCCATTTGGGAGATCTCTGCTCTTAGGTGCTGATTTTTTTGGTGTAATTTCTTTTTCCATCGTGGCACAGTATTCTTTTTCTTAATTGTGGTTCATTTTCTCTCCAAATCTTGTGGGGCTAATTTACTTTGTATGTACCATGTCACTCCATAATTTACAGAGTTTAACTGTCAATGTGGTTCCTTATGGGACCAGTTTAGCCAATCCCAGGTTAACTTTCTGTAGGATAGTTTTGACTTTTTTTTTATTCTCCTTTAATTTAGTCAATTTGGGATGCTCTTTCATGTCTATTGTTCTTGTTTCCTCAATCTTATTTGCCAATTCCTCTTCTAGTTCCTGTTGTTCTGGGTCTGTGTGCACCTGTATATTGTTTTGTGGATGGGATGGTGAATGGCTTGTTTTTTTGGGTGGTAATGGCTGATTCCTTTTTTTGTTGGTGTGGTGTTTGACTCCTATTGTGTTGGGGCTGTATTTGACTCCTACAACCCCTGGCAAAAATTATGGAATCACTGGCCTCGGAGGATGTTCATTCAGTTGTTTAATTTTGTAGAAAAAAAGCAGATCACAGACATGACACAAAACTAAAGTCATTTCAAATGGCAACTTTCTGGCTTTAAGAAACACTGTAAGAAATCAGGAAAAAAAATTGTGGCAGTCAGTAACGGTTACTTTTTTAGACCAAGCAGAGGGGAAAAAAATATGGAATCACTCAATTCTGAGGAAAAAATTATGGAATCATGAAAAACAAAAGAACGCTCCAACACATCACTAGTATTTTGTTGCACCACCTCTGGCTTTTATAACAGCTTGCAGTCTCTGAGGCATGGACTTAATGAGTGACAAACAGTACTCTTCATCAATCTGGCTCCAACGTTCTCTGATTACTGTTGCCAGATCAGCTTTGCAAGTTGGAGCTTTGTCATGGACCATTTTCTTCAATTTCCACCAAAGATTTTCAATTGGATTAAGATCCGGACTATTTGCAGGCCATGACATTGACCCTATGTGTCTTTTTGCAAGGAATGTTTTCACAGTTTTTGCTCTATGGCAAGATGCATTATCATCTTGAAAAATGATTTCATCATCCCCAAACATCCTTTCAATTGATGGGATAAGAAAAGTGTCCAAAATATCAACGTAAACTTGTGCATTTATTGATGATGTAATGACAGCCATCTCCCCAGTGCCTTTACCTGACATGCAGCCCCATATCATCAATGACTGTGGAAATTTATATGTTCTCTTCAGGCAGTCATCTTTATAAATCTCATTGGAACGGCACCAAAGAAAAGTTCCAGCATCATCACCTTGCCCAATGCAGATTCGAGATTCATCACTGAATATGACTTTCATCCAGTCATCCACAGTCCACGATTGCTTTTCCTTAGCCCATTGTAACCTTGTTTTTTTCTGGTTAGGTGTTAATGATTGCTTTTGTTTAGCTTTTCTGTATGTAAATCCCATTTCCTTTAGGCGGTTTCTTACAGTTCGGTCACAGACATTGACTCCAGTTTCCTCCCATTCGTTCCTCATTTGTTTTGTTGTGCATTTTCAATTTTTGAGACATATTGCTTTAAGTTTTCTGTCTTGATGCTTCGATGTCTTCCTTGGTCTACCAGTATGTTTGCCTTTAACAACCTTCCCACGTTGTTTGTATTTGGTCCAGAGTTTAGACACAGGTGACTGTGAACAACCAACATCTTTTGCAATATTGCGTGATGATTTACCCTCTTTTAAGAGTTTGATAATCCTCTCCTTTGTTTCAATTGACATCTCTCGTGTTGGAGCCATGATTCATGTCAGCCCACTTGGTGCAACAGCTCTCCAAGGTGTGATCACTCCTTTTTAGATGCAAACTAATGGGCAGATCTGATTTGATGCAGGTGTTAGTTTTGGGCATGAAAATTTACAGGGTGATTCCATAATTTATTCCTCAGAATTGAGTGAGTCCATATTTTTTTTTCCCTCTGCTTGGTCTAGAAAAGTAACCGTTACTGACTCCCACAATTTTTTTTCTTGATTTCTTATAGTGTTTCTTAAAGCCAGAAAGTTGCCATTTGAAATGACTTTAGTTTTGTGTCATGTCTGTGATCTGCTTTTTTTCTACAAAATTAAACAACTGAATGAACATCCTCTGAGGCCGGTGATTCCATATTTTTTGCCAGGGGTTGTAATTTTTCTTTGGTGTGAGAGGCTGGCTTGGTCTGGTGTTCTTTGTTGGATGTATGTTTTTGAGGACAGTCATTTCTAGGTGGTCCAATGGGTTGTGTCAGAGGGCAGATGCCGTCTTTGACTATTTGCCCAACCTCCTGTTGCATCACTTGTATTTCCGCATCAGAGACGTATTTTTGTGTGATAAAGTTGTGTCTTTGGGTGGTGAGTCACCCTCTTGGGATGCCTTTCTTACTTGGGCAGTGGTGGTGGAATATTCTTTGCCATTCTCTCCATCTTTCTCTCTGGCTGTTGGTGTATTTTATTTTTGCATATTCCATTGCCCACAGCAGTACCCATTTGTTGGGTATTTTCTCCTCCAAACATTTTTAAAACCTTTAACAAGACAAACAGAGTCAAGAAACACCAGTGAGACAGAAAGTCAAATTTTACGCGCGGAGTGCAGTCAGGCTGTACACCAAGGCTACACTAAAGTCTGGCCTGCTTTTCCGCTCTTTTTATTAAGAGACGCCCTCATCACATAAACAAAAACTTGTCCTAAGGGTGGGGGTGATGACGCAAGACAAGTTTCTTCCCGTAACATAAACGCATACGTCAATAAGTGCAGCTGTAAGGAAGAACACTTTCTTTTACACAGGTCAGCACATCTCGTTCGTCTGTTGCAGTTATCAGCTGTTCTGCATCTGCCTGAAGTGTCCTGTCCTTCACACTCCTTCACACTAAGCACCACATCACAACAGTCAAAACGTTCTCTTACTCCCAGTCGTTAGAGGCTGCGAAAACAAAGTTATATTATAATAATAAGTACATCCAGCCCTTCATTCCCAGCTCAGATTGACCCCAGAGTGCTAAAACAAGGTTGAATAACACATACATTCTCTGGGTTAGGTGCAAACAGCACAACACCGTTTTCATAAGAAAGAAGACGAAGGTACAAATGTTTAACAGTGATAACATATATATATATATATATATATAAAATCCTTAACATTTCCCACCTGTTTATCACCTGTTAAACATACAGTAGGCATCACCCAGCTTAGTTAGTTAGTTTATTAACTTAATCTATTCTGTCCACGTTTTTATTAATTGAACACCACCAACAGATGGAAGATTCGAATCCAGCTGCTATTTGATCAACCAGTTTATACTCGTCAGGCACTCCTCTGGGGACTCCTATTGCGTCAATATATGTTGGATTTCCTACTCCTTTCCAATCTCTTTTTACTCTATGTCTGGCTATGCCTTTCTGCCAATCCTCAGGAATAAGAGAGGCTGCATATGTCGTAACGTCTTCAGGGGTCATGGGTAACAATAATGATATTAATGCACAATAACCTGACACATTTCGTGGCAGTCTGTCAAAGATTCTGTTATCACCACACCACCACCATACATCACTTCGGCTGACTGGTATAAATGAACCGTTTTTCTGTATTATTCGACTACACCACTTGTCTTATTACTTTTTCAGCTAAAGCTTCATAGGCTAAGAGTGTGTTAACTCATCACGTCAACAGTTCAAGCTTGAACTGGAGTTGTGAGCTTTTCAATATCATCATAATTCTCAGTACAGTCATTATAGTTTTCTCCACTAAGGTCTGACTGTTTCAATGCTTGATATTTTGGCATAGTTTGTTGGAAGGCCAGATTACACTGTACAAATGTATTTGACACCATTTTGCCAACCATTGTTAAGGGATCACACAACACATGCAAAGTCCAATCAGAATTAGGCCAACATGGTCCTGAAGTCAACCAGGACCAGGGATTCCACCGGTTCACGGCTAGGGTGTCTTTATGCATTGCATCACGAAGTTTATTCAGCTCTTCCAATGCGTCCTGCATATCCACTGAATGAATGGAGTCTGGGATGAAAGTACAGCATGTTGTGTTCAGCAGAACACAAACTCCTCCCTGTGAACCAGTAAGCAAGTCTAAAACCATGCGATTTTGCATCACCATGGTACGTAAAGCATCTATTTCAGTGTTTTGAGCTGCTACTATTTTTTTAGTTACATTCATGAACAGACCCAATCGATAATTCAGAGTTTCAATCATTAATGAATTTTTTCCCACTCCTATCCAGGGGAACAATGAATGTGCTATTTTATCTCCTACAGACCACAATTTTTTGGTCCTTTAGTACATCCGAGCCCCACATGTGATCATGTGGTAACACATCTGGGTATATCAATCTCCTCCCTCTGGTGCTGCCATTCTTCTCTGTGGAGGTCCTACCACATATGTATGGTCAGTCACCTGGGTAGGTGCACACACACCACCCCAATTTGGTGGGAGACTCATGTACAGTCTGGAACCACAAAGCCAATAGATGTCATCATACACCGGAGTACCATTTACAGGTGGTAGCAAAAACTTACTAACATAAGCACATGATTCATCCGTTCCCCATGGACAGGAGCCTGTATAATTACATCCCCGTCCAATGTGATGAAGATAAGTACCATCCACATATTATGTTTTGGCTAGGCTTAAATTATTTGATAAAACATACGTTTGGGTACACAGACGTTTCTTAATTTTACCTACAGTTTTATTCCCTGTCCCGTAAAAGCAATTTGGGAATGGCCGTTGTGATGACAATTTAACGTGATGATATTTTTGCGTTTCCCTTCAGTCTAGTCAATGGAGCAGCACTTGGGCACGCTTGTACGTCCTCTGTTGAAATCCCTAACATATAAGTGGTTGCACTGAGGCAAGTGGTGTTAGAACTGCCCCCGAAATACAGTTTGATTATGCATCCGTATGATAAGACATTCTGTCACCCTAGCAGGGTACGGTTTAGCCGTCAGAGCTGGGTGTGTTGAGGATATAGGTATTTGCGAACAAACATAACAATTAGTAACGTAATTCCATAGCCAATAAATGAACATATCTGTACCACATATTAGTATGGTATATATGAGGGTGTCCATCTGTCTCGTTCACATTATGAATAAACCTCTTCTGACGTTGCTTGCATTGTTCTCTGGCTCGGTCCACAGTGAGCTGCAATTCTTGGGTCAACCACCAGGCCAGGAATCCGAGGAGCACGAAACACACTAAGATCACAACGCAACCGGCTGCCCTACCAACAGTCCGGCAGCGGCGGCGCTGAGCACGCCGCTCCGGGGTCTGCTGTAGTTCAGTCATGATTGCTAGGATACAGTGTTGTTAGCCACCTCACCTAATAGTGCAAGGATCTCCCTGCTTCACTGGCATTGAGACAATCTATTGCTAATTAAATAGACTCCCTTTGTAGCCAGACTTCCCCTTACACTGTGGAGGCCGCCAACACACGCTGTATCTTACAGTGATGTATCCACGTTGATCTCTCCGCTATCTTTACTGCAGTTGGTGTTGTTAACAGCACTTGGTATAGACCTTCCCAACGAGGACTGGACTCTGATGAACACCCAGTCTCCTGGCTAGACTACTGGAAGGCCGTCCTGTGGAAGATCAAAATTATTCGGCAGTAAATGTGTTTAAGTTATCTCTTTCTGTGTTAATGTCTTTTTCATAAAATTTGCTAATGTTTGTTCCTCATCTGCTGTTTTAGTATCCATGTCAAAATTGGTAGACGATATGGTCGTCCATAAAGTATCTCAAATGGTGTTAACCCTGATGGTGTTGGTGTTATTCTCATATACAATTTTACTAGGTCCAAACATTCAATCCAGGTTCGTTTTGTCTCTTCTATACATTTCCTTAATCTTATTTTTATTGTGCCCTTTGTCCTTTCCACTAATCCGGCACTTTGTGGATGATAAGCACAATGATTTTTGAGATTAACCTGTAGCGCTTCTCCTATGTATTGCACTATTGTATTAACAAAATGCGCTCCATTATCTGAATAGACTGTTTCTGGTATTCCAAATCGTGGGATGATGTCTTTGCATAATGCTTTAGCCACTGTAAGTGAATCTGCATGTTTTGTAGGGAACAATTCTACCCATTTTGAGAAGGCATCAATTATGACTAAACAAAATTCCTTCCCTTCATGTTTACTCAGCTGTATATAATCCATATGAATCACTTGAAAGGGATATTGTGGTGTTGGAAATTTACCTCTTTGGGGTCTCAAATTGCCTTGTGAGTTGTGTTTTGCACATATCATGCATGCTCTACAATGCTGTTTTGCATATGCATCGAACCCATAAAGACAAAAAATAGATTGCAATTGCGATATCATACCCCCTGATGAGACATGCGTCACGCCATGGCTCATAATAGCCGCCCATTTAAACATATTTTTTGGCAATATGGGTTTCTTTTGTGGTCATACGTACAAATCATTTGCATACGTAGCCCCTTTAGCTATCCACATTTGTTTTTCTCTGTCAGTTGCCTGCTGTTGCATGTCAGCAAGCAGTGTATGACCTAAATGCAAATCTGGAGTAGTTTCCTGTACAACAAAAATAGAAGAAGCTGCTGCTGCCTCTTTTGCTGCTCTGTCAGCAAAATCATTTCCTTTTGAAATACTGTCAGAGCCTTTGGTGTGAGCCGCACATTTGCATATAGCAATTTGTTGAGGCAACTTCACAGCTTTCAGTAGTGCAGTTAGGAGAGTGGCATGAGTCACTGGCTCTCCAGATGATGTCACCATTCCACGCTCTTCCCACAGTTTTGCAAACACATGCACTGTGCTGAAAGCGTACTGGCTGTCTGTATAAATTGATACAGCCGTACCTTTAAACAGATAGCAAGCCGCAGTTAAAGCAACTAATTCAGCTGCTTGTGCTGAAAATGACGATGGCAATGAAGCAGAATCCAATACTTCTGAATTTGTGACAACAGCATATCCAGATTGTGTTTGTCCATAAGCGTTTTTAGTGGAAGAACCATCCACATACACAATTGTACTGTTTGGGATGGGTGTGTCCCGGAGGTCTGGGCGTGCTTTCGTACAGACTGTAGCTACATCAAGACAATTGTGCGGCTCACCATCCTCAGGTAAAGGTATCAATGTGGATGGATTCAATGTTGTACAGCGCTCTACCGTAAGGTGTGGTTGTGATAATAGCAAGGACATACACGAAAGATGTCTTGCTGGGGACAAAAGGCTCATGTTTGTCTGCAACAGAAGTGCAGAAACTGCATGTGGAACTTTCAGTGTCAACTGAACAGCCATAGAGGCTGCAACAACAGCCTGTACACATGGTGGTAGAGCACTTGCCACTGCATCCAATTTAGATGAGTAGTGGGCAACTGGCCTTAATTTTGAGCCATACACTTGAACCAAAACACTAGTCATGAACTTATTCTTACAATCAGCTGTTTGAATGAATGGTTTACTATAATCTGGTAGTGCCAAAACTATGGATGACACTGTTTGTTTTACTTTTACAAAAGCTTCCTCAGCATCTTTGTTCCATTCCAACACGGTTGACATTGAAATATCATCCTTGTACATCAAATCAGAAAGTGGACTAGTCAATTCTGCATAACAGGGAATCCATGCCCTGCAGTAATTAGTCAGTCCAAGAAATGACATCATCTGCTTTTTGGTTTGTGGTTTTGGAGCGTGTAAAATTGCTTCCTTCCTGTCAGACAGGATCGTGCGCCCTGTGGCTGATAATTCATGTCCTAAATATTTTACTTTATCCCTACACAACTGAACTTTGTTTTTACTCACTTTGTGGCCATTGTCAAAAAATAAGAAACATAATAATGCTACTGTGTCAATTATGCAGTTTTCTCGTGTGTCAGAGGCAATCAAAATGTCATCGACATACACTAATAGTTGGCTATCTGCCGGTGGAACGAAATTAGCTAAACATGCTGACATGACTTGAGAATAAATAGTTGGGCTCTCTGCGTAACCCTGCGGTAATCTGGTGAATGTATATCGTTGTCCTTTAAAGGTAAAAGCAAACCAGAATTGACTATCTGGGTGTACTGGCACAGAGAAAAATGCATTACTTATGTCAATTACTGAGAAACTATTAGAATTTTGTCTCAGCGAATTTAACAAGGTGTGTGGATCTGGAACACATGGTGCTCTTTTAATCACAGCAGCATTTACTGCCTGCAGATCTTGAATCATTCTCCACCCCACTGAGGGCGGAGCCTTTTTTACAGGAAATATGGGTGTGTTACATGGTGAATCTGGACATGGCACTATTACTCCTGCTGTTAATAAATTCTCTATTACTGGCCTGATTCCTTCAATTGCATCAGGTTTCAATGGATACTGTCTTACACATGGTCTGTATTCTGTTTTTGGTCTTATAACTACAGGTTGTGCATTTTTTATCAGTCCTACGTCTGAAGGACCTGTTGTCCACAATCCTGATGGTACCGAGAGAGAGAAGATCATCTTCTTCAGGACTCAACTGAAACACTCAGGATTGTGAAGTGGACACATCAATGTGTGTTCCAGCTGTCAGCACCAATGAGACATTAACTGGCACTTTATACAATTTAGTTGATGGACTGAACTCCGTTCGTGGTCCAACTCTGCTCCAATCAGTGGCTGACAAAGCTGTTATGACTGTCAGTCCCAATTCTTGCCATTCTGTCAAATATGGTTTACAAAGTGACACATGTAATGGCATACCTGTGAATCTCAATTTTAAAACATCTTCAGTGGCACCTGTTACTGTTATGACAGCTGTTGAGTTGCCATCATGAATCAAATCGGTCATTGTCAGCTTCACAGGTGAAATATTTTTCAATTTGTTTTCATACACTGGTGTTCCTGGCAATATGCCACTATGGACCCTAAATACACTCTCAAATCTGCATCTAAACTCTGTCCATGGTTCTCCTTCTTTCTGTGTTGTCCTGGTAATTTCAGTATAATTTATCTTTGGTCGTAACACACCTTTTGCACGTGTAATCATAGCTTCCACTCTTGTTTTCAAGACTAGATCATCATGTGTCAGTGGTACGCCTTGTTGGTCTGCAGGATTCAAGTCCCCGCGTATCTGACTCCATTTAGGGCCACATGCTTTCATCCACACCTGTTGGACTTCAGGTCCATTAAGGTGGTAAGAATTTCTAATGTTTTCTATATCCTGCATAAATCCCTCAATATCGACATGTGGCGATGGTATCATGTCGACTGCTGCTTTGATATCATCAGCATTCCATGTTCGATATACGAGCATGGTTGTTCGATGTCCTGCTGTTCCTGCACGAGGATTTGGTACTTCTACCATAGGATAGGCACCTCCCTGGTCACTGTGTTCCACCATGGGAGGGGCTGTAGGCACTTTCGCTTGACTGCGTGTTTGTGGTTTTTCTGGTTTTTCAGGTTTTTCACTTTTTACCTTAGGTTTTACTGCCAAATCATACTGTGGTGGCGGTACATCGTCATCCTCTGGTAGAGGAGATAAGGGTGTTGTTGTCACCGATGATCCAGCCGGCGGTGGTTGCTGAGGCTGTTCTGGTTCTCTGTGCTGAATTATCACATCTTCTTCTGCCTTACCTACAGCTTTCTTTTTCCTTGCTTTCTCTAATCGTCGCTTCTCTGCTCCCTTCTGTCTGTTCTCTGCTTCCTCCTCCCAAAATGCCACTAAATCTGCCCCTACTTTCTGCATCTTTTTCTCATCACCTTTATGTTGCTGTTCTAACTCCTTCTTTAGCTTCTGTATACTGATCAGGTTCAGTCGTCCGTCAAAGTCATGTTTATTTATCCAGGTCTCCAATTTCTTTGTTGCTTTTGGATTTTTTTTGCTTCCATAAATTTCCAGTCGTCAGTTGATAAATTTTCCTTATTTTTAGACGTCTTACCCCCCATTTTTATTATCCCTTGTTATAATTTGGACTTCAGACGGGGGCACACCTAGGGTGTTCTAAATCTGAAGTTTTCACACTTTCTTTGGACGTGACAATTAATTTGTCGTCGTGTGGTTGATTCCTTTCACCTCCCCGTAGGAAGCGGAATCACTTGCCTCTGCTTCCACACGCACGGTTGTCACTAACGTTGTCCAAAGTATTACACTTTCACACAGTTATTTACACTTACACAAAACACTATTTACACATAGAAACACTTTTAATAATCGTACGCGTATTCTTATGCCAGGGGAGCTCGCCCTCCCGTGAAATTTAACTAATGTCCTGCATTAGGGGACTCCGCCGTCCCTGCCAAATTTAACTGCTTTTTTACAGTGCACGTATTTCTACCCGGGATTTCCTTTACGTATTAAAACAGAGGAGTCCGTATCCTCCTTCCGGAATTTAACTACGTGCGTCCCTCGCAACCGTAGAGGAGTCCGCCCTCCTTACAGAGTTTAACTGTGTTTCATTAACAGACGATTCTGTATCATCGTTTACGGAGTTTAACTGTTTTATGTGATCACTTTTATCCCCTACCGGTACGCGTATATAAACAGAGGAGTCCGCACCCTCCTTACAGAGTTTAACTGCTTTGCATTAACAGACGATTCTGTATCATCGCTTGCGGAATTTAACTGTTTTATGTGATCTGATCACCACTCACTCAGTACTATTTACAAAGAAATTTTACTCACTGACTCGACTTCCTGTCTGTCTTCTTCGGGAAAATCTCGTCAACCAGACGATGCCAACGGTGGTCGACAATTGCAGACACGATCAATCGATCGGACCTTGGCCAAGGATTTACGTCTGGACTTGACGACCTCCGCTGGACACCTCCGGTATTGTTGAGATCCCGGACGAGCCCCCAGTCAATGTTGGGTATTTTCTCCTCCAAACATTTTTAAAACCTTTAACAAGACAAACAGAGTCAAGAAACACCAGTGAGACAGAAAGTCAAATTTTACGCGCGGAGTGCAGTCAGGCTGTACACCAAGGCTACACTAAAGTCTGGCCTGCTTTTCCGCTCTTTTTATTAAGAGACGCCCTCATCACATAAACAAAAACTTGTCCTAAGGGTGGGGGTGATGACGCAAGACAAGTTTCTTCCCATAACATAAACGCATACGTCAATAAGTGCAGCTGTAAGGAAGAACACTTTCTTTTACACAGGTCAGCACATCTCGTTCGTCTGTTGCAGTTATCAGCTGTTCTGCATCTGCCTGAAGTGTCCTGTCCTTCACACTCCTTCACACTAAGCACCACATCACAACAGTCAAAACGTTCTCTTACTCCCAGTCGTTAGAGGCTGCGAAAACAAAGTTATATTATAATAATAAGTACATCCAGCCCTTCATTCCCAGCTCAGATTGACCCCAGAGTGCTAAAACAAGGTTGAATAACACATACATTCTCGGGGTTAGGTGCAAACAGCACAACACCGTTTTCATAAGAAAGAAGACGAAGGTACAAATGTTTAAGTGATAACATATATATATATATATAAAATCCTTAACACCATTCTTCCTCCCTCTTCCACTTGCTCCTTTCAAACTCAAGTTGCTTCCCTTCCTCCATTGGCTGATGATCCTTTATCGCTTCTTTTTGGGCTTCTTCCTTTAATTTTTGTTTCCTCTGCTGTCAGATATTTTGTGATTTGAGAGGCAAGCGATTGTAGTTTTGCAGCTGTGGTGGCTTCTTTCTTTTCTGCTGGTAAATCCGCTTCTTTTATCTGCTCCTCAAATACTGCCTTTGTTTTTCTGCCCCACTTCTCATGCCTTGAGTAAGTGAAGCAGTGAAAGATCTTTTTCTTCTCTTCAATGGTCCAATTTACTGTAGCTTAGTTTGATTTGATTCTTTTGGCCCAATGATGCTGTTGTTGCTGGAGTCCAGGATCAGAACTATGCTGATTATCCAGCTGAGTGCTTCCACAGGAGAGTTGTCTTTTGTTTTTTCATTTATCTTTGATGTCTTTTTAGTAGAATGCAATGGGCCCCAAACCTGGGGTCTAAAGTTGCATCCTAGGGTCTATAGTTATCTTAACCAGATCTGGCATTGTATCCGAGGGCTCTCTTCAAGATGGTGATCGTTCCCTTAATCGCAGACAACTGCACCTCATGTGCACTTGGGTGACCGGGGATTGCCTCAAGGTATTTCTTCAGGTTCTTCTTCATCAGGCCTGTTGCTCCTACCACAACTGGAATGATATCAATGTCTTTCAATGACCATGTTGTTCTTAGGTCATTTTTCAGGTCTTGGTATTTTGAGATCTTTCCCCTTTCAGCTCGATTCAGGCCGTAATCATTGGGGACTGTCACATCAATGATTTTGGCTGTTTTCTCTTGCTTGTTCCAGATGACAATATCAGGTTTGATTGCACCTCCTTCTATGTGTCTTCCTGCTGGGATCTCTTTGTCGTAGAAGATCGTTATTTTTCCATTGGATGAGACTGGTGTTGGCTCGTGCTCCCAGACATGTTCTTTGACTTCCAACTCCAGTTCCTTGCAGATCTTCCAGTGGAGATATTGACAGATCTTGTTGTGTCTGGATGTATAATGCCCATCTGCCATGAGGATCTGGCATGCTGATGTTAGATGGTTTACACTCTCAACAGCTGTATGACAGAATCGGCATTTATCATTTTGTGAGATCCCTGCCATTTTTTTGAAGCCATTAGTTAGAAGTCCCTGATCTTGTGCTCCAATCAGAATTCTTTCTCCATCAAAACCAAGTTTTCCATTTTTTAGCCACTGCATTGATCCAACTTTGTCGATGTATTCCTTTTCGAGTTCTTCTTGGAAATGTCCGGCTCTTTTGTGTTGTTTCCATCTTTCCACTCGATGTTTTCCTTCTTTTTTGCAGTATTGTTCTCTGGTCTGTCTTGCAAGTTTTGTTGCAGGCATGAGACTGTTGCTTTTTCTCTCTTGTAGAAGTTCTAAGCCAAAGTTTTTTGCCAGTTTAGTGATTGAGGTCCGTTCAGTTATGGCTTTGTGATGTTGTGTGACCGTTTTTATGATTTCTTCTTCAGAGCTCTTTAAGTACTGTCCAATACTTATTATCGATGCTCTGTAGGCCTGGTTGATTTCAGTAAGACCTATACCGCCTTCTCTGCGAGGTAGGTATATTCTGTCCATGCACTGATTTCTGTATGTGATTTTGTGGAGGGTGAGCATTTTTCTGGTTTTTGTGTCCAATTTGTTAAGTTCGCATTGTGGCCAGTTCACTATGCCAAACCCATAGGTCACCACTGGTATTGCAAACTGGTTTATGGCTGTGATTTTATTTTTTGGTGTCAGCTGTGTTTTGCAGATCTTTTTTAAGCGGTTTAGGTATTCTTTTGTTGTTTTTGTTCTCATTTTCTTGTGTTCAATTGAATTACTTTGTTCAATTCCCAAGTATTTGTATGTGGAGTCTGCAGCCAGGTCTTCAATGTAGCTCCCTTCATCCAATTGTATGTTTTCGGTTTTTGTCTTTTTTCCTTTTGTCATTGTGCATTTTGAGCATTTATCCAGTCCAAATTCCATGCCAATGTCTTTTGAGAACTTATGGGCAGTTTCCACGAGTTGAGTGAGTCCGTTTTTTGTGTTGGCATAGATTTTCAAATCATCCATGAACAACAGATGGTTCACAAGTTTTTGGTTTTCCTTTCCTTTGTCTTTACTTAAGTCATATCCAATGTCTTGCTGCTTCAGGATCTTGCTGAGCGGGTCCATGATTAAGCAGAATAAGAGAGGTGAAAGGCTGTCTCCTTGAAGTATCCCTCTCTGAACTCGTACGTCTGGGATTGTTATTTGTCCCTCTGTGTGATTGAGGGTGATGGTGGTGTTCCACTTGTTCATTTGTGCTTTCAGGAAGGTTCTTATTTTCTCATTGATGTTGTAGAGTTCTAAGCACCTCAAGATCCAGGAGTGTGGTACACTGTCAAATGCCTTTTTGTAATCAATCCAAGCCATGCTGAGGTTCCTCTGCCTTGTTTTGCAGTCCTCCAGGATAGCTTTGTCTGTCAGTAACTGGTCTTTAGCTCCTAATCTTCTTTTGGAACATCCTTTCTGTTCATTTTCCAGGTAGCCACCATTGTCAAGATGTTCATAAATGGCATCAGCTATGATTCCTGTCAGCCATTTGTATGTTGTTGTTAGGCAGCAGATGGGTCTGTACTTGTTGGGAAGCTGTGTTTCCTTGGTTTTTGGAATTAGGCTTGTGTTCCCTGTCGTTAGCCAGTCTGGTGTGTCCTCTTCTCCGTTCAATATTTTTGTGAAAGCCACAGCATAATGTTGGTGTAATGCTGTCAGTCTTTTCAGCCAAAAATTTGGGATTTTGTCGATGCCAGGTTAAGTTGAAGTTACTGTATTCACTCATTTTCTTTCTGATCTCTTCTTCATTGATTACAATTGCTGGCATTTGTTGTTTGTCTTTGTTTTTCTGTTGTATTTTTTCAATCCACTCAGCCTCTTGGTGTTGTTTTGGGTCTTCAAAGAGTGGTCTCCAAAATTTTTCAATTTCCTTTCTCTCAGGTGGTTGTTGTACTTCTATTGTGTCATTTGCCAGCTTTCTGTACACTAGTCTGGGGTTTGTTGCAAATAGTTTGTTTATCTGTTTTGCTTGTATTTTCTTGTCTTTATTCCTAATTTGTGCTGCGAAAGCTTTTACTAAGGCTTGATGTTCAGCCAGCCTTCCACCTAGCAGTTTGTCTTCAACATTGTATTTTCTTTTAATGCGATTTATTTTTTTTAGAAGATTCTTTTTGTGGTTCTTGTTTCCCAAAAATGTGGCCATTTGGGAGATCTCTGCTCTTAGGCAGCTGATTTTTTGTTGTAATTTCTTTTTCCATCGTGGCATGGTATTCTTTTTCTTATTTGTGGTACTGTTTCTCTCCAAATCTTGTGGGGCTAATTTACTTTGTATGTACCATGCCGCTCCATAATTTACAGAGTTTAACTCTGTCAATGTGGCTCCTCTTGGGACCAGTTTGGTCAGTCCTATGTTAACTTTTTGAAGGATATTTTTGAATTTTTTATTCTCTTTTAGTTTAGTCAGCTTTGGGCGCTCTTTCATGTCCATTTTTCTTGTTTCTTCAATCTTATTTGCCAATTCCTCTTCTAGTTCCTGCTGTTCTGGGTCTGTGTGCACCTGTGAATTATTTTGTAGATGAGCTGGTGAGTTGTTCGTTTTTTCGGTGGGCAATGAGTTGCTCGTTTTTTCAGGGGGCAGTGAGTTGTTCATTTTTTCGGGAGGCAGTAAATGGTTCGGTTTTTCGTGAGGCAGTGAGTGGTTCGGTTTTTCGGGAGGCAGTGAGTTGTTCGTTTTTTCGGGAGGCATTGAGTTGTTTGTTTTTTCGGGAGGCATTGAGTTGTTCATTTTTTTGGGAGGCATTGAGTTGTTCGTTTTTTCGGGAGGCATTGAGTTGTTTGTTTTTTCGGGAGGCATTGAGTTGTTTGTTTTTTCGGGAGGCATTGAGTTGTTTGTTTTTTCGGGAGGCATTGAGTTGTTTGTTTTTTCGGGAGGCATGATTTGTCCTGTGTGGCTTCAAAGTATCCTTCTGTTTCTGTCTTTTTCGCCAATCAGAACAGCTAAATGGTTTTCTTTTTCTTCTGATTATAAATGTTGAGATGTTAGCTGTTTTTGGTATGAGATTCATGCTGGAAAATTCCTGGGATCATATTGAAATTTTGAAATCAAAAAATGATTTTTTTTTTTTTTTTTTTTTTGTGGTACAATGTGCCCCAAAGCCGGGACAAATTGTAGCACCTATCAGGGCAAAATGTACTACCAACCAAATGGCAGAAATGGAGAGAAATTATCATGATTTAACAGATAATTATTTTATTTTTTCCACTTTAGACAAGAACATTACAGAGTGTGTGATTCATGACAATTACATGAGTACTCAAAGTAACACACATGTAAATGCATAGAACAAGTTCCTCTGGTTCAAAAATAAACTTCTCATATTTACCTCAACCTGGGTGTTCTGAATCACTATTGTCCATCAATGCAGCAGTTAAACTTCCAAAGCTAACACAGATTGTCAACACCTGGACATAAACTATGCCCAAAAAGCAGAGGACTTGATGACCAACTCGGTCCACATTGCAAATGACTGACTAGTACAACTTAACTTAGTCCTGTAGATAACTGAACACAAAAAAATAACGATCAGATACGAGGTCTGTTAGACAACTATCTGACCTTTTTATTTTTTGCAAAAACCATATGGATTTGAATCACGTGTGATTGCATCAGCCAAGCTTGAACCTTCGTGCGCATGCGTGAGTTTTTTCACGCCTGTCGGTTGCGTCATTCGCCTGTGAGCAGGCTTTGGGTGAGCAGTGGTCCACCCCCTTTGTCGGATTTTTATTGCGAGTAAAATGTCTGAACGATTTGGAGCTTTGCTGCATCAAATTTTTCCAGAAACTGTGAGAGACCTCCAGGTGGACACCGTTTGGAAAATTCAGATGGCTTTCAGGGATGATTTTATGGGGATCACACAGATTAAGGAGTGTTACAGCCGGTTTAAAGACCGCCCACAGCGGCTGAGAGCGCACGCACTCCGAGCGGCAATCGACAGGCTGAAACGACCAGATCATTTCCAAAGTGAAGGCTGTGTTGATCCGGGACGTCATCTGACTACCACAGAAATGGCAGAAGGCATGGACATCAGCACTTTTTTGGCACATTCCACTGTTACAGGAGTTTATGTCATGGAAAGAGGAGCGGAGGAATGCGCCACAGAGCCGCGAATGGCGCAGGACAAAAGCACCTCCTTGTTGGTCTCACAGGACGGCTTTCAGACGGCTTTCGGTGGCTTTTCAGTCGTGTGACTATCCGAGAAATTGTGGATGAGCTGGACATGCCAGAACATGTCCTGTGAGGCTTCATCACGGCGTTGCTTTGCGCCATGCGGCTCCGTCCCGACGCGCAAATTCCTCTGCTCCTCTTTCCGTGACAAAAACCCCTGTTAACAGTGGAATGTGCCGTTCATTTCCAAACTGAACGCTGTGTTGGACATCATCTGACTACCAGAGAAATTGCAGAAGACGTGGACATCAGCACTTTTTCAGCACATTGAGACAGACGTGCGGAGGATAGTTTTCTAACAGACCTCGTATAAAGATGGTGCCAAAACTGGTGTGTAACAGACCAGGTCAGGCTGACAGGTGCCAATTTTGACCTACACCTGTTATTGATATCATCAGCCAAAGCTACATCTCAGCTTAGCGACACCGGTATGGCATCAAAAGCCAAAGCTACATCTCATCTTACTGGCAGCTATATTGTTCTGGATTAATTGGGAAATGCTTCATGGCTGCCGTGCGCTTCGTTCCACCCATATCTATTGGTTTTGGAAGGCACATCACAATTTCCTCACTCTCAACACTTGTCAGATCAGGCACAGCTGGTTCAACAAACTTTCCAGGTGCTTTGAGGGACTGTCTGAATAAAGATACATTGAATGAATCATCATCTAATAATACTTCAACAATCTGGGAGAATTTTGACAAGAACAAAGTCATCTGTTGCAGGATCTTTCTCGGGGTCAAAGTCCACGTCAATCTGAAGCTCATCGATGCCCTCTATATCATCAGATCTGTCAGCTGCATGGAAACTTTCCTCATCTTCATCACTTGATGTTGGATGCTGGGCACGTTTAACGTTTGAAGATTTCTTCAAAGCTTTTGATGGCTTCTTGCATTTGGCTTCTTTAGCCAGGGACAAGAGTTTGAGCTTTTCCTTTTTTGGGGTGCTGGTCAAGATAGTCGAAACAACCCGTTTTCGTGGCTTCCTGGTTGAAACACCAACGCGAGTCATCTTTGGAAATGGCCTTATTGTGTGGACTAACGGTGGATCATCCATAGCAGGTCTGACATTTGTTGGTGTTGCTGCTTCATCTGGCATTCCGGCATTGGACATGTTAGAGGTTGTTGCCACTGGTCCTGCATATTCATTTGGATCATCTTCCTGTCCTTGCAAGACATTTGCTTCTGGAGCTGGGTCACGGTCAGGCCTCACTATGGTGGAAGGAAGGAAGTCATCCTCTTGGAATGCATCAGAGTTCAAAAGCCAGATACCTGGCTTCTGGAAGCCTTCAAGAATGTTGCCAAATGTGGAAGCCTGATTATATGCAACCAGGGAGGTCAAAGATGGTGATATGCTTTCCCGGGTGGCTGATATTCCATTCGTTGATGGCTTTGTTGTAGTATTTCTTCAAAGGCCCATAACCAGAAACATCAAGTGGTTGAAGTTTATGGGAACAGTGTGGTGGAAATGTTATGATACAAAGTCCATTTTCCTCTGCAATGTCCACCACTTCAACACTGATATGACTATCATGATTGTCCATTAGAAAGATTCCAGGATTTTGCTTACTGCAGCCCATGTGTGCCACAAAGTGTTTAAGGACCTCAGGAAAGATTTCTCCATTCATCCATCCACATGGTGTGGCAAACCCCTTAGTACCAGGGGGAGCACCATCTATCATGCTGTCTTTATAGTTTGCTCTTGGGAAGATCATGGCAGGAGAATAATGTCCTGCTGCAGAGACACAACAACAGACGGTGACCAAAGTCTCACGTTCCGCAGCGGTAATTTGACCCACTTGCTTTGTTCCTTTTTTGCTAAATACCTTGGGAACTGCTTGGACAGTAGTAATACTGGATTCATCAAGGTTGGATATTCTGTTGGCTATTTCGCCTGTGTTCTTTGTAAGGGGAGTTTTAAAGTTGTTGAAAAAATGCTCAGCCACTTTGTTAAAACCAATTGCTCGCTGCAGGCTCGTCTGCTCTGGGGTCCTCAAACTGAGGTTCTTCCTGCGTTTTTGAAAACCTGCAAGCCATTCTTCACCTGCCATATGATTTTCATTCCAGAAATCAGGGAAGTTCTTGTGGAGTGCTTTGCCATATTCAAAGGCTAGCTCACGGACAGCTGTTGTGCCGAGTCCATGGAACATCTTTGAACAGGTTATGATGTTGTCTTCAAGTTCATCTTCCTACCGCTTTGAAAATACCTGGAAAAAAAATTGAAGGCTTTATTGCATCAGTTTTTGAAAAGTTATGTAACCATCAGATGTGCATTGAATTTATCTTTCACTCCAGGTCACACATTCACCTCATCAGTGGCAACTAAACAGGTCCTCAGCTGGTCTTTTCTCTTACTGCTTTTCTGGTTTACTTATTTAAACTTACTTCTGAAGAAAGGTTGTCATTCTTGTTATACTTTTGGTACAACTCTTCAACACATTTTAGGCAGGCTCTTCTTCGGGACTTGCGGGACTTCTTCTGTATCAACCTAAGGTTACTCTGTTGACCTTCAAGTCCTGTGCAACATTTCTGATTGATCGCCCATTTTTCAAGACCTCCTCAACAACAGGCATCATAAGTGACCCATCTGATTTCCCCCTGTCTGTCTTTGGCTTATAATTCCGGACCATTTTGGAAAACTTGAAAGATAAATGATGGAGGATCAGGGAACATTTATATATATTTATCAAACTACTCAATCTAAGGGTCACCATTAGGATACCTGAAAATAAAGTGAAGAAAAAACTGTTTGATTATTACCGGGGCACATTGAACCAGTCATCGTTGTGGTACAATGTGCCCCGAAAATTGTGATTCAACCTGCCCCACTACTGATTTGACCCAAATTTCATGCTGTACCATGCTTATGCATGCACACAGATACATACGCTCTTGGGCAATTATTCATGCCTACTGTCTGCCTCAATCAGTAAATTAAGTGGATGTTAAAGTGCTTTGAGGTGTAAGCATTGACAAGGTTTTTACATAATTGCAAATTGACACTGAGAAAAAATAAAATATTATAGCTCTCTTGCTGATGCTGCAAAAGCACATGTAGCTTGCGACTAGGTAGGCTGCCAATAGAGGTCTCTTCAATAAAAAGCTAAATGATTCAGCTGCAGTGATGAAGGAGAAATCCAGGGTGGTTCAGTGTGAACATATGATCAATGTGCCCCGGTCTCCCCCTACAGATGAGTTGCTGTCTTTGTTTTTTTATTTATCGTTGATGTCTTTTTAGTAGAATGCAGTGGGCCCGAGACCCGGGGTCTAAAGTTGCACCCTAGTGCTCTATAGTTGCCCTAACCATGGCTGGCATTGTATCCGAGGGCTCTCTTCAAATGGTGATCGTTCCCTTAATTGCAGACAACTGCACCTCATGTGCACTTGGGTGACCAGGAATCACCTCAAGGTATTTCTTCAGGTTCTTCTTCATCAGGCCTGTTGCCCCCACCACAACTGGTATGATATCGATGTCTCTCAATAACCAAGTTGTTCGTAGGTCATTTTTCAGGTCTTGGTATTTTGTGATCTTTCCCCTTTCAGCTCAATTCAGGCCATAATCATTGGGGACTGTCACATCGATGATTTTGGCTGTTTTCTCTTGTTTGTTTCAGATGACAATATCAGGTTTGATTGCACCTCCTTCAATATGTCTTCATGCTGGGATCTCTTTGTCGTAGAAGACAGTTACTTTTCTGCTGGATGAGACTGGTGCTGGTTCATGCTCCCAGATGTTTTCCTTGACTTCCATCTCCAGTTCCTTGCATACTTTTCAGGGAGATATTGACAGATCTTGTTGTGTCTGGATGTCCTTCTGCCATGAGGATCTGGCATGCTGAAGTTAGATGGTTTACACTCTCAACAGCTGTATGACAGAATCGGCATTTATCATTTTGTGAGATCCCTGCCATTTTTTGAAGCCATTTGTTAGAAGTCCCTGCTCCAATCAGAATTCTTTCTCCATCAAAACCAGGTTCTCCATTTTTCAGCCACTGTACTGATCCAACTTTGTCAATGTATTCCTTTTTGAGCTCTTCTTGGAGTGGTCCAGCCCTTTTGTGCTGTTTCCATCTTTCCACTCGATGTTTTCCTTCTCTTTTTTCTCTGTACTGTTCTCTGGTCTGTCTTGCGAGTTTTGTTGCAGGCGTCAGATTGTTGCTTTCTCTATCTTGTAGAAGTTCTCCGCCAAAGTTTTTTGCCAGTTTGGTGACTGAGGTCTCGGATAAGGTCTTCTCGTGGTGTTGTGCGACCTTTTTCATGATTTCTTCTTCAGAGCTCTTTAAGTACTGTCCAATACTTATTATTGATGCTCTGTAGGCCTGGTTGATTTCATTGAGACCCAGACTGCCTTCGAGGGAGATATATTCTGTCCATGCACTGATTTCTGTACGTGACTTTGTGGAGGGTGAGCATCTTCCTGGTTTTTTTGTGTCCAACTTATTAAGCTCACGCTGTGGCCAGTCTAATATGCCAAACCCATAGGTCACCACTGGTATTGCAAAATGGTTTATGGCTGTGATCTTGTTCTTTGGAGTCAACTCTGTTTTGCAGATCTTTTTTAAACGGTTTAGGTATTTTTGTGTTGTTTTCATTCTCATTTTCTTGTGCTTTTTTGTATGTGGAGTTGACAGCCAAATCTTCAATGTAGCTCCCTTCATCCAATTGTATGTTTTCTGTTTTTGTCTTCTTACCTTTTTTGATTGTGCATTTTGAGCATTTATCTTGTACAAATTCCATACCAATGTCTCTGGAGAACTTATGGACAGTTTCCATGAGCTGACTGAGTCCCTTTTTTGGGGTTGGCATAGATTTTCAAGTCATCCGTGAACAGCAGATGGTTCACAAGTTTTTTTATTTTTCCTTCCTCTGTCTCTACTTAAGTCATACCCGATGTCATGCTCCTCAGGCTCTTTCTGAGTGGTCCATGATTAAGCAGAATAAAAGGGGTGAGAGGCTGTCTCCCTGGATTATTATTTGTACCCCTGTGTGGCTGAGGGTGATGGTGGTGTTACATCTGTTCATTTGTACTCTCAGGAAAGATCTTATTTCCTCATTGATGTTGTAGAGTTCTAAGCACCTTGTTGTGTGGGCCGCCAGAAGAGGAGGTACTGCTGGCCCACCACCAGAGGGCGCCCTGCCTGAAGTGCGGGCTTCAGGCACGAGAGGGCACCGCTGCCACGGACACAGCCGGGGGTGACAGCTGTCACCCATCTACACTTCATCATTCCACTCCATAAAAACCGGACATCATCTCCACCTCGTTGCAGAGATATCATCTACCTGTGAAGGTAATATCCTCAGCCAGAATCTAATTGTGTCTTAGTCTGAATTCATTGTGCAGCTGCTTTCCTGTGGAGTGCCTTATCAGTGAGGTTGGCGTAATCAGCGACGGCTTCGCTTCACACCCCAACCAGATAAGTGTTTAAGACAGGAGCTGCACGAGTGTGTGTGAGAGGTGGAGGTGGATTCTCCACCTTTGTTGTTACTGGGTGTGCACGCACCCACATCTTATTGTTTCTGCTCCTCGCCAGCAGTACCAGATCCGACATTCGGAGACGGTGGCCACCTGGAGACTCGGGACTTGGCGGCTCCAGTATTCTCCAGGTTCGGTGGTGGAGGAAATCGTGTGGTTTCGGTTCTTCTCAGGACAGACGTCTTCTATCCTCGAGCCTGCCCACACGTCACCTTTGTGGATTGACTGTTTTCACAAATTCTGTAATCCGCTGTGTTTTGGTTGTGCTCTTTCACAACAGTAAAGTGTTCATATTCGACTCTTTCATTGTCCGTTCATTTACGCCCCCTGTTGTGGGTCCGTGTCACTACACTTTCCCAAATCAATTTTATTTATATAGCGCCAAATCACAACAAACAGTCGCCCCAAGGCGCTTTATATTGTAAGGCAAAAGCCATACAATAATTACAGAAAAACCCCAACGGTCAAAACGACCCCCTATGAGCAAGCACTTGGCGACAGTGGAAAGGAAAAACTCCATTTTAACAGGAAGAAACTTCCAGCAGAACCAGGCTCAGGGAGGGGCAGTCTTCTGCTGGGACTGGTTGGGGCTGAGGGAGAGAACCAGGAAAAGACATGCTGTGGAAGAGAGCAGAGATCAATCACTAATGATTAAATGCAGAGTGGTGCATACAGAGCAAAAAGAGGTGAATAAAAAGAAACACTCAGTGCATCATTCGAACCCCCCAGCAGCCTAAGTCTATAGCAGCATAACTAAGGAATGGTTCAGGGTCACCTGATCCAACCCTAACTATAAGCTTTAGCAAAAAGGAAAGTTTTAAGCTTAATCTTAAAAGTAGAGAGGGTGTCTGTCTCCCTAATCCGAACTGGGAGCTGGTTCCACAGGAGAGGAGCCTGAAAGCTGAAGGCTCTGCCTCCCATTCTACTCTTACAAATGCTAGGAACTACAAGTAAGCCTGCAGTCTGAGAGCGAAGCGTTCTATTGGGGTGATATGGTACTATGAGGTCCCTAAGATAAGATGGGACCTGATTATTCAAAACCTTATAAGTAAGAAGAAGAATTTTAAATTCTATTCTGGAATTAACAGGGAGCCAATGAAGAGAAGCCAGTATGGGTGAAATATGCTCTCTCCTTCTAGTCCCCATCAGTACTCTAGCTGCAGCATTTTGAATTAACTGAAGGCTTTTCAGGGAACGTTTAGGACAACCTGATAATAATGAATTACAATAGTCCAGCCTAGAAGAAATAAATGCATGAATTAGTTTTTCAGCATCACTCTGAGACAAGACCTTTCTAATTTTAGAGATATTGCGCAAATGCAAAAAAGCAGTCCTACATATTTGCTTAATATGCATATTGAAGGACATATCCTGATCAAAAATGACTCCAAGATTTCTCACAGTATTACTGGAGGTCAGGGTAATGCCATCCAGAGTAAGAATCTGGTTAGACACCATGTTTCTAAGATTTGTGGGGCCAAGTACAATAACTTCAGTTTTATCTGAATTTAAAAGCAGGAAATTAGAGGTCATCCATGTCTTTATGTCTGAAAGACATTCCTGCAGTTTAACTAATTGGTGTGTCCTCTGGCTTCATGGATAGATAAAGCTGGGTATCATCTGCGTAACAATGAAAATTTAAGCAATGCTTTCTAATAATACTGCCTAAGGGAAGCATGTATAAAGTGAATAAAATCGGTCCTAGCACAGAACCTTGTGGAACTCCATAATTAACCTTAGTCTGTGAAGAAGACTCCCCATTTACATGAACAAATTGTAATCTATTAGTGACGAAAGTGCAAAACAAAGAAAAGCTATAAACAGAACCAAACTGAGATTTACATGAGAAAATATAAACATATGAAAACTAAAACCAGAAAACCATTGAGGACATAAAGTCGAAACCCGGACCTAAACCCTGAGCCAAGGTCAAGCATGACAAGGAGGAACTGCTGCTGCGTTTTGATAAAAACCAGGAGGTTTGATAACAATCATTCTGGCTTCACTGGATCCATGTGACTCGAAGTGCAGATTTCAAGGTTTTGTTGCTGACATATAAGGCTCTAAACCAGGATGTCCAACCTTTTTTGAACTGAGATCTACTTTTAAAGTTAACAGTGTATTGAGATCTACCAAGCCATATCGAAAGCCAGAGCATAGCCGCAATTTATTGTGCACCAATATAATCACACAATTTCCTGCCGCAAAGATAAAGTTTTAACAATAATAATGCATTATTGAAGAAAATGTGCATGGTGCAAAGAATAAGCACAAGCAGACCTAGGACTGGCCTATAACAACACAACAACAAACCATGCAAATTACACAATGCCAAATTAAAGTTGGAAAAGTTGTTCTCTACCTTAGATGGACTTTTGGGACTGAGAGGAGGCAAGAAGTAAGAAAGGCTAAATCCAAAAGCTATGCATATTCAGCATTGTTTGAACGTTTCAGAAATTCTTTAATTTTGGGCAACAATTCAGAAAACCGTTACAGAAATTGTTCTTTGCTGAGCCACCTAATGTCTGTGCAGCAGTCCACCAGTTGCACACGGAATAACAAAAACTAAATAAATAAAATAAAACCCCTAACACTGTCCTCTTTATCAAAAGCAGTAAATTGCAGTCTTAATAGTCACAGTTTATCTCTGTATTATATTCATAAAATGTTACAGGAGCAGCTCACCTGTGTTTGCTTTCATAAACATTACACAAAACGAATCCATGAAAGTAAATAATAAATAAACTGAAAGACAGGTCGATAATACACATCAATGTGCATGAATTGACACGTCTAATGCAATTTATTATATATATATATATATATATATATATATATATATATATATATACACTCAACAAAAATATAAACGCAACACTTTTGGTTTTGCTCTCATTTTGTATGAGATGAACTCAAAGATCTAAAACTTTTTCCACATACACAATATCACCATTTCCCTCAAATATTGTTCACAAACCAGTCTAAATCTGTGATAGTGAGCACTTTTCCTTTGCTGAGATAATCCATCCCACCTCACAGGTGTGCCATACCAAGATGCTGATTAGACACCATGATTAGTGCACAGGTGTGCCTTAGACTGTCCACAATAAAAGGCCACTCTGAAAGGTGCAGTTTTATCACACAGCACAATGCCACAGATGTCGCAAGATTTGAGGGAGCGTGCAATTGGCATGCTGACAGCAGGAATGTCAACCAGAGCTGTTGCTCGTGTATTGAATGTTCATTTCTCTACCATAAGCCGTCTCCAAAGGCGTTTCAGAGAATTTGGCAGTACATCCAACCAGCCTCACAACCGCAGACCACGTGTAACCACACCAGCCCAGGACCTCCACATCCAGCATGTTCACCTCCAAGATCGTCTGAGACCAGCCACTCGGACAGCTGCTGAAACAATCGGTTTGCATAACCAAAGAATTTCTGCACAAACTGTCAGAAACGTCTCAGGGAAGCTCATCTGCATGCTCGTCGTCCTCATCGGGGTCTCGACCTGACTCCAGTTCGTCGTCGTAACCGACTTGAGTGGGCAAATGCTCACATTCACTGGCGTTTGGCACGTTGGAGAGGTGTTCTCTTCACGGATGAATCCCGGTTCACACTGTTCAGGGCAGATGGCAGACAGCGTGTGTGGCGTCGTGTGGGTGAGCGGTTTTCTGATGTCAATGTTGTGGATCGGGTGGCCCATGGTGGCGGTGGGGTTATGGTATGGGCAGGCGTCTGTTATGGACGAAGAACACAGGTGCATTTTATTGATGGCATTTTGAATGCACAGAGATACCGTGACTAGATCCTGAGGCCCATTGTTGTGCCATACATCCAAGAACATCACCTCATGTTGCAGCAGGATAATGCACGGCCCCATGTTGCAAGGATCTGTACACAATTCTTGGAAGCTGAAAATGTCCCAGTTCTTGCATGGCCAGCATACTCACCGGACATGTCACCCATTGAGCATGTTTGGGATGCTCTGGACCGGCGTATACAACAGCGTGTACCAGTTCCTGCCAAAATCCAGCAACTTCGCACAGCCATTGAAGAGGAGTGGACCAACATTCCACAGGTCACAATTGACAACCTGATCAACTCTATGTGAAGGAGATGTGTTGCACTGCATGAGGCAAATGGTGGTCACACCAGATACTGACTGGTATCCCCCCAATAAAATAATGGGAGCAAAACCAAAAGTGTTGCGTTTATATTTTTGTTGAGTGTATATATATATATATATATATATATATATATATATATATATATATATATATATATATATATGGGCAGCATGGTGGATTAGTGGTTAGCACTGTTGCCTCACAGCGAGAATGTCGTGGGTTCAATTCTGTGTGGAGTTTGCATGTTCTCCCCATGTGTGCATGGGTTTCCTCCGGGTGCTCCGGTTTCCTCCCACATCCAAAGACATGCGGGTTAGGTGGATTGGGGTCTTTAAACTGTCCGTAGGTGTGTGTGTGTCTGTGCTTGTTTGTCTGTTTGTGGCCCTGCGACAGACTAGCGTCCTGTCCTGGGTGTTCCCCGCCTCACGCTCTATGACTGCTGGGATAGGCTCCAGCCCCCCGCGACCCTTAATTGGACTAAGCGGTAGAAGATGAATTAAATATATATATATAAAAAGTAATCCTGACACCGCGCATGCACGCCATTTTCACCGGAAATATTCCAAGTTCCACTCCAGATTTCTCCTGTTTGAGCAGCTAAAATGTGTTGCACTTTTCAAATTTGACATGTTCGTATTTTAATGTACAACCAGTGTTACTTTCAAGTAGACCAAATCTATGTCTCATGTTGATCTGATTGCCAAATGATAGAAATTTCAAATGTATGTTACCAATTATAATGTCTCTATCCTGATTTTCCATATACATGTATATTTGTGAGATTTTACTTTCCAAGTTAACCACTAAACTGCTCACACGGTAAAATGACCTTTCTGAGTGTGAGAGCATAAATCTTGTTTAACTAAGCACAGATGTACATTCTAAATTAGCAGACTGACCTTGAGTAAGAACGTCGCGGCCTGCACAAACATATCTGTCTGAGAACAGACCGTGAGATGCCGAGGTGGAGAGCCATAATAATTTTCATATCAATGTGGGAATCAACGTGAGAACAGACTGTGTGTCTTCAAGATGTTGTTTGTTGTCTCTTACATATGTGTCTGTATGCAAACTTGTTTCAATAAATTCAGGAGGTGAGTGGGCGGGCCCTTCAGAGCTGACTGACCAGCAGTGATGAGGGTCATGCCCACCAGCTCTCTCCTGATCAGGAAAGAGATTCAGTGTTTCCTGCGTGGTCATTCTGTGCATTAATTTGAGCTGTCTCTTTTACCAGGTTTAACCCTGACACTGAATTACCCGATGAGGAAAATATTTGACCGTAGGATGGGTATGGAGAACCGGTTCTTTTCGAGAATCATAAAGAAATGATTCGATCCACCGACATCAATAGCCTTTTTGCTTAATGGTTCCCTTATCGGTCCTTCAGAGTGCCCGTTGTTTTTTAAGATGCTTGTCGGGAAAATGATCACTTCTCTATGTTGATTAATCAACCACTTCTGTAACGGCTCTGCTTTGAAGCTTGAACCAACGAAGCAGTGCTCCGACCTGCTGCTTCATTGGTTCTTTGCTTCATTGCTTTTCAGAAGCGGCGAGTTCGCTTCTTAACCTCTCTCAAAGCATTTTAAAGATGTCAATAGTGAATTGTCATCCGTTCCGTTCGCACAGCTCCAAACACTGAGCCGCTCTCTGCCAAGTCAAGTTAGAGTCCGTGTTGAATTAATAACTTCAAAGCGAATCACAGTTTAAATCAAATGACACCACTTTCCAAACGCTGTAATACAAACACTAAACTACAATCAACCAACATGTTTTTTTTTCCTCCCAAAATGAGATATCCTGGGTACTTTATGAATTACATTGATGCTGACGTGCAGCGCAGCTGGCTGACTTCAGCTCAGAGGTATGGAGTGACATTCATGAAAGGAAATGCTTTTGACAAAAACTACAGGTTTTGTTTATTTCTATTTATGTCCAGAGATCAAGGATCCAGTGACCAATTTCATATTTATTTACTTCAAGACTCAATAAAATGTTGTTGACATAGAAAACCTGTAAAGCTTACTTTTAGTACACAGAAAATTCACAAGAGGTATTGATAAGGGAATCGAAAAGGAATCAGATCAATAAGCGGAATCCATAATGGCATCGATATGAAGAAAATCTTATCAATACCCATCCCTAGTTACAACAACATGTTATAAAGTATCAGTGACACAAACAAAGCTGAGTGAACAAACCTGTTCTGTAGAAGAGATTTGGAGGATTAAAAACTGCATCCAGCCCTTTACCTCTTTTGTTCTCTTCTTTTAAATGACACATTTCTTCTCCCTGGTCTGTGATCATTCCTTCATAAGCAGGTGTTTGCTGTAGTTTCAACATGTCCCTCAGCTGCTGGACTTCAGACATGTTTGTAAAAAGACTTTAAAACACACAAAAGAAAGAGAGTCAACAACCAAGTGGAGGAAAGACTACAAACAGGCTGGTTTAATCATCTGCTGCTGCTCTGCTGCCCAGGCTGACCAATCACAAGTGTGAGACAACATCGACATGTGCCTGTGCTGAGACAGACATCCTAAAGCAGGAGACAAAAACCCTGATTACAGAGATCACCTGATGTGCACATTTTCCTAACGTACCTACTGCAACCAGCTGATGAGAGAGAGAGAGAGAGAGAGAGAGAGAGAGAGAGAGAGAGAGAGAGAGATGAAATTAATGCCCATAAGATGTTTAAGTAAAACGAAGATGGTGTTAAAATAAAATTAAGTGTTCTGAACTTTCACAGTCAGTGCTAAGGAAGAGAAATGAAGACAATGAGAACTCGTCCCCATTTTGTTACAAAGTAATGGGACAATTTCATTTACAATTAGAGGACATTTGAAAAGTCTTGTGGCAACACATTTATAACTTTAATTTTAACACAGAACTTTTTTCATTTTGATATATTTTATATGTTTAGTTGCTTCAGTGGTCAAATTTGCAGCCTTGAGTGAATTTAATTTTCCAGGTTTGTTGAAAGATAATTCAAAGGTTCAGTTCAGGCTGGGACATATCAAAGAAAATAATCACTATTTTCTTCCCCATGTTGATCACTTTGATCTACGATACATACAGTGAGGAAAATAAGTATTTGAACACCCTGTGGATTTGCAAGTTTTCCCACTTAGAAATCATGGAGGGGTCTGAAATTTTCATCTTAGGTGTATGTCCACTGTGAGAGACAATCTAAAAAAAAAAAATCCGGAAATCACAATGTATGATTTTTTAATAATTTATTTGTATGTTACTGTTGCAAATAAGTATTTGAACACCTACCAACCAGCAAGAATTCTGGCTCACACAGACCTGTTCATTTTTCTTTAAGAAGCCCTCTTATTCTGCACGCTTTACCTGTATTAATTGCACCTGTTTGAACTTGTTACCTGTATAAAAGACACCTGTTCACACACTCAATCAATCACACTCCAACCTGTCCACCATAGCCAAGACCAAAGAGCTGTCTAAGGACACCAGGAACAAAACTGTAGACCTGCACAAGGCTGGGATGGACTACAGGACAACAGGCAAGCAGCTTGGTAGAAGACTGTTATGATTATTTATTAGAAAGTGGAAGAAACACAAGATGAGTGTCAATCTCCCTCGGTCTGGGATCCCATGCAAGATCTCACTTTGTGGGGTAAGGATGATTCTGAGAAAGCTCAGAACTACACAGGAGGACCTGGACAATGACCTGAAGAGAGCTGGGACCACAGTCACAAAGATTACATTAGTAACACATGACGCCATCATGGTTTCAAATCCTGTAGGGCAACAAGGTCCCCCTGCTCAAGCCAGCACATGTCCAGGCCCGTTTTAAGTTCACCAGTGACCATCTGGATGATCCAGAGGAGGCATGGGAGAAGGTCATGTGGTCAGATGAGACCAGAATAGAGCTTTTTGGAATCAACTCCACTTACCATGTTTAGAGGATGAGAACAACCCCAAGAAAACCATCCCAACCGTGAAGCATGGGGGTGGAAACATCATACTCTGGGGGTGCTCTTCGGCAAAGGGACAGGACGACTGCACCGTATTGAAGGGAGGATGGATGGGGTCATGTATTGCGAGATTTTGGCAAACAACCTCCTTCCCTCAGTAAGAACATTGAAGATGGGTCATGGCTGGGTCTTCCAGCATGACAATGACCCCAAACACACAGCCAGGGCAACTAAGGAGGGGCTCCGTAAGAAGCATTTCAAGGTCCTGGAGTGGCCTGGCCAGTCTCCAGACCTGAACTCAATAGAAAATCTTTGGAGGGAGCTGAAACTCCAAATCTGAAAGATCTGGAGAAGATCTGTATGGAGGAGTCGACCAAAATCCCTGCTGCGGTGTGTGAAAACCTGGTGAAAAACTACAGGAAACGTTTGACCTCTGTAATTGCAAACAAAGGCTACTGTACCAAATATTAACATTGATTTTCACAGGTGTTCAAATACTTACTTGCAGCAGTAACATACAAATAAATTATTAAAAAATCATACATTGTGATTTCTAGATTTTTTTTTTTTTTTTTTTTTTTTTAGATTATGTCTCTCACAGTGGACATGCACCTAAGATGAAAATTTCAGACCCCTCCATGATTTCTAAGTGGGAGAACTTGCAACATCTCAGGGTGTTCAAATACTTATTTTCCTCACTGTAATTTGACTGAAATATGATGAAACTATGTCAGATTGAAAAATCAATGTCAGATTAAAATAATTTATGATGTTGTAGTAAATACAACATGATTAGGTCCCAGCATGAGAGACGATGAAAAACACTCTGAAGCTCTGATCTTGTGCCAAACATCAGGGGGACTCCCCCTGATATAGATCTGACAGAGATACATGTACATACAGTACAGTACATTTAACAGCACAGTAATGTTCAGGAGCAGAAAAACAGCCAAAGCTCACAGAAAAATCCTACAGCAATAAAATGCAGCAACCAATCACATCTACTGTTCACACTGAGCAACAACAAAGACAACAGATTATGTCATGTAGCCTAGCGGTGGGCGATGTTGCCTCAAAATTAGTCATTAGACTCTATAACTCTTCCCTCTGACACTCATTAACATAACAGCTGTTCCCTCCTTGTCTCACTGTCTCATCAGTCTTCCTTTTTATGCTCCTCAAATGTCCAATAATAACATGTCTGCAGCTGCTCACATGTCCAAGAACTCTTTTACTCTCAGAATGTGCAATAAATCATTTATACGTGGTCTATTAGATAATAAACCGACCCTTTTATTTTTTTTTTTAACTATATGGATTTGAATGATGTGCGATTACACCAATCATGCTTGAACTCTCGTGCTCATACGTGAGTTTTTTCACGCGTGTCGGTGACGTCATTTCCCTGTGGGCAGGCCTTGAGTGAGATGTGGTCCCGCCGTCTCGGCTGAATTCCTTTGTTTCACACGCTGCTCGAGACGGCACGCGTTGCTTTATCAAAATTTTTTCTGGACCTGTGAGGAATATCCGAGTGGACACTATTCGAGAAATTAAGCTGGTTTTCGGTGAAAAGTTTAACGGCTGATGAGAGATTATGGGGTGTTTCTGTCGCTGTAAGGACTTCCCACAGAGCGGGACGTCGTGCAGCGCTTCCAGGCGCCGTCGTCGGCCTGTTTCGAGCTGAAAACATCCTAATTTAAGGCTTAATTCACCCAGGACGTCGTCAAAGAACAGAGAACTTTCAGAAGAAGTCGGCATGAGGACTTTATGCGGATATTCCACTGTTTAAGGACATTTTTTAATGAAAGACGTGTGCGCAAATTCGCAGAGTCCTTTCCGTGACGACTCGACGAATCTGTGTGCACCGCGACAGGAAAAACACCTCCGTGTTGAAAACCATTTGTAAAATTCAGGCGGCTTTTGATGGCTTTCAACAAGTGAGTAACTGAGAAATTGTTTAACAGCTTGGGCATGTTCCAACTTGCCTGTTAAGGTTTCCAATGGAGGTGTTTTTCCTGTCGCGACCCCCCGACTTCTTCTGAAAGTTCTCTGTTCTCTGACGACTTCCTGAATCAACGGAGCCTGAAATGTGGAAGTTTTCAACTTGAAACGGTGAGACGCTGCCGCCTCGAAGCGCAGATCGCCGTCAGGCGCCGTGGGCCATCCTTAAAGCGACACTACCAGACCAAAATGTTGTGAAAGTGTAGTGACACGGACCCACAACAGGGGGCGCAAATGAACGGTCAATAGATGAGCCAAAAAGTAACAATTTAATGTTGTGAGGGTGTACAACGCATATACAGACAATCTCAGAATCTGATAACAGTCAATCCACAAAGGTGACGTGTGGGCAGGCTCGAGGATAGAAGACGTCTGTCCTGAGAAGAGCCGGAACCACACGATTTCCACCGCCACCGAACCTGGTGAATACTGGAGCCGCCAAGTCCCGAATTCCCAGGTGATCACCGTCCCCGACTGTCAGATCTGGTACTGCTGGCGAAGAGCAAAGACAGTCAAGTGTGGGTGTGTGTACACCCCATAACAACAACGGTGGGAATGCCACGTCCACCTCTACCACACACTCGTGCAGCATCTGTGTAACCACTTATCTGAATCTGCAGGCTGAGAAGGTTACCTCCATAGAAGTACGATATCTCGGCGATGAGGTGGAGATGACGTCTGGGTTTTATTGAGTGAGATGATCAAGCATGAATGAGTGACAGCTGTCAGGAAATAATGATTGACTGTCACTCCCAGCTGTGTCCGTGGCGGCAGCGCCCTCTCGTGCCTGAAGCCCGCACATCAGGCAGGGCGCCCTCTGGTGGTGGGCCAGCAGTACCTCCTCTTCTGGCGGCCCACACAACACAAAATTTCTCATCAGCCGTTAAAATTTTTACCGAAAACCAGCTGAATTTATCGAATGGTGTCAACTCAGTTGTGCCTTACAGTTTTGAAAAAATTTTGATCAAACAAAGCAGCAGTCTCTGAGCCATTCCTAAACAATGAAAAAAATCGACGAGAGGGTGGGCCACTCCTCACTCAAAGACAGCCCACAGGCGAATGACGTAACCGACAGGCGTGAAAAAACTCTCGCATGCCCACGAGGGTTCAAGCATGTCTGATGTAATCACACGTGATTCAAATCCATATGGTTTTTGAAAAAAATAATAAGGTCGGATACTTTTCTAATAGACCTCGTATGTGTGATATTATCAACACTATCAGGAGCCATAATTCACCCTCAGTGTTAAAGAGGTTTTTAAAGTTGTCTTATCTGGATAGGTCTTTACCTTTGCCAGTGAAGTTGGAGGCATATAACGTTATGAAATTTTACAGAGGATTCATATCGATAGGCAAGAACTGAGTCAATTTTTAAGGTCAAAGGTCAAAGTCAGAAAAATTGGAAAAAATCTCTACCTTTTAACATTGAATGAATGTTCAAAAATTCATAACTCTGTTTTTAAAAAATCAATCAATCAATCAATCAATTTTTTTTTATAGCGCCAAATCACAACAAACAGTTGCCCCAAGGCGCTTTATATTGTAAGGCAAGGCCATACAATAATTATGTAAAACCCCAACGGTCAAAACGACCCCCTGTGAGCAAGCACTTGGCTACAGTGGGAAGGAAAAACTCCCTTTTAACAGGAAGAAACCTCCAGCAGAACCAGGCTCAGGGAGGGGCAGTCTTCTGCTGGGACTGGTTGGGGCTGAGGGAGAGAACCAGGAAAAGACATGCCGTGGAGGGGAGCAGAGATCGATCACTAATGATTAAATGCAGAGTGGTGCATACAGAGCAAAAAGAGAAAGAAACAGTGCATCATGGGAACCCCCCAGCAGTCTACGTCTATAGCAGCATAACTAAGGGATGGTTCAGGGTCACCTGATCCAGCCCTAACTATAAGCTTTAGCAAAAAGGAAAGTTTTAAGCCTAATCTTAAAAGTAGAGAGGGTGTCTGTCTCCCTGATCTGAATTGGGAGCTGGTTCCACAGGAGAGGAGTCTGAAAGCTGAAGGCTCTGCCTCCCATTCTACTCTTACAAACCCTAGGAACTACAAGTAAGCCTGCAGTCTGAGAGCGAAGCGCTCTATTGGGGTGATATGGTACTACGAGGTCCCTAAGATAAGATGGGACCTGATTATTCAAAACCTTATAAGTAAGAAGAAGAATTTTAAATTCTATTCTAGAATTAACAGGAAGCCAATGAAGAGAGGCCAATATGGGTGAGATATGCTCTCTCCTTCTAGTCCCCGTCAGTACTCTAGCTGCAGCATTTTGAATTAACTGAAGGCTTTTTAGGGAACTTTTAGGACAACCTGATAATAATGAATTACAACAGTCCAGCCTAGAGGAAATAAATGCATGAATTAGTTTTTCAGCATCACTCTGAGACAAGACCTTTCTGATTTTAGAGATATTGCGTAAATGCAAAAAAGCAGTCCTACATATTTGTTTAATATGCGCTTTGAATGACATATCCTGATCAAAAATGACTCCAAGATTTCTCACAGTATTACTAGAGGTCAGGGTAATGCCATCCAGAGTAAGGATCTGGTTAGACACCATGTTTCTAAGATTTGTGGGGCCAAGTACAATAACTTCAGTTTTATCTGAGTTTAAAAGCAGGAAATTAGAGGTCATCCATGTCTTTATGTCTGTAAGACAATCCTGCAGTTTAGCTAATTGGTGTGTGTCCTCTGGCTTCATGGATAGATAACTTAACTTAACTTAACTTTTTTTTTTTTATATAGCGCCAAATCACAACAAACAGTTGCCCCAAGGCGCTCCATATTGTAAGGCAAGGCCATACAATAATTATGAAAAACCCCAACGGTCAAAACGACCCCCTATGAGCAAGCACTTGGCAACAGTGGGAAGGAAAAACTCCCTTTTAACAGGAAGAAACCTCCAGCAGAACCAGGCTCAGGGAGGGGCAGTCTTCTGCTGAGACTGGATGGGGCTGAGGGAAAAAAACCAGGAAAAAGACATGCCATGAAGGGGGGCAGAGATCGATCACTAATGATTAAATGCAGAGTGATGCATACGGAGCAAAAAGAGAAAGAAACAGTGCATCATGGGAACCCCCCCACAATCTACGTCTAAAGCAGCATAACCAAGGGATGGTCCAGGGTCACCCGATCCAGCCCTAACTATAAGCCTTAGCGAAAAGGAAAGGTTTAAGCCTAATCTTAAATGTAGAGAGGGTATCTGTCTTCCTGATCTGAATTGGGAGCTGGTTCCACAGGAGAGGAGCCTGAAAGCTGAAGGCTCTGCCTCCCATTCTACTCTTACAAACCCTAGGAACTACAAGTAAGCCCGCAGTCTGAGAGCGAAGCGCTCTAATGGGGTAATATGGTACTACGAGGTCCCTAAGATAAGATGGGACCTGATTATTCAAAACCTTATAAGTAAGAAGAAGAATTTTAAATTCTATTCTAGAATTAACAGGAAGCCAATGAAGAGAGGCCAACACGGGTGAGATATGCTCTCTCCTGCTAGTCCCCGTCAGTACTCTAGCTGCAGCATTCTGAACCAACTGAAGGCTTTTTAGGGAACTTTTAGGACAACCTGATAATAATGAATTACAATAGTCCAGCCTAGAGGAAATAAATGCATGAATTAGTTTTTCAGCATCACTCTGAGACAAGACCTTTCTGATTTTAGAGATATTGCGTAAATGCAAAAAGGCAGTCCTACATATTTGTTTAATATGCGCTTTGAATGACATATCCTGATCAAAAATGACTCCAAGATTTCTCACAGTATTACTAGAGATCAGGGAAATGCCATCCAGAGTAACGATCTGGTTAGACACCATGCTTCTAAGATTTGTGGGGCCAAGTACAATAACTTCAGTTTTATCTGAGTTTAAAAGCAGGAAATTAGAGGTCATCCATGTCTTTATGTCTGTAAGACAATCCTGCAGTTTAGCTAATTGGTGTGTATCCTCTGGCTTCATGGATAGATAAAGCTGGGTATCATCTGCGTAACAATGAAAATTTAAGCAATACTGTCTAATAATACTGCCTAAGGGAAGCATGTATAAAGTGAATAAAATTGGTCCTAGCACAGAACCTTGTGGAACTCCATAATTAACTTTAGTCTGTGAAGAAGATTCCCCATTTACATGAACAAACTGTAATCTATTAGACAAATATGATTCAAACCACCGCAGCGCAGTGCCTTTAATACCTATGACATGCTCTAATCTCTGTAATAAAATTTTATGGTCAACAGTATCAAAAGCAGCACTGAGGTCCAACAGAACAAGCACAGAGATAAGTCCACTGTCCGAAGCCATAAGAAGATCATTTGTAACCTTCACTAATGCTGTTTCTGTACTATGATGAATTCTAAAACCTGACTGAAACTCTTCAAATAGACCATTCCTCTGCAGGTGATCAGTTAGCTGTTTTACAACTACCCTCTCAAGAATCTTTGAGAGAAAAGGAAGGTTGGAGATTGGCCTATAATTAGCTAAGATAGCTGGGTCAAGTGATGGCTTTTTAAGTAATGGTTTAATTACTGCCACCTTAAAGGCCTGTGGTACATAACCAACTAACAAAGATAGATTGATCATATTTAAGATTGAAGCATTAAATAATGGTAGGACTTCCTTGAGCAGCCTGGCAGGAATGGGGTCTAATAAACATGTTGATGGTTTGGATGAAGTAACTAATGAAAATAACTCAGACAGAACAATCGGAGAGAAAGAGTCTAACCAAATACCGGCATCACTGAAAGCAGCCAAAGATAACGATACATCTTTGGGATGGTTATGAGTAATTTTTTCTCTAATAGTCAAAATTTTGTTAGCAAAGAAAGTCATGAAGTCATCACTAGTTAAAGTTAATGGAATACTCAGCTCAATAGAGCTCTGACTCTTTGTCAGCCTGGCTACAGTGCTGAAAAGAAACCTGAGGTTATTCTTATTTTCTTCAATTAGTGATGAGTAGAAAGATGTCCTAGCTTTACGGAGGGCTTTTTTATAGAGCAACAAACTCTTTTTCCAGGCTAAGTGAAGATCTTCTAAATTAGTGAGACGCCATTTCCTCTCCAACTTATGGGTTATCTGCTTTAAGCTACGAGTTTGTGAGTTATACCACGGAGTCAGACACTTCTGATTTAAAGCTCTCTTTTTCAGAGGAGCTACAGCATCCAAAGTTGTCTTCAAAGAGGATGTAAAACTATTGACGAGATACTCTAACTCCCTTACAGAGTTTAGGTAGCTACTCTGCTCTGTGTTGGTATATGACATTAGAGAACATAAAGAAGGAATCATATCCTTAAACCTAGTTACAGCGCTTTCTGAAAGACTTCTAGTGTAATGAAACTTATTCCCCACTGCAGGGTAGTCCATCAGGGTAAATGTAAATGTTATTAAAAAATGATCAGACAGAAGGGAGTTTTCAGGGAATACTGTTAAGTCTTCTATTTCCATACCATAAGTCAGAACAAGATCTAAGATATGATTAAAGTGGTGGGTGGACTCATTTACTTTTTGAGCAAAGCCGATAGAGTCTAATAATAGATTAAATGCAGTGTTGAGGCTGTCATTCTCAGCATCTGTGTGGATGTTAAAATCGCCCACTATAATTATCTTATCTGAGCTAAGCACTAAGTCAGACAAAAGGTCTGAAAATTCACAGAGAAACTCACAAAGTAAGCAATACCGTCTAATAATACTGCCTAAGGGAAGCATGTATAAAGTGAATAAAATTGGTCCTAGCACAGAACCTTGTGGAACTCCATAATTAACTTTAGTCTGTGAAGAAGATTCCCCATTTACATGAACAAATTGTAATCTATTAGACAAATATGATTCAAACCACCGCAGCGCAGTGCCTTTAATACCTATGGCATGTTTGGACATGTCCAGCTCTCCACAAGTTCTTTTATACTCACTCGACTGGTAAGCACTGAAAGCCGAGATAGACATGTCCCAACTTGTCCTCTAACACTCCGAAACGGAGGTGTTCCTTTGGCTCGCTTCATCAGCGAATCGGTCGTGACGCGCGAAGCCTCCGCGCGGCTTTCCATGACAAAATGTCTTGTTAAAAGTGAAATCTGCCGGAAAATGGCTGATGTCCAGGTCTTGTGATAACCAGAGAAAGAGCACATGACGGTCTCGTATCCACAGAGCCATCAGCTTAGAAATGATCCAGTGGTTTGTGCCGCGTCGTCGCAGCTCGCAGCGCGGCGCACCGACCGTCCTTTAAAGGGGTCCTTAAACCTGTAGTTAAAGTCCTTATTCTCTGTGAAGCCTGTAAAATTTTCACTGAAAGCCAGATAAATTTTTCGAATGGTTTCCAGGTGCCAGTCTCTAACAGCTTCTGAAAAAATTCTGATGGAAAAAAAGTCCTTTTCATTCCGCCATTTCCAGACAATGAAAATCCGACGAGGGGGCGGGACCACTCCTTCCACAAGGCGTGCTCACAGGCGAATGACGTCACCGACAGGCGTGGAAAAATTCACGCATGCGCACGAGGGTTCAAGCATGTCTGACGTAAAAACATATGAATGAAATCCATATAGTTTTTGAAAAAAATAAAAAGGTACGATACTTTACGGACAGACCTCGTAAGTCAGACAAAAGGTCTGAAAATTCACAGAGAAACTCACAGTAACGACCAGGTGGACGATAGATAATAACAAATAAAACTGGTTTTTGGGACTTCCAATTTGGATGGACAAGACTAAGAGTCAAGCTTTCAAATGAATTAAAACTCTGTCTGGGTTTTTGAGTAATTAATAAGCTGGAATGGAAGATTGCTGCTAATCCTCCGCCCCGGCCCGTGCTACGAGCATTCTGACAGTTAGTGTGACTCGGGGGTGTTGACTCATTTAAACTAACATATTCATCCTGCTGTAACCAGGTTTCTGTAAGGCAGAATAAATCAATATGTTGATCAATTATTATATCATTTACCAACAGGGACTTAGAAGAGAGAGACCTAATGTTTAATAGACCACATCTAACTGTTTTAGTCTGTGGTGCAGTTGAAGGTGCTATATTATTTTTTCTTTTTGAATTTTTATGCTTAAATAGATTTTTGCTGGTTATTGGTAGTCTGGGAGCAGGCACCGTCTCTACGGGGATGGGGTAATGAGGGGATGGCAGGGGGAGAGAAGCTGCAGAGAGGTGTGTAAGACTACAACTCTGCTTCCTGGTCCCAACCCTGGATAGTCACGGTTTGGAGGATTTAAGAAAATTGGCCAGATTTCTAGAAATGAGAGCTGCTCCATCCAAAGTGGGATGGATGCCGTCTCTCCTAACAAGACCAGGTTTTCCCCAGAAGTTTTGCCAATTATCTATGAAGCCCACCTCATTTTTTGGACACCACTCAGACAGCCAGCAATTCAAGGAGAACATGCGGCTAAACATGTCACTCCTGGTCCGATTGGGGAGGGGCCCAGAGAAAACTACAGAGTCCGACATTGTTTTTGCAAAGTTACACACCGATTTAATGTTAATTTTAGTGACCTCCGATTGGCGTAACCGGGTGTCATTACTGCCGACGTGAATTACAATCTTACCAAATTTACGCTTAGCCTTAGCCAGCAGTTTCAAATTTCCTTCAATGTCACCTGCTCTGGCCCCCGGAAGACAATTGACTATGGTTGCTGGTGTCGCTAACTTCACATTTCGCAAAACAGAGTCGCCAATAACCAGAGTTTGATCCTCGGCGGGTGTGTCGTCGAGTGGGGAAAAACGGTTAGAGATGTGAACGGGTTGGCGGTGTACACTGGGCTTCTGTTTAGGGCTACGCTTCCTCCTCACAGTCACCCAGTCAGCCTGCTTTCCCAGCTGCTCGGGATCTGCCAGGGGGTAACTAACGGCGGCTAAGCTACCTTGGTCCGCACCGACTACAGGGGCCTGGCTAGCTGTAGAATTTTCCACGGTGCGGAGCCGAGTCTCCAATTCGCCCAGCCTGGCCTCCAAAGCTACGAATAAGCTACACTTATTACAAGTACCGTTACTGCTAAAGGAGGCCGAGGAATAACTAAACATTTCACACCCAGAGCAGAAAAGTGCGGGAGAGACAGGAGAAGCCGCCATGCTAAATCGGCTAAGAGCTAGTAGCTACGCTAAGCTAGCGGATTCCTAAAAACACGCAAAGTGAATAATGTGTAAATAATTTAGAGGTGATTCAGCAGAAGGAGTGCTTTAGTTAAGGCACGTAAAGATTACACTGGGAAACAAATCGTAATCTAGATAACTAGATCAATCTAACTGCGCAGATTAAACAGCTAACAGATACAGAAAAACACCGCTGTGCTCCGGAACAGGAAGTGATACAATACCGCAGTGAGAGCCAACCACCAGTAGAGGCAAGCCAAGCCAAATCAAATTTCTTTCATATTTCAGAGCATTATGTAGGATGGCATCCTTTATCAAAGGATGCCAGTGACAAAGTTTGATCCATATCTAATCCGAATTATGGAGTTTGTAGACATTTGAATTTATTATTGAAATGCCCATTTGGTGTACATTTTTCGTTATATCTCAATCAAACGTGCCTCAATTACTCTCATTTTTTTTTGTTATGGATTTACCTACACCAAAACTGGATGGAGGTTCTAATTTTATGCCTGTCTTACAGTTATCAGTCAGAAACCAGGTGCCAAAAAAAGCATTGACAAATTGTGTATAGCAGAGATAACCAATGTTCTGTTTCTGAAAAAGAATCCAGAAATCGAAAAAGTTGAGAAAAAATCCTGACAACAATACAAAAAACTTTGACTCAAGTGCATGAACTAAATACATACTCCTGACATTTGATCACATCTAATTTAGCTCATGAAAAGCCACTTTGACCTTGAAAATCTTTTCCAAGGTAAAAATTTGTGGAATTGGAAACTCGTGGTTGCGGCGTTTTGCACTATTCACAGTTTTAGAGTATCCCAGAATCCTTTCGCGCTGATAATGGCTCAGTTTAATGCTAACTTTAACTTTGAAAATGACATAGACATGCTAACTCGTTAGCATGTCCCATTTTTTTTAGTTATAAAATACATCGATCAACTGTTTCAGAAGACCATAACAAGTCAGTTTAACATACACTCAACAAAAATATAAACGCAACACTTTTGGTTTTGCTCCCATTTTGTGTGAGATGAACTCAAAGATCTAAAACTTTTTACACATACACAATATCACCATTTCCCTCAAATATTGTTCACAAACCAGTCTAAATCTGTGATAGTGAGCACTTCTCCTTTGCTGAGATAATCCATCCTACCTCACAGGTGTGCCATATCAAGATGCTGATTAGACACCATGATTAGTGCACAGGTGTGCCTTAGACTGCCCACAATAAAAGGCCACTCTGAAAGGTGCCGTTTTATCACACAGCACAATGCCACAGATGCTGCAAGATTTGAGGGAGCGTGCAATTGGCATGCTGACAGCAGGAATGTCAACCAGAGCTGTTGCTCGTGTATTGAATGTTCATTTCTCTACCATAAGCCGTCTCCAAAGGCGTTCCAGAGAATTTGGAAGTACATCCAACCAGCCTCACAACCGCAGACCACGTGTAACCACACCAGCCCAGGACCTCCACATCCAGCATGTTCACCTCCAAGATCGTCTGAGACCAGCCACTCGGACAGCTGCTGAAACAATCGGTTTGCATAACCAAAGAATTTCTGCACAAACTGTCAGAAACGTCTCAGGGAAGCTCATCTGCATGCTTGTCGTCCTCATCGGGGTCTCGACCTGACTCCAGTTCGTCGTCGTAACTGACTTGAGTGGGCAAATGCTCACATTCACTGGCGTTTGGCACGTTGGAGAGGTGTTCTCTTCACGGATGAATCCCGGTTCACACTGTTCAGGGCAGATGGCAGACAGCGTGTGTGGCGTCGTGTGGGTGAGCGGTTTTCTGATGTCAATGTTGTGGATCGAGTGGCCCATGGTGGCGGTGGGGTTATGTATGGGTAGGCGTCTGTTATGGACGAAGAACACAGGTGCATTTTATTGATGGCATTTTGAATGCACAGAGATACCGTGATGAGATCCTGAGGCCCATTGTTGTGCCATGCATCCAAGAACATCACCTCATGTTGCAGCAGGATAATGCACGGCCCCATGTTGCAAGGATCTGTACACAATTCTTGGAAGCTGAAAATGTCCCAGTTCTTGCATGGCCGGCATACTCACCGGACATGTCACCCATTGAGCATGTTTGGGATGCTCTGGACCGGCGTATACGACAGCGTGTACCAGTTCCTGCCAATATCCAGCAACTTCGCACAGCCATTGAAGAGGAGTGGACCAACATTCCACAGGCCACAATTGACAACCTGATCAACTCTATGCGAGGGAGATGTGTTGCACTGCATGAGGTGGTCACACCAGATACTGACTGGTATCCCCCCCCAATAAAACAAAACTGCACCTTTCAGAGTGGCCTTTTATTGTGGACAGTCTAAGGCACACCTGTGCACTAATCATGGTGTCTAATCAGCATCTTGATATGGCACAACTGTGAGGTGGGATGGATTATCTCAGCAAAGGAGAAGTGCTCACTATCACAGATTTAGACTGGTTTGTGAACAATATTTGAGGGAAATGGTGATATTGTGTATGTGGAAAAAGTTTTAGATCTTTGAGTTCATCTCATACAAAATGGGAGCAAAACCAAAAGTGTTGCATTTATATTTTTGTTGAGTGTAAAAAGGTAAATATTACTCACAGACATATGCTCTTTAGTGTTTTAGCAGGGAAATTTAAGATAAAGTGAAATAAAACAAAACCAACGAAGCAGCGGATCGAAGATCGAAGCACTACTTCAGTGGTTCAAGGTTCAAAGCAAAGCCGCGCTGCTGGTTGATTATACAGACCCACTGCAGGGTCCCAACACACAACCCTAACAGCAACACACTTTAAAAAAAAACAAAACTTACATTAAAGACCCACGATTATCCTAGTTAAACACCTAAATACATATTTTGGTTGAACTCACCTCCATAACGATGCAATATTGCAAACAAGTTGCCGCAAATGCTTGTTTACACTGACAACGAAATCTTGGCCTCCCCAGCGAGAACGTGATTACGCGCGAGATTTGACACGGTAAAGGTGTCAATACAAGCGCAAACCCCCACCATGCTCTAGTCAATATTATTTTCTTCTAATATGGTAATTTTTACTATGGGGCAGCATGGGGGTTTGTGCACTTGCTTCTAGGGATGGGACCCATCCGATCACACTCTCAGGAGCGCCACTAGCTTAGCTTATGGCAATCTAAAAGTGGTCAGTCCAGTGAGAGTGGCACTCTGAGCAGGGTGCCATCCGTTCCCGGATCCCGATACTGACGTAACTCACATATTGGAAAATACCGATCCAACCTGCGATATTTTCCAATACCGGACAAGAGTCATAGTGAATCCTCTCAACTGCTGTTGTTTGCTCTCTGCTTGTTTGGTGCTGAGCGGGAGGAGAAGAGAGGGGAGGTTTTTGAAGCCGGGCTGTTTGAGAGAGCTCTCTTCTGCTGCACTCCGGTAATAGTGCAACAGGTAAGAGAATATTTAGAGCAAAATCATGCAAATGGTGATACAAGCACCAAAGTTTGCACAAATACTCCTTAGACATTACTCTTTTGAACAAACCGACTGGCCACTTGAATTTTCAATAGGTGGCCAGGTAGGGGTCAGTTGAAGAATTACACAGGGGTCAAAATTAAAAATGCTCAAATAATTTCGAAAACTACACCACATTATTTGTCTGATTGTAAAGATCCCAAAAAGATAGAGTTTGGACTATCTATGACTGAATGATCAGGAGTTATGGGGTAAAAACAGCAAAAATGGTGACAAAGGTCAGTGTCAGTTTGTACAGGGGTCAAAAGTTAAAGTTGCTCCAATTTTGGTAAAAAAAAAAAAAAAAAAAAATGATGCAAATCATTAGTTGAGGTAACAGGGTTTTAAAAAGGAATAATTTGGACCAGGGCAGCACCGTGGATTAGTGGTTAGCACTGTTGCCTCACAGCGAGAAGGTTGTGGGTTCAATTCCTGTGGCCTTTCTGTGTGGAGTTTGCATGTTCTCCCCGTGTTTGCGTGGATTTCCTCTGGGTGCTCCGGTTTCCTCCCACATCCAAAGACATGCGGGTTAGGTGGATCGGAATCTTTAAATTGTCCGTAGGTGTGCGTGTGGGTGTGTCTGTGTTTGTTTGTCTGTTTGTGGCCCTGTGACAGACTGGCGTCCTGTCCTGGGTGTACTCCACCTCACGCCCTATGACTGCTGGGATGGGCTCCAGCGCCCCGCGACCCTTAATTGGACTACGCGGTAGAAGATGAATGAATGAATAATTTGGACCATGTATCATGCTTAGTTATCATGTTACGGGGTAATATATGTCACATGTCATAGAATCCAATGGATGTTGACCTTGTTTGACCTTTACTTTGAAGACCAGACATTCAACACAATCAAAACTATTCAATGTATTAATCCTATTAGCTAAACCAATAATTTGCATCACATCCATGAAAATTCAAGTGGCCAGTCTGGGTTTTTTTTTTTTTTTTCAAAAGAGTAATATCTAAGGAGTATTTGTGCCAACTTTGGTGCTTGTGTCACCATTTGCATGATTGTTTCAGTTATCTGCTGGACTATAAAATTAGAAAGATATTAGTCTACATATTTGGAATTTTGAACTCGTGTTGGACTGTTAAGCAGCAGTGGAACACCAAAATGTCTTTTTTTTTTTTTTTGTTACCTCCGCCAAGGAGGTTACGTTTTCGGTCTTGTTTGTTTGTTTGTCTGTCTGTTTTTCAGCAGGATAACTCAAAAAGTTTTGAACGGATTTTGATGAAATTTTGTGGAGTGGTTGGAAATGACAAGAGGAACAAGTGATTAAATTTTAGTGGTGATCCGGATCACGATCCAGATCCAGGAATTTTTTAAAGGATTCTTCACCATTGCGGGATAGGGGGAATTTTGACATTCTAGTTTCTAACTCCACAAAAACAAGGCAGAAAGGCTTGAAAAAAATTAGGGTGTAACATAGTCAAATGTTCTATCAAACAACAAAGTTTGGTGATGATCGGATCCGGATTCCGGATTTGGTGATCCAGAATATGCAAAAATATAGGGAAAACAGAAAATGTGTCAGTGTGAGGTGACAAATGAAGCTAGAGATGCACAACTAACACCAAATTGTAGCTGAATCTGTACTGATTCAGTAAGGTGTCATCAGATTTGATGTAGCTTCAAATGTTATGGAGCTAAATCCAGAAGAAAACCGCCATTACCGAAAAATCGTTTTTATACAATAACTTTTCAACTAATAAAGACATAAAAGTGATTCCAAGTTCTAGTGGTATGTTTTCATGGTCAAGGATGTCAAATATACAGGAAAGAAAAGTCTATGTATCATAGTTTTGATTGTAACACTGAATTGTTGAATAGATCACTGTGCCAAGGAGGGAATCTCTTTAGGGTCAGTGACCCTATGGCCTTGGCAGAGGTTTGCACTCTCTGAGTGCTTCTGGTTGTTTATAAATTAATAAAATATCAAATGAAGGATTTATTTTAGCCATTATATAAAACAAATAATGAATGTTTTTACATTCTTTCAATGGAACAAATATTTAATTCGGTGAAAGCTGGAAAGTACCATTCAGCTCATGAAATATTCATATCATTGAACTCATAAACATTCATTCCGAGCTACCCGTTCAGTAACTCACCTTGTTCTTTCTATGACGTCAGAAACAATGAAAACTCTCACAGCCTGCATCACTTTAAATGTTTTTCTTTAGATGGTGAAATGTTTGAATTGTTGTCTTGTGGTGTGTTCTCATTGCTCTCTTCATGGGTCTGTTCACTTAGATTTTTAATGTTTTATTGATGGTCAGTCAGTCAGTAACGTCATCCATGGTTCTAAAAATAACAGAGTTAAACATGGTCTAAAGACCAACATTTAATCAACGTCTACAAATAAAGGGTGATAAATGAAAACACTTTGGAGTATTTTCATCTTTCCAACAGAAAAATGTTGACTTTGTTGGGCTCCTCCAAGAAGCGACGTACTGATTGGCTGATGTGTCTGAGCCAATCACTGTGTTGCTTGGGCGGAAGTGACAGTCTAGTCGTTGACGTTCTCCGTTCTTTTCTAACATTTTAAATTCATCTTTTATTCTCTCTATTTGTCCGACTCCGTGAGCGGAGCATTTCAGCAGGTAACACACTTTATTTGTACATGAACCAAATGACGTTAATGGATGCTTAGCATTCATTAACAGACTAGTTTAGCAGGACGTTAGCAGCGGGGCTAGTTTGGAGCTGGTTAGCACTGCAGCTAAACAAATCAAAGTTAACTTTATTTCTGTTTTCTAAATGTATGTCCATAACTCTCATTTCAGTATTCGCACGGCAAGACTCTGGTGGCAAAAGACCGACCCTATTCAAACGGCGACCGCGTCCATAACAATTATTTAATGCAGTATGTTTGTTTATACAAGTAGTTCCAAGTTTTACCACCAGAGTCTTGCCGTGCGAATACTGAAATGAGAGTTATGGACACGGAGGCAGTGCGAATAGACCTTATCGGAGTTCCGCGCGCGCAGGGGTTGATGGGATGCCAGTGTTACAAACAAACAGCCATGATTCACTCGCTTCGGCCAAACAGTTCAATATCGCTCATGAGCGCACGCTCTTCAAGGACGTTTTGCATCTAAATCACACTAATTTGACAACAAAACGATATTCAGAAGGTTTTCTGGTAGGAAATGAAAAAGTGTGCAAGTGAGAAACTTGTTCAGGCAAGTAAAACTGGTCACCAGCCTGCACAAAAACAGGCGCATGAAAAAGCTTAACGTCACTAGTGGAGGGGGGGATCAACAAGCACTAAAACAGTTAGAAAAATCATTAAGAAATAAGCTTTATTACCACACACCTGCTTTAGCTCATGGCCAAGTTGAAGTGTTGGGTTTGGGTGCAGTTCTGTGGGCTTCCCATCAGTAAAGTGTAAACTGCAGACACGAGAATTCTTGTTGGGTGTCCAGTTCTTTACATAGCCAGAGCCCAGCTGCTTTCTGTTCACTACCTTTGTCCATTCTGCTCCCGTGGCTGGCTCAGTTGGGAATGGGAATAGCTGAAATGGCCTTGGGCAATCACAATCCCCAGATGCAAACCTGCAGTTGTGTAGTCCACACACACTGTGCTTCCATCTCTCAATAGATTATATGCTATTCCCACAGTCTTTCACTGCACACATCCTGCCCATCTTGCCTCTACTACCAGTTGAACATCTGCTGCTGGATCACTGAAGTCCAAGTGTTGAGAGAGAAATAAGCATGAATTGCTGATAAAACAAAGCCTGATGCAACAGAATGCAGTGCCTGACGTGTGCGTACATGGGTTTGTTTGTAACGATAGCGGCGACCGGAAATGGATTCCTGACATGCGCACTCGGAACTCTCTCACACTCTCCCCACCACGGGCGCTATGTGTGACTAGCCAATCACACAGTGCGAAGACAGTCAGTTAGCCAATGAGAATTTTCCTTCACCACGAGCACAAATATTGATGAATTTTATTCGGATCATGCTCGTGCTCGTCAAAAATGCTTTATCCGTACCGGATACTCGTCTGAACCGAATATCCAGCTCAACCCTAATGCAGATCCACCTAGGATTTGCTGTGGTGACCCTGAGTGCAAACGAGAGCAGCCGAAGGGTATTACTTTTTACTTCAGGAGAAAAAAGAGGTTAGACTATCTGCCGAACCCTCCTTTCCAGCACCCTGGAGTACACTTTACCAGGGAGGCAGAGTAGTGTGATGCCCCTGTAATTGGTACACACTCGCTGGTCCCCTTTTTTAAATACGGGGACCGCCACTCCTTTGGCACTGTCCCAGACCTCAACGCAGTGTTGAAGAGACGTCTCATCTAGGGATGGGTATCGATAAGATTTTATCTATCGATTCCACTTATCGATCCGATTCCTTATCGATTCCCTTATCGATACCTCTTGTGAATATTTGTGTGTACTAAAAGTAGGCTTTACAGGCTTTCTATTTGTTTTATTGTTTTACTTCTGTTTTTAATTATGTATTTGAATTTTTTAATTTTTATTTATTTGTTAAAATTTTTATGTTGAACTGTTCTGTGTGAGGCGCCTTGAGACGGCTTTTGTTGTGATTTGGTGCTTTATAAGCCGATTGAATTGAAATTGAACAACAAATATGAAATTGGTCACTGTATCCTTAAACTTTGGACATAATAAACTCTACATGGTGGATCCTTGATCTCTGGACATAAATAGAAATAAACAAAATCTGTAGATATTGTCAAAAGCATTTCCTTTCAGACATTATTGGCATGAATGTCTTTCCATACATCTGAGCTTAGTTGTTGCAGCTGGCTGTGCTGCACGTCAGGATGTAATTTATAAAGAAAGCAGGACATCTCATTTTGAGAGGAAAAAACAGTTTTAGTCGATTTTAGTTTTTTGTCTGTATTACAACGTTTGTAAGAGGTGTCATTTTATTTAAAGCAGCGATTCGTTTTAGAATTATTAATTCCGACCAGACTCTGTCTTGTGCAACATTTGGAGCTGTGCCAACGGAACGGAGGGTGATTCTCGTTTCTTGACTGCAACAAGACATGAGTCCCAGTTAGTGACTTTAATCCGCACAAAAGTTCCTCACGATATTTTAATGGCTTTGAGAGGGGTTAAGAAGCGGACTTGCCGTTTCTGAAGAGCAGTGAATCAAAGAACCAGCAAGCGTGTGGATCGAAGCATTGCTTCAATGGTTCATGCTTCAGAGTGGTGTCGCGCTGCAGAAATAGTTGATTACAGACGCGCTTCAGGGTCTGTAATCAACGTAGAGGAATGATAATTTTCCTCAAAAACAACGGCTGTTCTGAGGGACCGATAAGGGAATTGTTAAGCAAAAAGGCTGTTGATATTGGTGGATCGAATCATTTCTTAACGATATTCAAAAAGAACCGGTTCTCGATACCCAAGCCTAGTCTCATCCAAGACAGTCCTCCACACTCAGAGCCATCGGCATTCTGGACGGATCTCATCGACCCCTGGGGCCTCGCCACTGCGGAGTTCTTTGGCTACCTCAGTCACTTCAACCAGGGAAACTGATGATAATCGTCCATTAGCTTCTAGCTCTGCCCCTACTATAGAGGGCGCTCTGGTTTGATGCAGGAGTTCCTCAAAAGTGTTCTTTCTAACACCGGATCACATCCTCAGTTGAGGTCAACAGAATCTCATCCTTATTGTAGACAGCTTCAGTGGTTCCGCGTTTTCCCAGTACCTCTGGTGAGGCACTGGGAAAACCAGAAGCATCTTGGTGCCAACCGAAAGTCCTTCTCTATGGTTGGTCCAACCCCTCCCACACCCACTGCTTTGCCTTCCCCACAGCAGAGACTGCTGCCCTTCGGGCCTGTCGGTACCTTGTTACTGCCTCTGGAGTCCTCCAAGATAACATATCCAGGAAGGACTCCTCCTTCAGTCGGATGTCTTCCCTGATCTCGAGTGTCCACCACGGTGTTCGAGGGTTGCTGCCACTTGAGGCACCTAAGATCTTCATTGCTGCAGCTTCAGCAATGAAAGCTTTGACCATTGCCTATTGTGGTTCAGTGCCCCAACCTCCACAGGGATGCTAGAAAAGCTCCCCGGAGGTGCGAGTTGAAGATCTGTTGGTTAGTGGTCTCCTCCAGATGTTCCCAGTTACCTGCACTATCTGTTTGGGCTTACCAGGTCTGTCCAAAGTCCTCCCCCATCTTCTGATGCAACTCAGCACCAGATGAACATGCTGCCTCAGATCGGATGATACGATCACAAAATCGATCATCGATCTTCGGTCTAGGGTGCTCTGGTACCATGTAGACTGATGAGCATCGTTATGTTTGAACATGGTATTCGTTATGGACAGTCTGTGACTAGCACAGAAGTCCAATAACAAACAACCATTCAGGTTTAGATCGGGGAGGCCGTTCCTCCCAATCAAGCCTCTCCAGGTGTCTCTGTCATTGCCCAAGTGTGCCTTAGAAGTCCCCCAGCAGAACAATGGAGCACCCCTCTGGAGCCATATACAGGACTCTGTTCAGGGACTTCAAGAAGGCCGAATACTCAAACTACTGTTCAAACAACAGTCGGTCATCTCACCCCCCCCCCCCCCCCCCTGCACAAAGGTGCAAGGACGCGACCCTCTCATCTACCTGGGTAAACTCCAATGTAGCAGCGCTCAGCCAGGGACTCGTGAATTTTCCCACATGTGCCCAGCGCCTCACACCCTGGGTAACTCCAGGGAAGAATAAGGTCCAACCCCTATCAAGGAGAGTGGTTCCGAAGCAGAGGCTGTGCGTGGAGCCGAGGCCCACCAGATCTAACTGGTATCGCTCCACCTCCCACACAAGCTCCGGCTCCTTCCCCCACAGCGAGGTGACTTTCCACACCCCCAGAGCTAGGCCCTGCTGCAGCGCATTTGACACCAGCAGTTCCCCCTGTGGGTGGTGAGCCCACAGGGTGGAGATGGAAGGTCCACGTTGCCTTTTTGGGCTGTGCCCATCTGGGCTCTGAGCAAGCCCAGCCAGCAGGTGCTCACTGACAGGCTCTCCATCCAGGCCTGGCTCCAGACGGGGGCCCTGGGCTTCCTCCAGGCTGGGTCACATTTCCTCTGCCTCGTTCTGTCATGGTGTCTTGTCAACCATTCTTAGTCTGGCCTAAATTTGCCATGGGAGAGTCTACCAGGAGCACAAAGGCTCCAGACAACACAGCTCTCAGGTTCATAGGGGCACACAAACCTCTCCACCATGATAAGGTGATGTTTCCAGGAGAGGTCATTGATGATACATTTAGAAAATTGCACTTTATTTTACAGTTGAAAGGCTTTCAGAGAGAGAGAGAACTTCATTTGTACTCTTAACACTTGCTTTGACAATGTAAATGTATGTCTCCCATGTCAACAAAGCTCCATGGAAATTGACAATTGAGGAGAGATAGACAGATGGAGAGAGAGGGGGTGCTGACTTTTCTCTATAAGGCTATAAAAGTCTAACATATGAAAGTACTGAATTCTTTCATCAAAACATCAAATCTAGGCTTTCATTTTAGATACACCTTCTGGCAAATTGTAGCTGAACTTTCAGGTTTTCTTTTTAAGAAAATCCTCATATAAAATCAACAATAATGATCATAATAATAATAAAGCAAACAGAGCTCCGGTATCGGAATAGCATTAGTTTCGGCATACACCCAAATTCAGGTATCCAGATTGGAAGTGAAAAATTGTCGATCATACATCCCTGCGTACACCAAAACGTGATGTACAGCAAGTGAGAGAGATTTGTTGGACCTGTTAGATACTGCTTGAAGTGTTCAAACCAAGATGTATTGTGAGAACCAAACAATAGTGCACTCTAACTCATGGCATAGTTCCAGGCTTGTTGTATAACAACTGGAATGCTATAGCGTATGACATACCATGTCTGTGTATCATTAATGGACCTGATATCAAATACATTCAAAGAAATAGCTGACTAAATAGTAGCTACTTCTTAACTTTACCTTAACTAGTGACATTCCAAAAATGGCTGCCCTGCATCATTAGTATGTCATCTCTGGGGTGCAAGTTATGTGACGTACCCCTTAACAGGAACAATAAATGAGTGTACATGTTCCTATGCAACAAGCTTGAACTGGCTTGACGCAGTCAACCGAAATATGTTCGGCTTTACCGCCAGTGTCGACTACAAAGTTTTTTTTTTTTTGTTTTTTACCGTCTCTATCCTACTTTCATTATGAAACAACACCTTATTCATTATATTAATTGTAGTGTTCTTACCTTTGATTACAACAGAGAAAATAAATTCCAAATTCCGCAGGAAACAGCACACGGAGCAGGAAGCTGATGGATTGGATGTCTCGAACCACAAGCGTCTGTCAGTTTTGTTAACCCTCCCGGAATAACGGAATATTAATTTTGACTTTGACTGAAAACAGTCATAAAATGGACCACCAGCACTGACGTGTATGCTAATGTCAAGGAAGCATACAGTGCCACGGCAGAGCGGACCATGACCTAGTCTATTTAGAGACACTCTACATTCCTGTAGTTCTGCAGCAACCTATGATCACCAGAGTGGTACAGATGTGGTCACAGGAGACTGAAGATGGTCTCCGTGGATGTTTCGAGGTGACTGACTGGGGTGTACTCTGTGATGTGCAGGGGGAGGGCATTGAAAACATTACGGACTGCATAACAGATTATATCAACTTCTGTACAGACAACATCATCCTAACCAAGACTGTGGGCCATTTCCCCAATAACAAACCGTAGGTGACCAAGGACATCAAGGTGACACTAAACAGGAAGAAGGCTGCATTCAGGAGTGGAAACAGGGAGGAGCTGAAGAGGGTGCAGCAAGAACTGAGGAAGAAGATTGCAGAGGAGAAGAACAGTTACAGGAGGATGCTGGAGAGCAAGCTCCAGCAGAACAGTATGAGGGAGGTGTGGAAGAGGATGAGAACCATCACTGGTTGTGGTAAGAAGGTGGACCAGATGATGGAAGGAGACCTATATGAGGCCAGTTCGATAAACCTGTTCTTCAACAGGTTTGACAACATGGACTCTGTCCACCCTTCCCTCAGCTCCTCTCAGTGCACCCCCTTCCCTGTGCACTCACCTCACACCCTTATAAGCGAAGTGTGCATCTCGGGCCGCGCGGTGCATTATGGGTAGGCTAAATTTTTCAGCTACCAATCCACAAGCTATGGTGGCGGAAAGCAGCGAGGAGTGCTGTGATTTGGATCATTTCAAACGCTGGAAAGTTGACGATTTAAAGCGTTTTTGTCAGCTCCGCGGATTGCCTGTTACAACCGGGACTACGTACGGCAGTGGACAGAAATGGAAGGAAGTGCTGGTTGTGCTTGCGTGTGCTGCATCGGTACAGAAACTACCGTTAGTGCCGACAAAGGAGGAAGAGCGCGCTGCTGTCGAAAATGGCCAGTCCTTGTTGATAGTTGGAGATAAACAAATTTCCAACCCCTTGAAGGCAACTGACGGATGGTTAGACGAAGTCCAGAGACTGAAACTGTGGATATTGCAGAATATTTGCTAAGCAGGGATGAGAAATCGCGACTCTGCCGGCTTCATAATGATTACAATGACGGTGAGTCTCACATATAACCTCTTTGGTGTCACGTTTGTTTTGATAAGATGACAGACATACAATGATATGTGCATGCATTCAGTTTGTTTATAGAACATGTCAATTTTACAATATTACGCACCACGTCATTCATGGTGCGACATTACGGTCATAAGCCGATGCACGAAAGCGGCGTCATCAGCCACATTATAATTCGGCACAGTTTCAGGATATTGACAAAATAAATGTGTGCAAGAAACTTACAATTTTAGTCCGTCTTTTACGTCCGTCTGGATCTTTCTTTTCTGTGGGGAAATTGTGTAGAATGAACGGAGGTTTACAACCACATTTCTTCTTCTTTCCGTCTTTGGGTGGACTCGGCAGAGCCTTGCAATCGTGTGTTTTCAGCCAACTTTCAAGCCTATAAATTCCTTTCGCGCATTTGAAAACAGCACAATGCGCACCTGTCATTATGCATCGCAATCCCTGTAAAAGCCTTAACTTTTACAGTCCACTAATGCTACTGTATACAAAATTCAATGGGAGCGGTGTGAGTTTGGTAGTTGGGATTTTTGCCCCGTTTGACCCACGCATGCGCAGATGTTTTCGCACTTATTATTAACACCCCCTCCTCCCACCAATCTGCCCCCATTCCCTTCCCTCCCCTACACCCTCATTGTTCTTGACACCCCCACTTTCTCCTGCCCAGACATCCTGGCCCTCTTTTCCTGAGGATGTGAGAAGAGAATTTAATCGCCTGTGTCCAGGAAAGGCTGCGGGTCCTGACGGCCTCAGCCCCAGAGTGCTGAAGTGATGTGCTATCCAGCTGTGTGGGATTTCCCAGTCTGGTTCCTGTGACCAAGAAAAAGAACCCCAACAGATTTTGTGACTACAGACCTGTGTCCCTAACATCACATGTTCTGAAGTCACTTAAGAGGCTCATCCTGATGCATCTCTGCACAGTCACTGAATCATCACTGGACCCCCTGCAGTGTCCATACCAGAACAACAGGGGAGAGGAGGATGCCATCATTTTCATGCTGCGCATAGAGCTTACTCTCACCTGGAGGAAGCAGGCAGCACTGTGAGAGTCATGTTCTTTGACATCTCCAGTGCGTTCAACACCATCCAGCCTGACCTGCTCAGCGATAAGCTACGTGACATGAAGGTGGAGACTCCACTGGTGGCTTGGGTCACCAACTACCTCAGAGGGCGCCCGACAGTATAGGCGCTTTTCTACTGCACAAAAGTAGCACTATTTGGCTTGACTCGGTTTTTTGCTTTTCCATTAGGGTTAGTAACTGGTACCTGGTGCTTTTTTTGGTACCTGCTCAGGAGTGGTTCCAAGCGAGCCGAGCTGATACTAAATTGTGACATCAGCAGGCTGCTGGCCACTGATTGGTCAGAGAATGTCACTGGACGAGTCATGAGCTCACCGTCTGAGATGAGAATCAAACCCACCATTTTTAAATACTCACAGCAGTGTTACAGCGACCGTCCTTTTCTTTCGTTTCACGGTGAGTTTTTTTTTTTTTTACTCGCACAAAACATGGATGAGTTGAGGACATTTCTGTGTTTGTTGGCAGAGGAGAGAATACAGAGAGGTGGATGAAGCGATCCGAAATGAGAAAATCTCCCAGTCTTTGGTCGCTCACGGGTACCGGACATTACAGCAACGCAGAGAATAGCTGAAAAAGCTTAAAAGTGATTACAGGACCACAATGACCGGAGTAGGTCAGACTGTAAGGGCTGGAAACGGTTTGACCGCGGGAACTGTGTTTACGGACACCGACCGGTGAGCACCCAGAGGCAGGATGACCGCAACTCGGCCACAGCTTTGTTGGAAGCGACGGATGGTAAGTGTTTTTTGTGACTTTGTCTGTAGTCTGCTTGACAGCACCGTTTAACGTTACTTATCCCATTGGTGGGAAGCGCACATTAACAAAGATTTTGAGTCTAAACTTGTTAAAGTAACATCGCTGTCTCATGTATGTGGACACAGTGAGCTAGCTGATTGCTAACTAGCGAGCTAGCTAACTCCGTGCTCCACTTTAAAGTATTAACTTCTGACAGAAAAACACCTAAAGTCAGCATGACAACAAACGTGTACATTTGACTCAGTGTCATTACTGATTTTTTTTTTTTTTTTTTTTTTTTGCCATGTCGCCATTTTGTGTTTTTGTTGAAGAATCCAGTTCCATAAGCGAGGAGGATTCGACCACCAGCTTCAACGTCCAGCACCACACAGCAACGTGTCATCACTGGTAAGAATAACATGTCTCACATCACGTAACTTTACCAAATATGATTTTATATATATATATATATATATATATATATATATATATATATATATATATATATATATATAACCCCTGGCAAAAATTATGGAATCACCAGCCTCGGAGGATGTTCATTCAGTTGTTTAATTTTGTAGAAAAAAGCAGATCACAGACATGACACAAAACTAAAGTCATTTCAAATGGCAACTTTCCGGCTTTAAGAAACACTATAAGAAATCAAGAAAAAAAGATTGTGGCAGTCGGTAACGGTTACTTTTTTAGACCAAGCAGAGGAAAAAAATATGGAATCACTCAATTCTGAGGAAAAAATTATGGAATCACCCTGTAAATTTTCATCCCCAAAACTAACACCTGCATCATATCAGATCTGCTCGTTAGTCTGCATCTAAAAAGGAGTGAACACACCTTGGAGAGCTGTTGCACCAAGTGGACTGACATGAATCATGGCTCCAACACGAGAGATGTCAATTGAAACAAAGGAGAGGATTATCAAACTCTTAAAAGAGAGTAAATCATCACGCAATGTTGCAAAAGATGTTGGTTGTTCAGTCAGCTGTGTCTAAACTCTGGACCAAATACAAACAACATGGGAAGGTTGTTAAAGGCAAACATACTGGTAGACCAAGGAAGACATCAAAGCGTCAAGACAGAAAACTTAAAGCAGTATGTCTCAAAAATCGAAAATGTACAACAAAACAAATGAGGAACGAATGGGAGGAAACTGGAGTCAACGTCTGTGACTGAACTGTAAGAAACCGCCTAAAGGAAATGGGATTTACATACAGAAAAGCTAAACGAAAGGCATCATTAACACCTAAACAGAAAAAAACAAGGTTACAATGGGCTAAGGAAAAGCAATTGTGGACTGTGGATGACTGGATGAAAGTCATATTCAGTGATGAATCTCGAATCTGCATTGGGCAAGGTGATGATGCTGGAACTTTTGTTTGGTGCCTTTCCAATGAGATTTATAAAGATGACTGCCTGAAGAGAATATATTTGAAATGACTTTAGTTTTGTGTCATGTCTGTGATCTGCTTTTTTTCTACAAAATTAAACAACTGAATGAACATCCTCTGAGGCCGGTGATTCCATAATTTTTGCCAGGGGTTGTGTGTGTATATATATATATATATATATATATATATATATATATATAATTTGCTGGACCTTCCCCAAAGTTTCAGGTACCTTGGTCGCTTTTCATAAGTCATGTTCTTTCAAAATGATGCTCCAAATGGTCTGATTTGTTGGAGGATCATTTTGAAAGAACAAAACTTTTCTGCAAAGTGACCAAGATAGCTGAAACTCTGGGGAATGATCATACAGAGACTGAAGTTTTTTTTGTTTTGTTTTTTTTTTAGGATTTTATTATAATTCTTGTAGGTTTTTTGGGGGGAGGTTGTCACTGTGTGTGTGTGTGTGTGTGTGTGTGTGTGTGTGTGTGTGTGTGTGTGTGTGTGTGTGTGTGTGTGTGTGTGTGTGTGTGTGTGTGTGTGTGTGTGTGTGTGTGAACTTGCTTTTGTTAATCCCTTCCCATTTCTACCTTCATTATTGTCCAGGCAAGAGAAAAGGGAGCCTGTTCCTGTGGGAGAATCTGTCCATCTTGAGTGATGTTGAGGCTGAAGCTGAACTGGGCCCAGTGTGATTGACGCATCCGACTGATCCTTGAAGAAGCAACAGTGGAAGCTGCATTTAATCAGGCATATCTTGGCGTTCTGGGCAACCTTGTGCATGCGATGCGTGACCGGGGCATGTGACCTGCACTCCCACCACAGGACTATAGACACATGTAACTTTTGTACAGTTTGCATTTTTTTTTTTTTTTTAATGTATTTGCACTTCTTTTAGTTGCAGTAAACAATGTTTCTGTGTAGGCTCTCAGTTGTCCAGGTGGTTTCCATAGTAGAGAAGCTTGAATCTTTGACTGGACTGGGTTGCTTGACGTGAGGACGTTTCGCTTCAAATCACAGAAGCTTCCTCAGCTAAAATTCTTGCTCTGGTAGTCTGACGTCTGTCTTGACTCTTGTAGAGAAGAATAAACCAGAAGCCAACAAAAGCTGGAGTTTTTAACCTAACCAGACCCCTCCTATAGGGAGAGACACTCATCTTCTTGTCTCCATCTCTCCCTTATTTAGCAGGAGTAGGGGAAAACTACAGAGGATCTTCAGACAGCACAATATCCCAGTTTACTTTAAACCGGTTAACACCTTGAGACAGAAATTAGTTCACCCTAAGGACAGGATCCCTAGTTACAAACAGAGCAATGTAGTGTATTATATCAGATGTCAGGAAAACTGTAATGAACACTACATAGGTGAGACTAAGCAACCTTTAAACAAGAGGCTAAAGCAGCACCGCAGAGAGGTCGCCAGTGGACCTCAGTCTGCAGTTCATCTCCACCTGAAAGACACTAACCACACGTTTGAGGACAAGGAAGTTAAAATCTTAGCCAGAGAGAAGAAATGGTTTGAGAGAGGTGTCAAGGAAGCATTCTTTGTAAAACAGTTGAAACCCAGCCTTAACCGGGGGGCGGGTCTCAGACACGCTTTGTCCCCTGTTTACAATGGGGTACTCAGGTCAAAGCAGTTTCAGTCTTTTGTTCATGGTAATGAGTCATTCACGTCATCAGGAGAGTCGTCAAGGGAGCCATCAGGGGAGGCTTCCATCCCATCATTAGGAGAGTGCTAACTAGAGCACAATAGGTGCTAATTAGAGCTATTGTTTAGTCACTAGCCTATAGCAGTTGGTCTCTCGGTAGGAGGGGTCTGGTTAGGTTAAAAACTCCAGCTTTTGTTGGCTTCTGGTTTATTCTTCTCTACAAGAGTCAAGACAGAAGTCAGACTACCAGAGCAAGAATTTTAGCTGAGGAATCTTCTGTGATTTGAAGCGAAATGTCCTTACGTCAAGCAACCCAGTCCAGTCGAAGATTCAAGCTTCTCTACTTTGCAGTAAACAATTTGACTTATGTGATTGTATCATAATTTGTCATTTCACACTGAGTCAACAGTAAAAAACATTTTGTCATTGATGTTTTGGTGCAATGAAGGTTCATTTCTAATCATTTTTAATTTGGGATTTGCCACTCCAGAAGACACTATACACTACACCTGGCTGAATCTTTACACAGATGCTGGAATAACCATGTCGAAACTGAGATTTTACTAAATGGTATTTAACATAAACAAAAAGGTTTAGTCACTTCAGTGATATCACCATTACTTCAAAGAATTTTGAACAACCAGTTTACTGTCTGTTTACCACTTTACGTTTATTTATGTAAAACTTATTGTATTATGCTTAAACAGCTTTTGAAACTGTTAGCCTTTAAATCAGTAAACCTTAGTAACTTTTACTAATCAAATTGATGTTACACAAAAGTGGAGACATTATAGCAAAAAGTACAAAAACTTAATCAGAATTCACAGTGAAACATAACCAGTGTATAACATGTAGGCAAATGATGACAAATTTTGCAGCGGTGACTGAGAAAACCATCTGAAACACACACACAGCATACATATTTTAATTAGTGATGTCAGGTTATTAAAAAAAATAATGTAATTGATTACAGGGTTTGTGATTATTTAATCTAATTGAATCATTTAATTGCAGGTATATTTAAAAAAAAAACTCAGATCTGTGTGTGTTTGGGGCATTTAATAATCGGGTAAAAAGGATCTGGGTTATTTCTGTTACACATCAAGCAGGTATTAAACACGCTGTAAATTGATCTTAAATTGGGAGAACTGTCTAACTAATTTGGATGGGTTGAATGCAGACAAATTTCATTGTATGTGTACAATGACAATAAAAGGCTGTATTATAAAGAATGCCTATAAAAACAGAATTGTGGGAGTTTGGAGGCTGATTCTTTCTGCACAATATACTCCTTTAATAATTATCAGATTTCGTATTTAAATTTGTCCATTTAACATTAAAATCTGGATGAAAACCAAATCAGATGTTTTTAATGTGTTTTAAGCCTTATGCACAGTTTTTTTCTTAAAGAAAACCATACAGATGAGGATAAATTTATTAGCCCCCAACAAGTTAGGACATGCCCAGCTCTCCACAATTTCTCTGATACTTACTGGACTGGTAAGCATTGAAAGCCGAGATAGGCATGTCCCAACTTGTCCCATGACACGCTGAAACGGAGGTGTTCCTTTGTCTTGCTCAAACAGCGAATCGGTCATTACGCACGAAGCCTCCGCGCGGCTTTCCATGACAAACTCTCTTGTTAAAAGTGAAATCTGCCGGAAAATGGCTGATGTCCAGCTCTTGTGATAACCAGAGAAAGTGCACACGATGGTCTCGTATCCACAGAGCCATCAGCTTAGAAATGATCTGGCGTTTTCTGCCTCATCGTTGCTGCTCGGAGCGCAGCGCGCCGAGCGTCCTTAAAGCCGTCCTAAAAGCTGTAGTAACAGTCCTTATTCTCTGTGAAGCCTGGAAAATTTTCACCGAAAGCCAGATAAATTTTTCAAATGGTTTCCAGGTGCCAGTCTCTAACAGCTTCTGAAAAAATTCTGATGGAAAAAAGTCCAAGTCATTCCGCCATTTCCAGACAATGAAAATCCGACGAGGGGGCGGGACCACTCCTTCCACAAGGCGTGCTCACAGGCGAATGACGTCACCGACAGGCGTGGAAAAACTCACGCATGCGCACGAGGGTTCAAGCTTGTCTGACGTAAAAACATGAATGAAATCCATATAGTTTTTGAAAAATATAAAAAGGACCGTTTATTGACAGACCTCGTATATTAAAAAATTGTTTCCTGTTTTTGTACTCTGGCAAAATCATTTAATTTGGCATAAATAGTTGATTTTATCTTACATGCTGTGTTGAAAATTCCTTGCATTGTTAAAAAAGCACATGGGGAAAGTTTTGGAAGAAAATGTCAAATTTCATTGGGGGCTAATAAATTTGTCCTCATCTGTATGGTTTTGTTTGAAAAAACTGTGCCTAGTGTTTGTTAGAAATAATTTTAAGTCACAAATGTGTTATCTAAAGCCCCTTCCACACTGATGTATTCGTAGAGCTGCATATTGCAGAGTTGTTTCATTTAAGTACACCCGAAATGCGCACGTACTCGAGCCTTTTTCCGTGTTCGGAGATTTGCTTGCAACTGCGTGTGTTCGCTTTTTAATGTGTGCACACAGTCGTGTGTACCTTGCCGCAGTTTAAAACCAGTTCACTCCTGCCGGCTGTGCAGTACACATCATTGCGCTTGGGAAAACAGTGGACTGTATCATGAGGCTTTTACAGTCACATGATGCCACGTATGGAGCCATAGCTATTTTCTCCATAATGTCCAGCAGTTTGTCCAGTGTTCTCTTCTCTGCCACCATCACCAGAGAGTCCAACTTCATGCCAACCACTGAGCCAGCCCGCCTGATCAGTTTGTCCAGCCTCGATGTGTCCTCCTTGGATGTGCTGTCCCCCCCCAGCACACCACAATGTAAAAGAGGATGCTGGGTACTACTACAGACTGGTAGAACTTCCACAGGAGTTTTCTGCACATGTTTAATGACCACAATCTCTCTGAAAACCACTTTGAGAGTTCAGACCAACAATACAGGTTGATGTGAACTTGAAGCTGTTTGTGTTCAGACATAATGTGAGTAAACTTTCTGATTGGTTCACAGAGTGAAGCAGAAGAGGTCAGACGTTTTCATGGCACCATCTGCTCGGCAGCATCAAGCACGCCTGAACCGCATGTTTATGGTCTGTTGACTTCCATCGTATATTATCGTTGGACCGTTTGTTCGTAATGTCTCCGTGCTGCAGCAACACACACTTTGATTATTTTCATTCACTTATTTATATTGAGTGCATCATTCATGTGTTTACTGTTGTTAAAAGTGAAGATTTGGATTGTTTATGGTTTATTTTGATAAATTCTGATCGAAAAACTGTTTAAAGAATTTAACTTTTCAGTTTGTTTTTAAGGGAACTGGATGTTATGAACAAAATCGAGAGAATCTCATACAGTGAAAAATATGGTGTATCCAGAAAGTATTCACAGCATTTGACTTTTTCCACTTTTATGTTACAGCCTTATTTCAAAATGGATGAAATTCATTTGTTTCCTCAAAATGCTCCACAGAATACCCCATAATGACAACATGAAAAAAGGTTCTTTATTTTTGAAAATGTATTCAAATAAAATAACTTAAAAATAATATGTACATTCGTATTCACAGCCTTTGCCATGAAGCTCAAAATTGAACTCGAGTGCATCCTGTTTCCCTTGATCATCCTTGAGATGCTTCTACATCTTAATTGGAGTCCACCTGGGGTAAATTCAGGTCAAGATTTGGAAGGGGTTATATCCAGTGGTGGGCACAGCTAACCTAAAAGTTTGCTTTGATAACAGCTAATCAGCTAACTGAAAAGTTATCTTTTATAAAGCTAAACCGATAAACCACCCAAAAATTTATCAGAAGCTACAGCTATCCGATAACTTTCAGTATTGTCTCCGGTACACTTGCAACTACTAACAAGCTGATTTTGAGTTTTAACACCACGATCGCTTCTGGTCACGTCAAAGGCGACCACTAGGGATGGGTATTGATAAGATTTTATCTGTCGATGCCATTATCGATTCTGCTTATCGATCCAATTCTTTATCGATTCCCTTATCGATACCTCTTGTGAATTTTGTAGTAAAAGTAGGCTTTACAGGTTTTCTGTGTATTTCAGAGTCTTAAAGTAAATAAATATGAAATTGGTCACTGTATCCTTGATCTCTGGACATAAATAAAAATAAACAAAATGGTGTTTCGCTTTGAAGTTATTAATTCCGACTGGATTCTATCATTCTAACTTGACTTGGCAGAGAGCCGCGCAGTGTTTGGAGCTGTGTGAACAGAACGGAGGACGATTCTCGTTTCTTTCTCGCAACAAGACAGGAGTCCCAGTTACTGACTTTAATCTGCACAAAAGTGAGTCACGATTTCACATATTCAGGGATGAAAGTGGTGAAAAACAAAAAAAGTTGAAACCCAAAATTACCCCCCAATACCACATGCATGAAAATGTTTGTGAAAATGTGAATTCTAGAAGCTCTGAAATGCAATCTGGGCCTATTCCAGACTAAACTCCAGTGAGCGCAGCATCCATTTTGGTGAGGAAAAAAAGAAAAAACCCAACTTTCCTTATTCAAATTCATTGCAGTAGTATTCTGCTCTTACTAGGATGCAGCAGTTTTCTAGCTTGGCAGATAGTTCTGGAGAAAGTCACTGAAGAAATTAACACATTGAAAATATGGTTTGACCGAAACGAACTGTCATTAAACTTAAATAAGACAGGGATGAAATGGAGTTGTGTCACTGGGTGTTCACAGGAAACATCTATTTATTTCTGTATGTATGTATGTATTTATTTATTTATGTACATTGTTAGTTGGTTTTATATTTTCTGTTGTGTTTTTATTCAGGTTCTTTTTGTCTCGTTCTCTAAAATTGTATATAATCATTAGATTAGTTATTATTACTATTATTGTTGTGGTTGCTATTATTATTAATATATAAACAAAAATAAATTAAAAAATATTACAGTTTGTAATACATTTGACTCTTTTATGACAACAAATGCTTATTATACAGAAAACAATGCACCTGAACGTGCTGACAGCTGCAACAGCTTAATGCTAACTTTAACATTGAAAATAGACATGCTAACGTGTTAGCATTGATCCTGTTTTTAAGTTATAAAATACATCTATCAACTGTTTCAGAAGACCATAACAAGTCGGTTTAACATACCATATGCCTAACCATATGGTTAGGCATAACCATATGCTCTTTAGGGTTTTTAGCGGGGGAAAATTAGGATAAAGCGAAAGGAAAAAAAAATAAATCAACGAAGAATGATCGAAGCACTGCTTCGATCTGCAATTCACTGCTTCGATTGGTTCAAGGTTCAAAGCATAGCCGCGCTGCAGACCCGCTGCAGGGTCTGTAATCAGCGTAGAGAAATTATAATTTTCCTGACAAACACCCCCAAAAACAACAGCCACTCTGAAGGACCGATAAGGGAATCATTAAAGTAAAAAGGTTATTGATGTCGGTGGATCGAATCATTTCTTAACGATACCCGAAAGGAACCTGTTCTCAATACCCATCCCTAGCGACCACAGATCCAAACATTGATTCAGCACTTTGTGCGCCCTGCCCACTACTGGAAGCTCCTGTTTACTACATATCTTACAGCAGTGAAGCAGTTGAGAGGAGCTAAGCTGAACTCTACACACACAAAAAAGCAAGCCATTATTCCTTAACAGGAAATAGCACTATGGCCGTGAGGCAGACATCTTGGAAAATAAAGCACTTTTGACTTATGGTTTTGATTTATAAAAGAAATTAATCCGGATAGAATAACTCCACTAATGTCAATTCTGTCATTTGTACAAAGTTAAAATATAACACATATCTTTTAATTTTAAATAATGCACTAATTCTGAAGTGTTGTAACAAACACAGAAAGATGCCAAAGGCATTATGGGTAAAATGAGGCTCCGCTAACACTGATTGGTTGACTCACTCATTCTATGTAAAAACCAACACATTAATGTGATTTGACTTGATGTGTGTGTTGGTATTTACATATAAATGTGCTTTTGTAAAATTGGCATTTTATGCATATGTAAAAAAAAAAAAAAAAAAAGCAATTTGCAAAAGCAAAAAGTCGAGTTGTAATTAGACAACTGCTGCCATGAACACTACTGGTCAGTAGATGGCAGTAGAGACTGAAAACGTGCCATAACAAATATTCCAAGTAATCTTCTGGCATTTTTACATAAAACAAACACAATAACAACATCTATAAACCCAGAGAATATATTCACAAGAGTTTTAGGCACAATATCCAAAGAGTTTAATGCTTCTGTCCATGTGGAGCCTGATCAGACCATCTCAAATGCATTTCTCCTGTCGTGAACTTTTACCCATAATGCACTAGCACTGTGAGTGCTAGTGAGGCATGTCCACACTAAAACCTTCAAAAGTAGTGCAATACTTTAAAACTAAAACATATAGCTGATATTTTCACTTTATAAAACTTCAGAAGTGACGTTAATTTAAATAACATGTCCAAAATTAGTTTGGTTAAAATTTTAACCATACGTTAAAACTGTATGCCTCTGGATGACTTGGGTATATTGACGGTGAGTTAGTATGGTGTCGAGCAATAATCTTGTGACCAGTTCTCCTCTGACTGCAGAGGATAGAGTGGTTTCTCATAGAGCTGTTTATGTGCTACAAAACATTTAACAGGTAAGCGCTAAAATCTTTAATGTCAGACTTAACAAATGTTTTTAACTGTTAAAGCTTTATTCATAACACCTGCAAAAACATGTTGGCAAATTTAAAATTATCGGACCAAAATTTATTGGAAGATAATTGGTCCGATGATGGTTTTCAAAGTTATCTGAAAAGCTAATCCGATAATGAAGACATTAGCTTCGATAATTTGCGGTTAGCGGATTAGCGAAACTGTGCCCACCACTGGTTATACCTGTTTACATCGAAGGTCCCACAGTTGACAGTGCATATGAGAGCACAAACTAAGCATGAAGTCAAAGGAATTGTCTGTAGACCTCCAAGACAGCATTGTCTTGAGCCACAAATCTAGACAAGAGTAGAGAAACACTTCTGTTGCTTTGAAGGTCCCAATGGCCACAGTGACCTCCATCATCTGTAAATGGAAGAAGTTCGGATTCACCAGGACTCTTCCTGAAGTTGGCTGCCTGTCTAAATTGAGGGATTGGTGGAGAAGGGCCATAGTCAGGGAGGTTACCAAGAACCTAATGGTCACTCTGGTAGAGTGGCAAGACAGAAGCCGTTCCTTAGTAAAAGGCACATGGCAGCCCACCTGGAGTTTGCTAAAAGGCACCTGAAGGACTCTCGGACCATGAGAAACAAAGTTGTTTGGTCTGATGAGACAAAGATTAAACTCTTTGGTGTAAATTCCAGGTGTCATGTTTGGAAGAAACCAGGCACCATCTCTACATTGAAGCATGGTGGTAGCAGCATCATGCTGTGTGGATATTTTTCAGTGCCAGGAACTGGGAGATGAGTCAGGATTGAGAGAAAGATGAATGGAGCAATGTACAGAGTCATCCTGGATGAAAACCTGCTCCAGAGCACTCTTGACCTTAGACTTGGTCGACTGTTCTTCTTTCAGTAGGACAATGACCCAGAATGCACAATCAAGATATCAAAGGAGTGGCTTTAGGACAACTCTGAAGGTCTTTGAGTGTCCCTGCCAGAGCCAAGACCTGAATCCAATTGAACATTTCTGGAGAGATCTGAAAATGGCTGAGCACAGACCCTCCCCATCCAACCTGATGGAGCTTGAGAGGTGTTGCAAAGAGGAATGGCAAAACTGTCCAAAGATAAGTGCACAGAGTTTGTCGCATCATATTCAAGAAGACTTCAGGCTGTAATTTCTGCCAAAGGCGCATCAACATAGTATTGAGCAAAGGGTGTGAATACTTACGTACACGTGATTTCTTAACTGTTTTGTTTTTATTTATTTTTTTTTTTTGCAAAAAAAAAAATCATTTTGGCATTTGGGGTGTTGTGAGTAGAAATTTGAGGGAAAAAAATTATCTTGGAATAAGGCTGTAGCATAACAAAATGTGGAAAAAGTGAAACGCTGTTGATATTTTGTGGAAGAACTGAATCATGTGGAGACAAAAGCCACACATAAAAAAGTGATGCCTTTCTACGTACATGTTTATATGCTATTGCAGAATTTTGGGGAGAACATGGTGATGTTTGTTAAAAATGAGCTGAAGAGCATCCAGAAGGTTCTCCTGACAAATGATGCAGAATACTTGGAGAGTCATAATGAGGATGAGGAGCAGAGGAGCAGCAGGCTGGTTTTCCTGTACCTCACAGTGACCTTCATGAGGAGAATGAATTATGATGAACTGGCTGACTGTCTGCAGAGCAGTAAGAGGACTTCTGTCTACATTTAACACAGACGCTAAATGACACGTGATGTTTGTCTATTTGAAATATATTCATGAGTGAATTCAGAAAAACAGGAAGTGTCATCATTCAATAACTGATCTGTGCTTTTTGTTCTTTCAGGAACTCGTGCTGAAGTTTGTCGTCATAAATTCAAATGTAAGGTGAAGCAGAAGTTTGAGCGTGTGTTTGAGGGGATCTCTAAAGCAGGAAAGACAACTCTTCTGAAGGAGATCTACATAGAGCTCTACATCACAGAGGGCGGGGCTTCAGAGGTCAACCAGGAACATGAGGTCAGACAGATTGACGCAGCATCCAGGAAAACAGACACACGAAGAACAATCCCATGTGAAGACATCTTTAAAGCCTCAGCTGACACACAGCCACTAATCAGAACAGTGCTGACAAAGGGTGTGGCCGGCATCGGGAAAACAGTCTTAACACAGAAATGGACTCTGGACTGGGCTGAAGGACAAACCAACCAGGACTTCCACTTCATATTTCCATTCACTTTCAGAGAGCTGAATGTGCTGAAAGAGAAGAAGTTCAGCTTGGTGGAACTTGTTCATCACTTCTTTCCTGAAACCAAAGAAGCAGAAATCTGCAGCTTCCAGCACTTCCAGGTCTTGATCATCTTGGACGGTCTGGATGAGTGTCGCCTCCCTCTGGACTTCCACAGCAATGACATCCTGTCTGATGTCACAGAGTCAAGCTCAGTGGATGTGCTGCTGACGAACCTCATCAGGAGGAACCTGTTTCCCTCTTCTCGCCTCTGGATCACCACACGACCTGCAGCAGCCAGTCAGATCCCTCCTGAGTGTGTGGACATGGTGACAGAGGTCAGAGGCTTCACTGACCTTCAGAAGGAGGAGTACTTCAGGAAGAGATTTAGAGATGAGGAGCAGTCCAGAAGAATCATCTCCCACTTGAAGACCTCACAAAGCCTCCACATCATGTGTCACATCCCAGTCTTCTGCTGGGTCACTGCTATAGTTCTGGAGAACATGTTGGACACCAAAGATGCATCAGAGCTGCCAGAGACCCTGACTGAGATGTACATCTACTTCCTGGTGGTTCAGTCCAGAGTGAAGAAGGTCAAGTATGATGGAGGAGCTCAGACAGAACAACTGTGGAATCCAGAGAACAGGGAGATGATTGTGTCTCTGGGAAAACTGGCTTTTGAGCAGCTGCAGAAAGGGAAACTGATCTTCTATGAAGAGGACCTGACAGAGTCTGGCATCGATATCGGAGCAGCCTCAGTGTACTCAGGAGTCTTCACACAAATCTTTAAAGAGGAGAGAGGACTCTCCCAGGACACGGTCTTCTGCTTCATCCATCCAAGTGTTCAGCAGTTTCTGGCTGCTCTTTATGTCCATCTGACCATCATCCACTCTGGAGTCAACCTGCTGTCCAAAAAACAAACAACATCCAGAAGGTCTGAGACATCTGAAGATAAACTTGAACTAACATGTCTCCACCAGAGTGCTGTGGTTGAAGCCTTAGAGAGTCCAAATGGACATCTGGACTTGTTCTTGCACTTCCTTCTGGGTCTTTCCCTGCAGACCAATCAGACTCTCCTACGAGGCCTGATGATACAGACAGACAGAATCTCAGAGACAAATCAGGAAACAGTCGGGCATATCAAGAAGAAGGTCAATGAGAATCTGTCTTCAGGCAGAAGCATCAATCTGATCCACTGTCTGAATGAACTGAAGGATCATTCTCTAGCGGATCAGATCCAGCAGCTTCTGAACTCAAGAAGTCTCTCTGAAGAAGGTCTTTCTCCTTCTGTTTTATCAGCTCTGATCTTCATCTTGCGGTCATCAGATCAACATCTGGATGTGTTTGACCTGAAGAAATACTCTGCTTTACATGAGGCTCTTCTGGTGCTGCCAGTGATCAAAGAATCTAAAAAGGCTTTGTAAGGACAGAGAAACTTTGATATTTGAACAGTGACTTAATTTATATCATTTTAAAGTGAAAATCTTTGTTTTTAATTCTCTGCAGCTTATCTGGCTGTAATCTGTCAGAGAGAAGCTGTGAAGTTCTGTCTTCAGTTCTCAGCTCTCAGTCCTCCAGTCTGAGAGAACTGGACCTGAGTAACAACCGGCTGCAGGATTCAGGAGTGAAGCTGCTGTCTGCTGGACTGGAGAGTCCACACTGTCACCTGGAGACTGTCAGGTCAGGATTCATTTTCTGCTTCAAATGTTTCAAAATGTTGATGTGAAACTGTATCTGATGATACAGTTTGATACAGCTGAAGCCATATCCATAACAAGGAGGATAACTGAAATTATTGCGCTGGATGACCAGCTATTCTCTATAGTAGAGAATGTGGGATTTCGTCAGCTTATGGAACAGGTTGACCCAAATACAGCGTTCCAAATCGCCAAAGTTTTTTGGACAATGAACTGCTGGAGCTGTACAAAGTTGTTGCTACACACATTGACGAGCTTTTGGATGGAAATGCGACTGATATCACCTTTACAACGGACATCTGGAGCTCCACGTTCAACCAAATAAGTATGTTAAGTCTCACTGCTCAGTGAATCGATGATGATTTTAATCAATCAATCAATCAATTTTTTTTATATAGCGCCAAATCACAACAAACAGTTGCCCCAAGGCGCTTTATATTGTAAGGCAAGGCCATACAATAATTATGTAAAACCCCAACGGTCAAAACGACCCCCTGTGAGCAAGCACTTGGCTACAGTGGGAAGGAAAAACTCCCTTTTAACAGGAAGAAACCTCCAGCAGAACCAGGCTCAGGGAGGGGCAGTCTTCTGCTGGGACTGGTTGGGGCTGAGGGAGAGAACCAGGAAAAATACATGCTGTGGAGGGGAGCAGAGATCGATCACTAATGATTAAATGCAGAGTGGTGCATACAGAGCAAAAAGAGAAAGAAACAGTGCATCATGGGAACCCCCCAGCAGTCTACGTCTATAGCAGCATAACTAAGGGATGGTTCAGGGTCACCTGATCCAGCCCTAACTATAAGCTTTAGCAAAAAGGAAAGTTTTAAGCCTAATCTTAAAAGTAGAGAGGGTGTCTGTCTCCCTGATCTGAATTGGGAGCTGGTTCCACAGGAGAGGAGCCTGAAAGCTGAAGGCTCTGCCTCCCATTCTACTCTTACAAACCCTAGGAACTACAAGTAAGCCTGCAGTCTGAGAGCGAAGCGCTCTATTGGGGTGATATGGTACTACGAGGTCCCTAAGATAAGATGGGACCTGATTATTCAAAACCTTATAAGTAAGAAGAAGAATTTTAAATTCTATTCTAGAATTAATAGGAAGCCAATGAAGAGAGGCCAATATGGGTGAGATATGCTCTCTCCTTCTAGTCCCCGTCAGTACTCTAGCTGCAGCATTTTGAATTAACTGAAGGCTTTTTAGGGAACTTTTAGGACAACCTGATAATAATGAATTACAATAGTCCAGCCTAGAGGAAATAAATGCATGAATTAGTTTTTCAGCATCACTCTGAGACAAAACCTTTCTGATTTTAGAGATATTGCGTAAATGCAAAAAAGCAGTCCTACATATTTGTTTAATATGCGCTTTGAATGACATATCCTGATCAAAAATGACTCCAAGATTTCTCACAGTATTACTAGAGGTCAGGGTAATGCCATCCACAGTAAGGATCTGGTTAGACACCATGTTTCTAAGATTTGTGGGGCCAAGTACAATAACTTCAGTTTTATCTGAGTTTAAAAGCAGGAAATTAGAGGTCATCCATGTCTTTATGTCTGTAAGACAATCCTGCAGTTTAGCTAATTGGTGTGCGTCCTCTGGCTTCATGGATAGATAAAGCTGGGTATCATCTGCGTAACAATGAAAATTTAAGCAATACCGTCTAATAATACTGCCTAAGGGAAGCATGTATAAAGTGAATAAAATTGGTCCTAGCACAGAACCTTGTGACAACATTTAAGTGACAACGAGCCATGTTGCATGCTCACAAATTCACAGGCGCACACACAGGCGCTGCCATTGCCACCACGTTTAATAACATGTTGACTCATTGGAACATTTCAAGGCAGAAAGTGCACGTAGTCCTTCGTGACAACGCCGCCAATATGCAGAAGGGGCTTGACGAATGTGGCGTTAAAAGCCTCGGTTGCATGGCTCACAAAATACAGCTAGCAGTACACAATGGGCTAATTAGCCAGCGTAGCGTCTCTGACTGTGTAGCAATTGGAAGACGATTAGTGGAACATTTCAAGCATTCGCAGCTCGCTACATCACGACTGCGTGGCATCCAAACAGACCTGGGCTTGCCTAACAAGACCCTCCAACAAGATGTCACGACTCGTTGGAATAGTATGCTGTACATGATGAAAAGTTTACTGGAACAGAAACGTGTGCTCAGAGTGTATGGGACGGATCATGAGCTTCCCGTGTCATTCACTATGAGTCAATGGAGTCTTATCGAAAACATGACCGCACTGCTGAGCCCATTTGAACAACTGACGCTAGAAATAAGCTCACATTCAGCTTCTGCTGCTGACGTGATACTCGCTGTTGTGGCACTGAAACGTTTACTGAGTAAGACCGTGGACACAGATGCAGGAGTTGGCACTGCAAAGGCTACTTTATTAGAAGCTATCAATAAGTGCTTCACGTCAAGATTTTCTGAACCGCATTACTATCTGGCAACTATTTTGGACCCAAGGTACAAAGACTGTTATTTTGACACTACACTGAGGGCAACTGCCATTACTGAACTGCAGCAAGAGATTCACAGGATGACAAACGAGAATGAAAAAAAATCACCTGAAGAAGAGGAGGAGCCAGGGGAAAAGAGGTGCAGACTGAGTGATGAAAGACAACATTCACTGATGGACATGTATGCTGAGATTTTGGAGGAAAGGCAGAGCTCAGAGCAGCACCCGCCAGACAAGCGCAGCAGTTTGTCAGGTGAGTGTTTTACATAAAGTACCTAATATAATTTTATACTTAGAGATGCAGTTTCGTTAATATAAGTACATAGCGCCCTCTTGTGTTGAGTCAATTTCATCTCTGCAGACCACTAAAGACAGTGATTTAAAATTAAACAAATGACTACCAATGTAAAAGTTTGCAGTCCTTTTAATGTGTAAAGAAAAAGGAGTAGATTTAATTAGCATATTGCTTCTGTTTTAATAGGTACACCAATATCTGACTGAACCATGCATATCCAGATCAGAAGATCCTCTCCTCTTTTGGAAGAACAACTGTTCT